>NC_087065.1:58397137-58801125 GCF_963678635.1 Symsagittifera roscoffensis | reverse complement strand
AAAAAAAAAACAAAAACAGATTATCAGAAAACGATTTTCAAAACGAAGAAACGCAGTCACAGAATCAGAAACAAGCTCAATACAAGAACTTCAAGATTTGAAAGACTCAATAAACAAAAATTGCCAAATTGACAATCAAATATTTTTTTCTGACTCAGAAGCCACATCAACAGCTTCAATAAAAGGAAAACGCAGGAAAACAAATTCATATATCAATAAACCAATACGTCTGTATAATTGATATCAACCAAAAAGACACATTGAAAGCTACACGTTAACAGTAGTACACTCTAAAATTGATTCGAAATGACAAAAACCTCGAAGGTAATTTTATACTCCCATTTTTATTACATCCACAAGCTGAAGCACGAGGACAATTATAATTTTGTCAAAACTTAATTGCAAGCTTAATCGAAAAAAGAAATATTCCATGTACAGAAGAATATCCTGATGTAAAAACAAAACGAAAACTCGTCGACCACTACCTCAAAAGCATATGTAAAATTACAACATATTGTGGAATATTCACAATCAAAATCAGTTCACCTCATTTCATCAAAAATATCTACTACAAACAGATGGCGTAGATATCGAATTTTCAAAAGTTTTTACAGAATATATAACAAATATACAACACCAAAACTCACGAAGAGCAAATTCAATATTCACTAACGATGTATTTTCACTTATCTATAGCTGTCTGTCTATATTAGTATTGAAAGAACCACAAGGTGATTCGCCAACTCAAACATCTCGACATACAACCGTAAGACAAGAAATGAATACATTTTCAAAACTTTAAATGCAATCTGTGAAAATCTCACTTGTAATGATATAACACAAAACGTTAAACACGACCTACAAAAAGTTTTAGCATGGTTCACAGTTGACTATTTTGCTCATGACTTTGACCTCATATCACTAGCAAGAAAAAGTTTTGCACCACAAAACACAAATGACGAAACTGTACTAGCAGAACAAACAGATTTCGTTTGGGATCCTGAATGGTCTCACGAATCATTTAATAAAAACAACAGATATATCAAGTCAAGCAAATTCTACAATTTCCATTCATAAAGATTATGTTAAATTATACCCACTTACTGTCGACGCAACAACTCTAAATTATAATTCATTTTTCCCTGACAGCGCAGGAAACAACATTATAAACTCCACATTTATTGACCAAGAAAATTCAAACGGATTAAGAAGTCTTACACAACAAAATATTCAAACTCCATCACATTTCGTAAGCGAAAAAATAATTGACACAAAACAATAATAGCACAACAAACGTTTCACCTATACATCCCATTCTTACAACCCCAAAAACAAAAAATCCAGCATTACCACAAACGTCCAGCATAACGTCCAGCGTACAAAAAATCCAGCATTACGCATTATAGAATCCACAGTAAGACCCTCTGTTGCTGCCAAATACTCACAAATGGATTACCAAACTGTAAGAACAATAACAAAATCGTGACATAAACAAAGAACGTCACATAGAAATAATTTTGCGGAACATAATTACAACTATGTTACAAAATCAAAAATATCAAGACCTTCTAATATGAATAATCAGAACTATTCATCTTCACAAACTCAAAATATACCACAACCAACTTCAAACTCAGTGTTTTTTAATGATCAACCACGAACTACACAAGATCAAAGCAAAAATTACCCATTTTCTTTTCAACAAAACAAAAACAACACAAATAAATACTATACTAGAAATCAACCCCCTTATTACACAGCCCATTATTCCCCATCAGAAGATGAGGAATGCCATAATAAAAATCACCAACGATTTCGAACAAACCAACAACATAATCAATGGAACACTGATCAACCAGATCCTGTCTACCAACCAGATATTTTCGGAGCATATACACAAAATGAACAAGCACGACAACCAAGATATCACCCAACGTCATACAACAATAATTTTCAACCATAAAACTCAGTTAATGCAAAATTTTAACAATCAACTCAAACGCAAAATGAAATTCCATTGCGGTATTATCTACATCAACATGAAATAACAAAAGTTCAACTTACAATTTTTCTCAAATTCAAACGCCGCAGAATCACTACAGATGACTATGAATCCATACCTAATGGGTCGATCCTCCGTATCATCAAACAAAACACTAATGGTATTCACCGGCCCAGATCCCGAATACTCCGTAAAAGATTATTTAAATGCAGTGACAGCAAATTTGATTTTAGATATAGGACCTTTACCAGTAAATACGCCACTTCACCAAAATTGGATACATAGACGCACAGCCTTAATCCAAACTACACTCGATGGCGCAGCCCGAAAAGGGTTTTCAGTTTTACCTATAGAAAAAAAACCAGATTGGAATATATTCACAGAAAAATTTTCAAAAATGTTCGACTCTGAAAGAAAGAAACAACATCAAACAGTCTAATGCAATGAAATTCGTAGACTAGCAAATGAAACAATAAAACAGCTCGCAGTAAAAAGAATTGAAACAATAGTTAGAAAAATATATTCACTCAAAATACATGACTATAAAAATACAAAACTGACAGAAATTTTAATGTTGACTATAACACCTCAATTACGAAAAATAACAATAAAAAAGAGAGCATCACATCCTTCCTCACTCCGAAAACCTGATTTAGACTTTAGAAAGCTTGTAGATAAACTAGAACAAGCAGAAATCACAATGAAATTGGAAGAAATAGAAAATCTAAAGTTACAATATGTAAACAACATCCAAACCACTACTTCACAAATAAATAATACTCATGACTCCGATACAGAAATATCTGAAAAATCACTCAATTTTTAAACATCTACGAGAAAAACCCAAATTTTAGAGGTAAACCATCATTCAAAAACTGGTGTATTGATTGCCGTATGTAGACAAAAACAACAAGATAATCGGACTAAACCACAAAAACACAGAGAGCTAAATAAATCATTTTATCGATACATGGAAAAAAATCAAAATTTACCCAACAAAAAATCCATAGTAACAATAGTTCAGTAAAACCATTTCCAATTAACTCTAGTTACTCTAGACAACAATCACCTTACAGATCTAACTATCGAGGACGATCTCCAAACCAAAGAATTTCACGAATTTTCTCACAAAACAGATAAAGTCGATCAAACAGTCGAAATAATCAGTATCGAAATAACTATTCAAGATCAAATTCAAACAGAACAGTTTATTCGAACTTTAATAGATCCAGTTCCCATTCAAACTCTCAAAATATATACTATTCACAGGATCAATCCAGAAAGACTCCTCATATAACAGAAAAAGGAATTACTCCAACAATAGAAATAGAAATTATTCAAATGATACAAAACAGACAATGTCAAAATAAACGATCACGAGATTATTCCAACGATATATCAAAGATATTCCAACTATTAAAGATCAAATTATATTAATTATCACCATAGACCCTGTGACAGTTCACAATATAAAAACTTAAACTACCAAAAAGGACAAAGAAATTATTCCCAATCACCATACAGGAAAAATACACGTTATCAAAATTCACAACAAAACTACAGGAGCAGTACATCCAAACATCAATGACAAATTAATCAAGTACAAACAACTGAAGAAACTCAACCAGACCCTCCCGGTATTGACAACACAAAAAGCACAGAAATGCAATTAAACCATATAAATTGCGAATCCACAGACGATGAAAGCGAAACCGAAAACACAATTTCAATTCAAATGATTCAAATTAAAAAATGAATACGAAGAACCACTAGAATCAAATTATTATGAAAACAATGATTATTTTGTTCTAAATTACTTAAGCAGACCTATGCCTGACAACAAAATAGTAGATGACATAGAAGAAGAACTTTCAGAAGAACCTACAGAAAGTTTAAGCACAAATCACATATACCAAAATGTAAATAAAACGCCGTTACCCAAAGAAAATATTTGGACAATTCCATTTTTCTTAGAAAGTCCAAAAAGCAAAGATTTCCAAACACCAGACCTTGGAATTGATTTTCTAATACATTCCGGAGCAGAATCGAACATTATCAATATCCCCACAAGGAATGAAATAATAATCTTACATCCAAAATTGATACCTCTCAAAACATCAAGCAGACTAGCAACAGCACAAGGATCAAGTTTAACAATATATGGAAAATTCAATTCTTTCTTGTTCCCACTCGAACAATGGAACAAAATAAACTTTTAACTAAGCCATTTAAACAAACCTTCCATATCACAGATATCAAACGCAATATCATTGGAATAACATTCCTTACTAAATATACTCCTACTATAAATATTTCAAGCAGCATAATCCATATAAAAGACAAGTACACGAGAATGAAAAATACATCTCCATCATTTTTTCAAAGGTTAAACAAACAACCACCTTTTTCACCAAATTCTCCCGTATTTATAACCAGGAACAGAAACACTAGAAACCACTATCAGGTTATGTATACAACTTTTCGATAAAACAAGTTCATCAATAAAGTAAAGAACAAAATAAACAACGACTATATATATCTGACCTTGAATTCAGACATATTCATAATTTTTTCCGAGTAACAATCTCATCTATCAAATACATAAAAAATTCAAACTCAGATATAATTTCCTTACATGTATATAACAACTCACCATAAAAAATAACCTTAGCTCTAAGACTTTTAGGTTATTGTGAAACTAATGCAACAACCTCTCCTATAATAGAAGGAGCATATAGAGTAAATAAAATTTTACAACTTTTAGATATATGCCAACCAACAATTTTTAATGAAGAATTATCAATAAAAATAATAATAAGCAATGAAAAACGCACCACAAATTATTTCACAAAAACACCTTATTTTAAACTAACATTTCAAATATCAAAATACACAACAGAACAGCAAAAATTTCTTGCATTGTTCAATTTTCAACACTCAAATCACACGAAAAGAGTTTGAACAACTAGCAGAATTACTTTTGAAATACCCAAAAATTGACGCCACATCTAACTTTGATGTTGGAAAAAAAATTCACCGTTAAATCTACCTTTAAAACCTGACAGTTTTCAAAAAACAACGAGCAAGTAAAAGTTCCAATCCTCTTACAAGTTAAAATTAACAAATTACTGGACATATTAGAACAATATGAAATTTTTTCCCCAGTAAATAAAAAAGAACAGCCAAAATGAAACACATTTATAAACCCCGTTATAATTTTAGCGAAAGAAGAATCATTGCAAAAAGTTCTAGATGCAAGATATCTCAATTCACTCATTGATGAATCTAAATGCAATTGGCCTATAGAATCAATTCAAGTAATTCTCACAAAACTAAATGGTAAAAAAAATTTCACAACAGCAGATATGAACAGCGCATATAATCAAATGCCACTAGATGGACAACCACGTCGATTAACACAATTCGTTAATAGAAATCAACAATAGAATTTATTAGACTTTTCTATGGAATCTCCTGAGGACCAGCAGCCTTCTCAGCATTCATGGGTAAATTTTTTCGACCACTCATACTCAACAAAATGCAATAACATATTTAGACGATGTTTTTATGCTATCACAAACAAAAAACAAAATGTTCATTGTCTTAGAAAAATATCACCAGACATTACTAAAAGAAAAGATGAAAGCAGCTACGGATAATTTACATTTTTTTCTAACCCGTGTAAAATTCCTACATATTATACAAGAAACACTTTAGCTCCACTAAAATCCGGCATAGACGCAATTTAAAAACTCCAGCCTCGATCAAATAAAAAGAAATTAAAAGAATTCTTTGGAATGTTAAACTTCTGAAGTAAATACGTAAATAAAATTCAGTTATCTTTAAGACCATTCAAAACATTCTTAGGCAACAAAATAATTTTGAATGGACAATACAACATCAAAAACGATTTGAAGAAATAAGTAACACGTATCACTGAACAAATTTCAAACACAATCCCAGATCTAGACCAACCATTTTATGCTATGTGAGACTACTCTAACTTTGGCATCGGCGCAGCATTTTTACAATTTCACAACGGAACAAATAAAATGAATCTCATTTCAGCAAACTCAAGATTGTTTACACAAGCTGAACTTAGACTCTCTACACTTATGAGAGAATGCACAGCCATAAAATATACCCTCACAGAATATGAATTTTTAAAACTTGGTGCAAAACATCCAACAGTTCTATTTACAGATCATAAACCTATAATTTTTCAATTTACACAAAAATCAAACCCAAACCATATAGTTTATAGATTTCAACTTACATATAGTTTGGACAGCAGGAAAAAGAATTGCCCTACCCGATACTCTTAGTAGAAATACACCACCTGAATTAATAACAAGAAAAACAACAGTAGAAATACCACAAATTATTAAGTTTTTTTTTCTGGCAAAAGACGAAATTTCACCACGGCTATAATGCAAATATGCAGTAAAAACTGACATTGATCAATCACAAATAAATAACTTACAATACTTCCCACTGTAATTAGATTGCCAAAACAATCACTACGAAGTAGACCTATTAGGAACATCCAAATTTGAACCGATACCATATTAATCATGGATAAAAAACAATAAATAACAAAAACCACTCAGAAAAAAAAAACCGTACAAAACAGACCCATTTCCATTAATAGAAAAAAAATCCAACTGATAATATAAAATTATCAGGCCCTCCAAATAAGGATTCAAAGTACAAATTAAACCAAGTCTTTAACCTCCATGACGCTCTAGATACAAAACATTTATCAAAAATGTAGATTGAAAACATTTTTCTACCAAACACAGAAAAACTAACACTTGAAATATTACAAAAATATCAAAAACTTGACCCAGTAATTAGACAATTTAAATCTTGGCACAAATATAGGACAAAACCAATCAAAGCCGATATCATAATTCTAGGAAATAAAACACTTCTTAGATATTTCCAAAAATTTATTAGCACATCTATAAATAAAAACACAGATATTTTAGAATATCGAACAATCGATTCCAAAGTATTAGCATATCTATAAATGAAAATACAGATACTTTAGAATATCGAACAATCGATTCCAAAGCTTTTCATACGTCACATTCATTACACAGTAACGGTCATTCAGTATCAGAAAAAACATACTCCATTTTCTTTCAAAATTTTTAATTCCCTAACGCACCAATTTAGATAAAAGTATTATGCAACGACTGCATAACATGCCAATTAATCAAACCATATCCAAATCAAAAAAAAAATTGCAGAAAAACAAGATTTTAAAGAACAAAATCTTTATTTTAATCACAGAATCTCATTTGATACGAAAGGATCAATATCACCCTCCTCAGAACGAAACTCATATATAATGGTCATTGGTGACGCATTTACACACCACGTAGCACTTAACCCAGTACCTCATTGTAATGCTTAGTATGCATATACAACACTTTATGAACACTGGATCGCAAAATTCGGATTGCCCGAAATCCTAGAAACAGTTAATGGCACCGAATTCATAAATAATGAAAAAACCAAATTATGCCACTTAAACAACATTTAACATAAATCACGAACATCTCATGCCCCTACAACTAACAAATTAGTCGAAAGTATGAACTAATCCTTCCAAAATACCTCAGATGTATCATCGACGGAAATGATACACAATATACCGAATGGTCAACAGATGTAAAATTATTCCCCTTATCTTATAATTCACAAATAACAACAACATTAGGGCTATCACCTTATGAAATGGTTTTTAACCAAAAACCACGACAACAAATAATTTTTACAGCAAATTCTTCAAAAAACACACAAGGTTATTGCCAATTTACAAAAGAATCAGTATGTTATAACCTACCATTACATACACACGATGAAGATCAATTTCATCATCCACAAAAATTAAAACTACCCTCTGGTACATATACCGAATAAATTTTATACAGAGATATAGCTAAAAAATTATTTCAAGACAAAATATTAACTCCCAGATAAATTCTCGATTCAAATCAGCTACCAATTTAAAAATTGTAAAATTTATTTCAACCCCAAATTTTACAACACAAGAAGGAATTTATAAAAAACTATAAACAGTCAGAAAAGGACCATATCAGATTAAAAATAAACTCAATGATGTCACATACAAACTTATTGACTCCAACAAAAAAGAAATTGTTAAACTTAGAAACAATCTCTTACCCTACTACCCAAAAGAACACGCTCTTCGCGAGCTCAAACATTTATACTTCTTTACAGGATTTAAAGTTGTTCACAATAATTCAAAAAATAATCATAATCAAACAACTGATACGAACTATATTCAAAAACCTTTAAAACAAAAAAATAAAAAAAACTACCCAACCATTATCTCAAGACCTAGATAATGACAAAATATCTCAAAAACAAAGAAAAAATCGAAAATTAGAAGAGAGAGTTTCACCGCAAGATCAAAAAGAAAAATCGCAAAATAGACAATCTTCATGACTTCAAAATCAGCCACGAAAAGATTACAAAACCTTCATTCCACAATCTAAAAAAAATAAAGGAAGTTGAATTTCAAAACTACTACAAAATTAGTTCTCATTTTAACTTCGTAAAAAACCTTTTCTTCAATTTCTCGAAATTCATGCTGAAAACTCTTCAATAAACTAAATCAATTTCAATCAATCAGTTACTTTCCAAAAAATCACCTCATTTTTGACATGACTTCTTTAGCCGACAAATAACAACATTCAGGCGTATCTCTATTATAATTTAAAGACCCCGAGGTCAAAAAGAAAGCCCATAACCCTCTCATACTTGACAACTGAAATAAACAATATCTAAAATATCACAACCCGCCCCCATCAAGTAGAACAAAGATCAACAAAACTGTCTCAACTTAGACCTCAAAACTCCCTCTAGAAAAAATACTAAATAAGCCTAAAGATGGAGTAAGACATGATCATTTAGCCTAAAGTACGAATATTTCCTGAATATCCCCGATCGTCCCATAGATAAAAACAAAACTAGGAAGCTCCTTCTTAGCCCTCAAAACTCCCCTCACCAAAACGTGCTTAAACCCATTTGTCAAAAATCAATAAACAATCCGATCACACTCGGCTTTAGCCTCAAAAAATAAAAAATAATTTGACAAAACGAATCATTTCTTCAATGCGTCTTTCTCAAACAGTCAACAACCTTCAACAAATTCTCGAACGTTTTTTCAATACTTTCATTTTTTTTCAAATTTTCTTTAATTTTTATCTCTGATATCCTTGAAATATTCTCCTTCTCCTAGTAGTTTTTGCAGTTTTTTCATCATTTTTCATTCCCTAGCTAAAGCCTACCTCAGCTTCGCAAAAATCCTTGATCTCCTTCTCATGTACGATATTTCAATACTCATCTAAATGATACGACAACTGTACAAAAAAGGCATTTTTCTTCTTTTTGTAATGTATCTCACATTCCTGATATCCCTCATAATGAAAGTATGCAAATCTATAAAAAGGCAATACAAACTTTCGCATTAGCAACAATCCTTTTATTCATTTTCCTTGAAGAATACTAGAACCAATAAAATTTTCTCATCAAACCCTTTAAAATTGCTAATCAACAACCCCCACAACAGTCCCCACCAACTACAACATCCCAAGAACCTCCAACAACACCAACAAAGAATCAAAGAAACCTCCCTCAATCATCAACACGCATTTCTTTTCAAGACAACACATATAAATTTGAAGAAAAACACGCACGATTGTCAGAACCACTAGAACCAGTAATTCACCAAGCACCTCTAAGCGAACCACAGTACGAACCGATATCTAGTATACACCCCCCTCTCGAACTATACCTTAAGAGAACAAGACATCCAAGCCAAAACCAAAATACACCAGCAATAAATAGAGAAGATATACACCCGAGACAAAACAGAAATTTTCAAATCTCCAGAGTTCAATTCAATATACCCTCGTCACCAATCGCGAATCCTATACACCTCTCAAGTAGTACAATCCAAAGTACCCCCAATCTACCTCACAACAAAATACCTCAAACATCCCATCGGATTACTTAAGTTCAACCCTACATCCTAACCAAATCGTGAAAACCCTTTTAATCTCCCACCCACACCCACAACATCTCCCATATTGGATGACACAAGCTTCCACTCAAGGTGAACCCAAGTTAGTGAATGATCCTATAGACGTGTCGTCTGACACATCCTTTTCACTCCCTGAAATACTTTAATTTTCTTCAACCCCTTCAATAAGTCAAACCTCAGCAACACCTTTTCCCACAAATTTCCCTAAAAATCTCGACCATAGATGTCGAACACATTCAATCAATAACATACCCTACGATAAGATTGGAATACATTCGTAGCATCCCTACCTTGATTTGGACAACACCACGATAGTAATAGACTAAACAATGGGGCACTAAACAGATTACAAAATCGACACGACATTCTCAAAGATATACAAAAACATAACATACAAAAACTCACACAATATAATTTTACACTCAAATTTGAAATCACAGCTAAACTAAATATTTTATTTCATCATCCTTTACCGCTAGCCCCTCCAAATATAACAGCTCAATCTTTACCCCTCCCACCATTTATCACCACAGGAATCATTTATAAATACGATAGATACACAAAAAAGACACTTGGATATATAACATTCTACTACCCATATCAGGACTATCTTACACATGTATTTTTTGAATGTACTATTTTTTGAAACCCATTTTCCTGTTATTTTTTCAGAATCACAGACTCAAAACACTCCTTCCCCCCGAAAAAGACCCCAAGATTTACTAGTCAGACACTACGACTGTGAAGAAAATGAACAAAAAAAACTAAACAAAGATGCAATAAATCAAGTAACTCAATGCCAATCCGAACCACTAGCATTAGAAACAACAAACATAATAGCTACGTTTTACTGAAAAGCCCGAGCTACAACATTAATTGGATACAAGTTCACAGCAACATTTTCCGAGAAAAAAGTACACTGTTCTCAAGTCTCAAATGAAAGTATACATAGATTAGATCACGAATGAAGATTAAAAAAACGAACTTAGTCGATTGAAATTAACATCAAATAACCGCACAAACAGAAAATTTGTAAACTTTCAATTTTTCCCCGATCTGACATATAAAACTAGATAACAAATACCCATTCCACGGCACACATGGAAGATTAAATTATAATCTCCGTGATAAAAATTGGATACCACACATCGGAATAAACAACCCCTCAAATTGTTAAGAAGACACAAAAAAAAGATTACCAAGAAATAATGTTTTTTGATTGGAAAATACAAATTGAAAAAGTACAATTAACACGAGATTTAATTGATGACACAATAATTAATCAAGTAATCCAATTCCCTTGTAAAAATGACCAAAGATTTTGCTATCCCACTACACGAACACAAGCAAAGATTATTTGGTTCCTCGACGACACATGTACCACATTTCAAGTAGCCAAAATACACGCTAGAATGATAAAATTCCATCAGAAAATTTTTTTTGAATCCATCCCCTATGAAAAAAAAAATCCCAACAAAATCAGACAACACGATTATCAATTTAGAAATATTCATAACATAGAAAACAAGCTAATATGTTTCCAAATTTACCCAGAAACAGAACTCGGTTGAGAATTTAGCTAACCACTTTATAAACACAATACTCAGAAACTCTTGTCGAATACGAACAAGGTTTCCACACGAATACAGGAAAGTTAATAACGGTTCAACATTCAACACATCACCCTTCAATTAATGACAAAAAATCATACATCCCAGTACATCTTCTAATAACACAGGAAGAACTGGTGGAAAAATTAAACCACAAGATAAAGACAGTACACGTCTACAAGAACTATCACTCATGAACAACACATATTTTGGCGCAAACCACTATGACATTCACCTAGACATAAAACTAGACTACACAATAAGTAGAATTTTTCAAGAAATAACTCTATCAGAACTCGAACCACTCCATCATTTATGCGAACTTGAAAGAACACAAATCTTACAATCACTTGCACTTGCAGTATTAAAAATACTTTATGCAGGACATTTATTATCAAGATTTATATCAAATTTTTTGATTATGAAGGAAACATACTATGGTATTACACTTGTATCAAAAAAGTGTCACCATTATACGTTTTTGAAGATAAAAAAAATTACGAAAGAATTCCCATATTCTATAAAAACAAGAACTTATTTTTGGGTTACAGCGATCTCATGTGGATCAGAAAACAGCCACAATGTTGAACAATTAAATCCTGATGAAGATAAATTTTACCTTCTCACATCATATCCTGTACTCATGTAACCATTTAAAAAATTCTCACCAGAAAGTATAAGAGCTATTGCTCGAAATCCTAACATCGATTTACAATGAGTAGGAATATACTCTAAATCAGACATTCAACACCACATTCGAACACAACAATTTCAACAACTTCTCACAAAAATTGACACACTACAACGACAACCCATAGAGCAAAACTTACGAAACTGCAGGATTTTGAGACATATACGCTCAAGATTACAGCGGATACTTTAAAGATATAAAAAACTATGTTTATTTAAATGGCAAAAAATACAGACCACAAGATATATCACCAATAGAAAATTTTAGTTTTGTAAATTTGAAAAACGAACTTCGTGCCTTTCTAGGATGGCCCTAGTATATCTTAGAAAGATTGAGTATATTATACGCAATGTTTAACTTTTTTGGATTTCTCTTTTCAATACTAAAAGGAATCTATAACACATGCGCAATACATACACAAGTAAGCAAACATGCAAGCATAGGGCATACTTTATGCAGGATTTCTCGGAATTTTCTCAACTTCAACTAATAAATTACTTTTAGACTTTTAGACGACCAATTAAAAGAATACAATACAAAACTATCAATCACACCAAGTACATATGACGATTCACAAAACACCACTAATACAACGCCTACTGCACCACAATTACAAACTATAAGTCGTAACCATCCATTATCTTTAATACCACGACCGATCCAAGACATAGTTTTCCACAAAGTCCAAGTACCCACATACTAACCCAGCAACCAAATATAGAAGAAACATACGAACAAATCATAGAGCAACCACAGACAATTTGGTTTTCGTTCTCAGAACAATCATCTTTTCAGCCCAAGATGAGCTGCCAGATTGAGTCGCTCCATCGTTCCATCCATTTTTTACCCAGCCAATCTTTAAAGCAACGTTCCCATCATTCTACTTTTTGCTTTCCACCCCTGAATAACCAATTTCTAACAACTCATCTAGCATGGATTTAGATGCTAACTCCACTACAACTATATATAACACTAGTTCCCAGTACCATACTTCAGACATCGAAACAACCGACGAACTTGCCGACTCAGAACCCAGCCCATCTACCTTTTCCCAGCCTCCCTTCCGACCTCTCCACTCCCAAATCAAAATTGAAGCTCCTTCCACTCCTTCATCCCACACATCACTATATATGTACATCTTCCCCTCTAACAAGTGACACGCCAGATAATAACAGCCCTGTAGATACCGAATTAGAAAGGGAATTAGATAATTTTATCACGCATCAACAACAATTACAGCATCCTCATACACTAACCATTCACCAACTCTCACAATCTATAACATCATCGATGTTCCCAAATCCAACACCTTCAACTGAAACCCGAGCCCATAGAACCTTTAAACGAAAATTTCCTAACACCCCATTTCCAACTAACCCTCAACCAGCTCAATCATTCGTAATACACCCACTTCACACTAGCATCAAAGAATTTGTTCAAATATAACTACCCTTCTTCCCACAATTAACCTATTTTCATTCAAACCCTAACAATGAACAACCTAATTATGTAAATGAATATGTACTATACTCCACACTATCATGGACATCCTTCTATCATTTTACTGATCCACTATCACTTACACTATATAATTTCCCCGAAGATAACGAGTATTGTCAAAAGCAACTTTACCATCTAACCGAAGCCCTCACCGAAAAACATTTCACTAACATCGGATACAACCAAATACTCACCAGATTTATTGCACCAAAATTTAAATATTCCATCGACCACTATGATCATTCTATCACACGAGCAAACGAAGACACCTTCTTAGACGACGAAAAAAACACTAAGCCTCAACTCACTAAGAAATGTTTCATTAAATCAAGATAAGTGTTCATTTTCAACAACCTAAATAAAAAATTCGACCACATCATCTCAATAGCACTTCGCGACATCCAAGCATACGAATCATACTTTAATAAATTTAACCATTTCTCACTAACCTTTCATTTCCTCGCACCCAAAGAACGTGATTTGCACTGTACACACAATATCTTGTTACAAACTAAACAAACACACACATACCCTTACTATAGATTTAAGCAACAACTTTATACAACTCACACACCGTCACGAAATGTACATCACAGATTTCAGTTTAATAACTCCAAATGCACCCCACCATTTTTTCTAAACTTCACTTATTGCATCAAAGATACTAACATGCAAGGCATCATCCATAAGTACGATCCCATCAGACAAACGTATATATTCTGCCCACTAACCAACATCTTCAATGTAGATAAATCCCGCCCACTTATTGTCCCACACGAATATCTACAGCCCGTCGAAATCCCAATTCTAGAATACGTTCACATTATTAAATATAATCACAAACTTTATAACCTCATCCAAAATACACCATATGAATTCTCACCCAGCACTGAAGAGTACATAATCATCAAAGCACTCGAAACCAAATACATCATTCGCGTATTAGCTAAACTAATAACATCATCAGATATCATCCACGACGTCTTCCCCATGGATTTTTAGCTGATGATTAAGGTATGTATGAAATAAATATTTTTTACTAACAAATTAGAACAACATTAACCATTCTTTAAAAATGTTTCACTTTTTCTTTAGCCTTCATCGCACAATCATCTGGAAACAAAGAAAAGGTAAATAAAACTCATAAACTCAAATTAACAAGTTGCAAATAAATAAAGCAGTAAAATTTACCCCCAAACAGTAGTAAAATGATAAATATATATACTTTCCAATGCAGTAAATTTTTTTAACAAGCAATAAATTGATAATTTCAGCTCCCCAAAAGCCATAAACTTGATATTTTATAGTGGTAATTTCATAAAGGTTGCAAATAAAATCAAAAGCAGCACTAACCTTTTTAGAGACGCTTCTTTATAATTTTAAACCATTCATTTGCCCACAATTCTATCCACAATCACACAGCTCGCCCACGAAGAATTGTTTGAAAACTGAATTTAAATTTTAACTCTCACCGATAACAACTCTAACCAGTTTTCTCACATTTCAAACTTTCCTTTAACCCGGTTGGAAAGGAATTATATAGTAAACCAAACTAACCAACGCAGCTTACTAACATCACAAACCTCATTGTCATGATAGCATGACTAAGAAATGAAAACCCACTGTACCCAAACCAGATTAAAGCCAGCTTAAAACTGGATAAATTATTCTTTTGAAGACAACTTTCAAGTCTTAACACAAAAGAATATAACAAAAAATGTCGCAAGACAAACCCAAAACAAACAATTTGATTTTTGAGAAAAGGACACAACCAAAACAAAAACGAAGAAAACGAATCATAAAAAGACAAAAAATGTTGAACATTAAAAGGGACCCTACACAAAGAGAACATAAAACTATACTCCAATCCTGGCCTAACCCACAAGAAGAGGACGTACTGAGCATGCTCTATAGCCGGCCTAACCCACCGTGCTACATCCACGCTTTGTGAACCCATCACTATTTTTGACAAGAGGTACTCAAGTGTGAGTAACTCTTAAAAATAACTGAACTAAAACTAAAACGCTTTTGCGAAAACAATTAATCTAAATCATTTTAACACGTTTCAAACTTTCTTTAATTCGGTTGGAAATGAATTATATAATAATCCAAACTAACCAACGCAGCTTACTAAACACCACAAGCCACAACCTAACAGCGTGACTAAGAAAAATGGCTTCATGAATAAATTATTCTTTTGAAGACTACTTTCAAGTCCAAACATAAACGAATAAAACACAGAAAAATCGAAAGACAAACCCAAACCAAACTATTTGGTTTTTGAGAAAAGGACACAAACAAAACAAAAAAGGAAAAAACAAGTAATAAAAAAGGCACAAAAGGTTGAACACAAAAACAACCCTACAAAAAAGAGATCATGAAATTATACTCCACTCCTAGCCTAACCCACCAGAGAGGTTGTCCAGAGCATGCTCTATAGCCGGCCTAACCCACCGTGCTACATCCACGCTTTGTGACCCACACTCCTAGTTTTGACAAGAGTTACTCAAGGGTGAGCGACTCTTAAAAATAACCGAGCTAAAATAAAAACGCTTTTGCGATAACCCTTAATATTAGATCATAACTAAAAACGAAACTAACAAAGATTTATAAATGTAAATAATAAAATGCAGTACATATAGATTTCGTAAAGCCCAAGGACGAGCAGCAAAGAAGTTGACAACCCAATCACACTCCAACTCCGGAATGGCAAATACACCCGATTTGCTGCCGACAGTCACTAACCTCAAAGGACTTAAAGTACGGACCCAGCATCGCAGCAAAGGAAACCCATTGAATCAGACCAATGGCCATCTCGATAATGACAACTAGTACAGATCCTCGTCACTCGGCTTTCCACGCGAAAAATCAAACTTCATGCAACACCTAACCTTGCTTGCAGTTTAACGAAACCAACATCTCACTGCACCGATCAAAAGTCTTGACACAATCTCCCAAGACTATCACGATCAACGAAACCCATTAAAGAATAAAAACATGACGATTTTTATCCGTCCAACACATGTGACAACACTTCTTCCTTCTCAAAGAAGTCAATGCTCGCAACTTCAGAAAGAAAACAACATCGCCCAACCTCCTCTACATTAAAAATTAAAAAACAAAAAACTATCTAAACCCCGGATGGGTGGAACCAGATCTAAACTAGAGTTTATAATTAGTTATTAATGTAATATTATATTTCTATAAAATATTCCAAACTAACCAATCATATTCCATCAACTAAAACCCACTTACTTAAAAGTGCTGGAACAACTTGTAGTTTCAGCACCAGAACAATCAGAATTAAATATAGAATACAGTTGCCTTCTCCAGAGAGACCGACTCGGATAAACCAGTATACAATAGATCTATTGAGACTAGGAGATATAAGAGTAAGATTAAGATTGGTACTAGACTAAGAAGTTGCACGAATCTATCCGGCCGAAAATAAGATGAACAGCGTGACGAACAGACGGTGTACCTCATTCTGAAATTACTCTATGAGTATAGCGATAAGGACTTAACTCAGTAGTCATACAATTGCCATATACAATTTCATTATAGAAGAACCCTACTCATGTCTTTCCCAGTGGAGTTCAAATATGACAATTGTATGACTAGCATTTTTTCATAGACAAAATTTATTCAATTGTATGACAAGCAATTTAAATGTATAGAGGTCACAACCCGGGCATGTCTTTGAGTTTGACACTTCGCGGTTATGAAACTATTAGGATGTGAAGAATCAAAAATTTGAGATGTCTTCTGGGTCAAGTGACTACACCTGAAAGTACATCTTCTATATTTTGAAAACCTCAATTTATTTGAATTAAGATAGTACATATTATTTAGTTAAAATGAGTACATTTGAAAGTAACATCTTCTATGATTTAAAAACGTCAATGAACTTAAGTAATTTTATTTCTAATTGAACTCGAATTTCTAACTTAAAAAAAATAATTAATTTAGTTTTTGAGCATATTCTATCTAGAAGCTTTAGTGAAACGTGAAAGTCTTACTCACTGACAACTAATGGGATGATGAATGCGAAATAGTTGATGGTATAGTAGACACTGCTGCTGGGTCTGTTGGACCACGTGATCTGCAACATCAGAATCGCCAGGCCGGAGTTAAACACGAAACTGGAGATGGAGAAGAAGTTGGTGAAGTAGGCCTGCACCTGTGGTAAAACAAAAAAATTTTCGGAATTTTTTGTTCCGACCATTGAAAATGGGAGAAACTTTGTATTCGGGAGTGTTTTAGTTTTTATTTTCTTTTTGTTTGACTCGCAAAATCAACTACCGCAAATAATCATCCGACAAAATTAATCATCCGACAAAATTAATCGGATATTTCCAAATTTCGAAAAAAATTTCACAGTGTCGAGAAAAACCGGTTTGAAAATTTATATTTTTGTCTAATTTCGAGCTATTTAGTAAGATATAATTTCGAGCTAATGAGCCGTGGAAGCTTACAAAAGCCTATTTAAGCTTAATTTAAGCCGTGAAATGATGGTTTTACTGAGTTTTTGGAGTTTTTTAGCGCAATTTTGGGAATCAAAAACTTGAAAAATGAAAAAAAAATTTCAAAAACTGTTTTCCAATTGACCTTTTAATGCGTTAAGACCTTTTGGTAATACTCATAGAGTAATTTCAGATTAGGTACATCGTCTGTTTGTCATGTTATCTTATTTTTGGCCGGATAGAGTCGTGCAACTTCTTGGTCTAATACCAATCTTAATCTTACTCTTATATCTCCTAGTCTCAATAGATCTAGTGTATGCTGGTTTATGCGAGTCGGTCTCTCTGGAGAAGGCAACTATATTCTAAGTTTATTTCAAATTGCTCTGGTGCTGAAACTACAAGTAGTTTCAGCACTTACAAATAAGTGGGTTGTTAGTTGATGGAGTATGATTGGATAGTATTCAATATTTTATAGAGATAAAATATCATAATAAAAACCAGTAATATAATTACATTTAGATCTGGTTCCATTAATATGACTCTCTGTTTTTTTTCGGTCAGATTTTTTCATCACAACATGCAGAAAAAAAACGACACCACTTTGAAGAAACAGTTTTGTATTTTTTTTAAGACTGTGGTCGGAACAATCTGTGCTACTTGCACAGTAACCGGCTATCCTTGTTAGTTTTTCTAACAAGTACGTATGGCATTTTGAGCGTCGAGTTCTTATTGGTGTTTCGGGATTTTTTATATGAGATTCTGTCCCATCCGGGAAATTTTTTAGGAAACTCCTTTCGGGAATTTTTTTTTATCCGGGTCTGATTACAGACATCGTATAGCAAATCTCAACAAGTAGCACAGAATGTTCCGACCATAGTCTTTAGAAAGATACGGTTTAAAAAATTTTCTGTACGTATACTCAACATCGAGATGGCCATTGGTCTGTTTCAATGGGTTTCCTTTGCTGCGATGCCAAGTCGTACTTTAGATCCTTTGAGTGTAGTGACTGTAGACAGCAAATCGGATGTATTTGCCATTCCGTAGTTGGAGTGTGATTGGGTTGTCAATTTCCTTGCTGCTCGACTTTGGGCTGTATGAAATCTATATACTGCATTGTGTTATTTACATATACAAAACTTTGTTAATTTTGTTTTTAGTTATGATCTTGTATTAATTGTTATCGCGAAAGAGTTTTTGTTTTAGTTCGGTTCTTTTTAAGAGCCACTCACCCTTGAGAAACTCTTGTCAAAAATAGAGTGTGGGTCACAAAGCATGGATGTAGCAAGGTGGGTTATGCCGGATATAGAGCATGCTCTGGACGTCCTCTCTTGTGGGTTAGGCTAGGAGTGAAGTGTAATTTCATGCTCTCTTTTTTGTAGGGTCGTTTTTGTGTTCAACCTTTTGTGCCTTTTTCATCACTTGTTTTTTCCTTTTTTGTTTTGTTTGTGTTTTTCTCAAAAACCAAATAGTTTGGTTTGGGTTTGTCTTTCGACTTTTCTGTGTTTTATTCGTTTATGTTTGGACTTGAAAGTAGTCTTCAAAAGAATAATTTATCCATGAAGCCATTTTTCTTGGTCACGCTGTTAGGTTGTGGCTTGTGGTGTTTAGTAGGCTGCGTTGGTTAGTTTGGATTATTATATAATTCATTTCCAACCGAATTAAAGAAAGTTTGAAACATGTTAAAATTAGTTAGAGTTGTTATCAGTGAAAGTTAAAACTTGAATTTGTTAGTTTAAACAATTCTTCGTGGGCGAGATGTGCGATTGTGGATAGGGTTGAGGGCGAGTAAATGATTTCAAAATTATAAAGAAACGTCTTTGAAATGGTTAGTATTGCTTTGAATTTATTTGCAACTTTTAGAAGCTTACTACTTTTAAAATATTAATTTTACGGCTTTTGAGGAGTTGAAAAAAATAAATTATTTGCTTTTTAAGAATATTTACTGCATATGAGAGAATAATTTAAATATCAGTTTCCTGCTGTTTGGGGGTAAAATTACTGCTTTATTTATTGCAATTTGTTATTAAAATTTATGATTTTTAGAAAAAAAATTTCAGTTTCTTATTTCGTTTTTCTTTTTTTTGTAGATGTTTGTGATGTGAAGACTAGAGAAATAGGAAAAACATTTATATAGAAAGGTTAGTTTTTGTACGAATTCGTTAGTATAACTTCTTTAATTCATATAACCTTATTCATCTGGGAAGAATCCATGGGGATATACGTCGTGAAAGATTTCTGATGATGTTAGTGGTTTAGCTATCAAGCGAATGATGTATTTAGTTTGGAGAAGTGGCCGAAGCAATTCGAGTGTTTTTATGATTTTGTGCTCTTCGGTGCTAGGTGAGAATTCATATGGTGTTTTTTGGATGAGGTTATAAAGTTTGTGGTTATTTCTGGTGTTATGGATGAATTCTAGGATTGGGATTTCGACGGGCTCTAGGAATTTTTATGGGATTATTAGTGGACGGGATTCGTCTATGTTGAAGTTATTGGTCATGGGGGCAGAAATTATACATCTGGGTAATGGAATCATAATTTCTGAGGATGCCTTGGAGGTTAGTATCTTTAATACATTAAGTGAAGTTAAGAAAGAATGGTGAGGTATATTTGGGGTTAATGTATTGATATCTATGGTGAAACTGTCGTGCTCGTGTGTTATAAGTATAATGATGTTGAATGAACTTATAATAAGTGTAAGTATGCGTTTGTTTAGTTCGTAGCATGACGTCGTGTGAACAGTGCAAATCACGTTCTTTGGGTGTCAGGAAATGAAAGGTTAGTGAAAAATTGTAATATTTGTTAAAGTAGGAGTCATAAGCTTGGATGTTACGGAGTGCTGCGGAAATGAAGTGGCCGTACTTTTAATCTAGTTTATTGAGGGTGAAAACGTATGATGTTTTAATGGAAAATTTTTCTGTTAGTTGTGGGTTAGCAAATTGATCATCATTTAAGAAGATGTCTTCATTTGGTCTGATGATGTGGTGATCGTAGTGAACTATGGAAAACTCGATAGCATTAGGTGCGGTGAATCTGGTAAGTGCCTGTTGATATCCGATTTGAGTAAATTGTTTCGGAGTGAGAGCTGTTGTTAGATGATAGGGTTGAGTGCTGCATTGTTCAATATCATATGGGTTGTTTTTTAGTGGTAGTGACAGTGGGTTAGTAAAGTGATAAAATGATGTCCTTGAAAGTGTTGGGTGTAATACGTGTTCACTTACATAATTAGGATGTTCATCGTTAGAGTCTGAATGAAAGTAGGTGTATTGAGGGAAAAAAGGGCAAACATACTGAAGAATTTCTTTGGTGTTAGTGTGAAGTGGATGATTAACGAATGATTGGGCTGATTTTAAGTGAGATGGAAATAGGATATTAGGGAATTTCCTTTTAAAAGTTCTATAGGCTCGGTTTGCACTTGAGGGAGTTGAGTTTGACGAAGAAGTTGGGTTTGGCGAAGGAGTTGGGGTTGATGGATTTGATGATGTTATGGATTGTGAGAGTTGGTGAATTGTTAATGTTTGAGGGTGCTGTAATTGTTGCTAAAGTGTGACAAAATTATCAAGTTCGTTAGATATTTGTATGTTTACAGAACTGTTGTTATCGGAAGGTTCACTGGTCAAGGGGGAATATGTGGGTAATACATTGGTAATAGAAGAGGGAGTGGAAGGAGGTTCAATGCTGATTCGGGAGTGAAGTTGTTGAAAAGGGGGTTGAGAAAGTGTAGATAGGCTAGGTTCGGAGTTGTCATTTTCGTCAGGGGTTTCGAGATCTGAGTTATTAAGTTGGGAAATGGTGTTATATACAGTCGTGTTTGAATTAGTATCTGAATCCATGCTGGATGAAGTGTTAGTATGAGGTAATTCAGGTGGAAGTAAAGCAAAAAGTGTTATGACGGGGAGGTTGCTTTGAAGGTTGGCTGGGTAGGAAATTGAGCGATGGAGTGATCCAACTTGGCAGTTCATTTTGGGCTAAAAAGATGGTTGTTCCGAGAACGAAAGTTTGTGGTGTGTGGTTTTTCTATGATTTGTTCAAATGTGTCTTCGATTAGAGATTGTTGGGTTATTATGTGTTGAATCGGGCTTTGTGGGTAATTAGACCTTGAAGAGATGTGTTCTGTCAGGGCTATTTTTCTGAAAATTCGTGGTACTAAGGACAAAGTTTGGTTATGATTTAGGGTTTGTAATTGTGGTGCAGTAGGCGTTGTGTTTGTCTTGTTTTGTGAATTGTCATATGTGTTCGGTGTTGTTTATAGTTTGATATTGTATTGTTTTATTTGAGCGTCCAAAAGTATTTTATTAATGGATGTGGAGAAAATTCCAAAAAATCCTGCAAAAAGTATGCGTGCTACGCTTGCTTGTTTGTTTACTTGTGTATGTGTTGCGCATGTATTGTAAATTACTTTTGGTAAAGAAAAAGAAATCCAAAAAAATTAAACATTGCGTAAAATATAGTCAATCTTTCTAAGATGTAATAGGGCCATCCTAGAAAGGCAAATATATCTTGTGGTCTGTATTTTTCGCCATTTAAATAAATGTTATCTTTTATGTCTTTAAAATTTCCGCTTTAGTCTTGTGCGTAGATGTCTGAAAAGCCTGCTGTTTCTGCAAGTTTTCGTAAGCTTTGATCTATGGATTGTCGTTGTATTGTGTCCATTTATGTGAGTAGTTCTTGAAACTGTTGTGTACGGACGTGGTGTTGATTGCCGGATTGTTGAATGCCGGGTTGTGGTGTTGAATAGGCGATTGTTGATATCCGATTTGAGTGAATTGTTTCGGGGTGAGAGCTGTTGTTAAATGATAGAGTTGAGTGCTGCATTGTTCTAATTATATGGGGTGTTATATAATGGTAGTGAGAGTGGATTAGTTAAGAGATAAAATGATGACCTTAAAAGTGTTGAGTATAATACGGGTTCACTTACATAATTAGGGTGTTCATCGTTAGAGTCTGAATGAAAGTAGGTGTATTGAGGGAAAAAAGGGTAAACATACTTGAAGAATTTCTTTGGTGTTAGTGTGAAGTGGATGATTAACGAATGATTGGGCTGATGGGATTTTAGGAAATTTCCTTCTTAAAGTTCTATAGGCTCGGTTTGCAGTTGAGGGAGTTGAGTTTGACGAAGAAGTTGGGTTTGGCGAAGGAGTTGGGGTTGATGGATTTGATGATGTTATGGATTGTGAGAGTTGGTGAATTGTTAATGTTTGAGGGTGCTGTAATTGTCGCTGAAGTGTGACAAAATTATCAAGTTCGTTAGATATTTGTGTATTTACAGAGCGGTTGTTATCGGGAGGTTCACTGGTCAAGGGGGAATATGTGGGTGTTACATTGGTAATAGAAGAGGGAGTGGAAGGAGGTTCAACGTTGATTCGGGAGTGAAGTTGTTGAAAAGGGGGTTGAGAAAGTGTAGATAGGCTAGGTTCGGAGTTGTCAAATTCGTCAGGGGTTTTGAGATCTGAGTTATTAATTTGGGAAATGATGTTATATACGGTCGTGTTTGAATTAGTATCTGAATCCATGCTGGATGAAGTGTTAGTATGAGGTAATTCAGGTGGAAGTAAAGCAAAAAGTGTTATGACGGGGAGGTTGCTTTGAAGGTTGGCTGGGTAGGAAATTGAGCGATGGAGTGATTCAACTTGGCAGTTCATTTTGGGCTAAAAAGATGGTTGTTCCGAGAACGAAAATTCGTGGTGTGTGGTTTTTCTATGATTTGTTCATATGTGTCTTCGATTAGAGATTGTTGGGTTACTATGTGTTGAATCGGGCTTTGTGGGTAATTAGATTTTGAAGAGATGGGTTCTGTCAGGGCTATATTTCTGAAATTCCGTGGTACTAAAGATAAAGGATGGTTATGATTTAGGGTTTGTAATTGTAGTGCTATAGGCGTTGTATTTGTCTTGTTTTGTGAATTGTCATAAGTGTTCGGTGTTATTGATAGTTTGGTATTCTATTCTTTTATTTGTGCGTCCAAAAGTATTTTATTAATGGATGTGGAGAAAATTCCAAAAAATCCTGCAAAAATGTATGCGTGCTACGCTTGCTTGTTTGTGTACTTGTGTATGTGTTGCGCATGTACTGTAAATTAATTTTAGTAAAGAAAAAAGAAATCCAAAAAAGGTAAACATTGCGTTTAATATAGTCAATCTTTCTAAGATATAATAGGGCCATCCTAGAAAGGCAAGATATATCTTGTGGTCTGTATTTTTCGCCATTTAAAAAAATGTAATCTTTTATGTATTTAAAATTTCCGCTGTAGTCTTGTGCGTAGATGTCTGAAAAGCTTGCTGTTTCTACATGTTTTTGTAGGCTCTGATCTATGGATTGTCGTTGTATTGTGTCCATTTTTGTGAGTAGTTCTTGAAACTGTTGTGTACGGATGTGGTGTTGAATGCCGGATTGTTGAATGCCGGGTTGTGGTGTTGAATAAGCGATTGATATCCGATTTGAGTGAATTGTTTCGGGGTGAGAGCTGTTATTAAATGATAGAGTTGAGTGCTACCTTGATCATTATTTTATGGGGTGTTATATAATGGTAGTGAGAGTGGATTAGTAAAGAGATAAAATGAAGACAAAAAAAATGTTGAGTATAATACGTGTCCACTTACATAATTAGGGTGTTCATCGTTAGAGTCTGAATGAAAGTAAGTGTATTGAGGAAAAAAGGGTAAAGGTACTTGAAGAAATTCTTTAGTGTTAGTGTGAAGTGGATGATTAACGAATGGTTGGGCTGATTGTGGATGAGAAGGAAATGGGGTATTGGGGAATTATCTTTTAAAAGTTCTATAGGCTCGGCCTGTAGTTGAAGGAGTTGGGTTTGACGAGGAAGTTGAGGTTGATGGGTTTGATAATGTTACGGATTGTGACGTCAGAAATAGAAGAAGAAGTGGATGGAGATTCAATTGTTATTCGGGAATGAAGAGGTTGAAAAGGGGGTTGGGAAAACGTAGATGGGCTGGGTTCAGAGTTGGCAAATTCCTCAGGGTTTTCGATGTCTGAGTTTTTTAATTGGGAATTAGTTTGATATACAGTGGTGTTGAAATTAGAATCTGAATCCATGCTGGATGAGGTGTTAGCATGAGGTTATTCAGGTGGGGGGAAGCAAAAAGTGGTATGACGGGGAGGTTGCTTTGAAGATTGGCTGGGTAGGAAATTGAGCGATGGAGTGATCCAACTTATCGGCTCATCGTGGGCTAAAAAGATGGTTGTTTTGAGAACGAAAATTTGTGGTGTGTGGTTGTTCTACGATTTGTTCATATGTGTCCTCTATATTAGGTTGTTGGGTTAGAATTTGTTGAATCGCTCTTTGTGGGTAACTGTGTCTTGTAGAGATGTGCTCGGTCAGGACTATATTTCTAAAATTGCGTGGTACTAAAGATAACAATTGATTTATGGTGTGTAATTGTGGTGCAGTAGGCGTTGTATTCGTGTTGTTTTGTGAATCGTCATATCTGTTCGGTGTTGTTGATAGTTTGGTTTTGTATTCTTTTATTTGAGCGTCTGAAAGTATTTTATTGATAGATGTGGAGAAAAATCCAAAAAATCCTGCAAAACGTATGCGTGCTACGCTTGCTTGTTTGTGTACTTGTGTATGTGTTGCGCATGTATTGTAAATTAATTTTAGTAAAGAAAAAAGAAATCCAAAAAAGGTAAACATTGCGTTTAATATAGTCAATCTTTCTAAGATATAATAGGGCCATCCTAGAAAGGCAAGATATATCTTGTGGTCTGTATTTTTCGCCATTTAAAAAAATGTAATCTTTTATGTATTTAAAATTTCCGCTGTAGTCTTGTGCGTAGATGTCTGAAAAGCTTGCTGTTTCTACATGTTTTTGTAGGCTCTGATCTATGGATTGTCGTTGTATTGTGTCCATTTTTGTGAGTAGTTCTTGAAACTGTTGTGTTCGAATGTGGTGTTGAATGTCTGATTTAGAGTACATTCCTATTCATTGTAAATCGATGTTAGGATTTCAGGCAATAGCTTTTATACTTTCTGGTGCGAACTTTTTTAATGGTTGCATCAGCACAAGATATGATGTGAGAAGGTAATATTTATCTTCATCAGGGTTTAATTGTACAACATTGTGGCTGTTTTCTGATCCACATGAGATCGCTGCTGTAACCCAAAAATAAGTTCTTCTTGAAGTGATACTTTTTGGTACAAGTGTAACTTTTTGGTAAATGATGTAGTGTTTCAAATTCTGAAAGACATTTCTTGCAAAACTGTACTTATTGTGTAGTCTAGTTTCAAGTCTAGATGAATGTCAAAATGGATTGCGCCAAAATAAGTGTTGTTCATAAGTGATTGTTCTTGTAAACGTGAACTGTCTTTATCTTGTGGTTTAACTTTTCCACCAGTTCTTCCTGTGATTTTTAGAAGATGTACTGGGCTGTATGATTTTTTGTCATTAATTGAAGGGTGATGTGTTGAATGTTGAACAGTTATTATTTTTCCTGCATTCATGTCGACAAGAGTTTCTGAATTTGTGTTTTAGAAAGTGGTGTGCTAAAATTACGAGCGAGTTCTGTTTCTGGGTAAAATTGGAAACGTATTTGCTTGTTTTCTATATTATGAGTATTTCTAAATTGTTGATCGTGTTGTCTGATTTTGTCGGGATTTATTTTTTTTCATAGGGAATGGAAACAAAAAAAACTTTCTGATGGAATTTTATCATTCTAGCGTGTATTTTTGCTACTTTAAATGTGGTACATGTGTCTTCGGGGAACCAAACAATCGGTGCTTGTGTTCGTGCAGTAGGATCGCAATATCCTTGGTAATTTTTACAAGTGAGTCGAATTCCTTGATAAATTATTATGTCATCTTCAATTTCTTGCCATCAGTAAGGCAAGAAGTTCGTTTTTCAAATTTACAAAATTAACATATTTTTAGTGATATATCTTGTGATTTGTATTTTTTGCCATTTAAATAAACATAGTCTTTTCAATCTTTAAAGTATCCGCTGTAATATTTTGCGTAGATGTCTGAAAATCCTGCAGTTTCTGCAAGTTTTCGTAAGTTTTGGTCTATGGATTGTCGTTGTATTGTGTCAATTTTTGTGAGAAGTTCTTGAAATTGTTGTGTTCGAATGTGGTGTTGAATTTCTGATTTAGAGTACATTCCTATTCATTGTAAATCGATGTTAGGATTTCAGGCAATAGCTTTTATACTTTCTGGTGCGAACTTTTTTAATGGTTGCATCAGCACAAGATATGATGTGAGAAGGTAATATTTATCTTCATCAGGGTTTAATTGTACAACATTGTGGCTGTTTTCTGATCCACATGAGATCGCTGTAACCCAAAAATAAGTTCTTCTTGAGAGTGTGTCTACAAAATGTACTTTGTTTTATAGACAATGGGAATTCTTTCGTAATAACTTTTATCTTCAAAAACGTATAATGGTGATATTTTTTTGGTACAAATGTAATACCATAGTATATTTCCTGCATAATCAAAAAAATTTGATCTAAATCCTGATAATAAATATCCTGCATAAGGTATTTTTAATAGTGCAAGTGCAAGTGATTGTAACATTTGTGTTTTTTCAAGTTCGCATGAATGATGTAGTGTTTCGCGTTCTGATAAAGACATTTCTTGAAAAATTCTACTTATTGTGTAGTCTAGTTTCATGTCTAGATGAATGTCATAATGGATTGCGCCAAAATAAGTGTTGTTCATAAGTGATTGTTCTTGTAAACGTGTACTGTCTTTGTCTTGTGATTCAGTTTTTCCACCAGTTTGTCCTGTGTTTCTTAGAAGATGTACTAAAATGTATGAATTTTCGTCGTTAGTTGAGTGATGTGTTGCATAATGTATGGTGATTAATTTACCTGTATTCATGTCGAAACGTGTAAGTTTGGGAATTTCATTAAAATTAATTGATATCTATAAACTCTATGGTTTAGCTTTGATTTCTGTGTGAAAAGAAAAGTAAATAGGTCTACTTCGTAGTGATTGTTTTGACAATCTAATATCAGTGGGCAGTGTTGTAAGTTATTGATTTGTGATTGATCGATGTCAGTTTTTACTGCAGATTTGCATTATAGCCGTGGTGAAATTTCGTCTTTTGCCAGAAAAAAAACTTAATATTTTGTGGTATTTCTACTGTTGTTTTTCTTGTTATTAATTCAGGTGGTGTATTTCTACTAAAAGTATCGGGTAAGGCAATTCTTTTTCCTGCTATCCAAACTATATGTAAGTTGAAATCTATAAACTATATGGTTTGGGTTTGATTTTTGTGTAAATTGAAAAATTATAGGTTTATGATCTGTAAATAGAACTGTTGGATGTTTTGCACCAAGTATTAAAAATTCATATTCTGTGAGGGTATATTTTATGGCTGTGCATTCTCTCATAAGTGTAGAGAGTCTAAGTTCAGCTTGTGTAAATAGTCTTTAATTTGCTTAAATGAGGTTCATTTTGTTTGTTCCGTTATGAGTCTGTAATAATGCTGCGCCGATGCTTAAGTTTTAGGCGTCGCACATAGCATGAAATAGTTGATCTGGATCTGGGATTGTGTATGAATTTATTTCAGTTAGAAGCGTTTTTATTTCTTCAAATTGTGTTTGATGTTCTGATGTCCATTCAAAATTATTCTGTTGTCTAAGAATTTTCTAGAATGGATTTAAGTATAACTGCATTTTATATACGTATTTAGTATTCCGAGAAATTCTTGTTTTTATTTGTATTGGAAGGAGGTTGGAGGTTTCGGATTGCGTCAATGCGAGATTTTAATGGAGTTTAAGTGTTTCGTTCTATAATGTGTCCAAGAAATTTTACACGGGTTAAGAAAAAAATGTGATTTATCCGGGGCTGCTTTCATATTTATGTTTAGCAATATCTGATGATAATTTTTTAAAACATAGAACATTTCGTCCTTATTTTGTGATTGCATGAAAACATCGTCTAAATATGTTATTGCATTTTTGTTAAAGATGAGTGGTCGAAAAATTTTACTCATAAATGCTGAGAATGCTGTTGGTCCTATGGAGATTCCATAGAAAAGTCTATTGAATTCGTATTGCTGATTTCCAATAATGAATTGTGTTAATCGTCGTGATTGTTCATCTAGTGGCCTTTGAATTTATGCGCTATTCATGTCAGCTGTTGTGAAGTATTTACCCTTTATTTTTGTGAGAATTACTTGAAATGGTTCAATAGGCCAGTTACATTTATATTCATCAATGAGTGAATTGAGGTATCTTGCATCTAGAACTATTTTCAATGATTATGTTTTCGCTAAGATGATAACGGGGTTTATAAATGTGTTACTTTTTAGCTGTTTTTCTTTATTTACTGGGGAAATGATTTCATTTTGTTCTAATATGTCGAGTAATCTATTAACTTTGTCTTGCAAGTGGTTTAGAGCTTTACTTGCTCGTTGTTTTTTGAAAACTGCGTCAAGTTTTAGAGGTAAATATAGTGGTGAGTTTACTTTTCCAACATCAAATTTAACTTCTGGGTATTTCAATAGTATATTGGCTAATTGTTCAAATTCTTTTTGTGTTATCTGAGAGTGTTGAAAGTTGAACATTGTAGGAATTTTCTGTTGTTCTGCTGTGTATTTTGAAATTTGAACTGTTGATTCAAAGAAAGAGGTTTTTGTGAAATAATCTGTGTTGCGTTTTTTGTTGCTTATTATATTTTTTATCGATAATTTTTGTCAAGAATTGTTGATTGGAATATATCTAGTAGTTGTAAAATATTATCTACTCTATATGCTACTTCTTTTGTGGGAGAAGTTGTTGCATTAGTTTCACAATAACCTAGGAGTCCTAGTGGTAATGTTATTTTGTAGGAGAATTGTCATATACGTGTAAGGAAATTATGTCCGAGTTTGGATTTTTCATGTATTTGATAGATGAGACTAGTACTCTGAAAAATTTATGAATTTGTCTGAATTCAAGGTCAGACATATAGAGATGTTGTTCATTTTGTTCTTCATCGTATTGGTTAATTTGTTTGATTGAAAAGTTGTATACATAATCTGCTAGTGGTTTCAGGTTCCGTTCCTGGTTGTTTATGGGGTAGAATTTGGAGAAAAATGGTGGTTGTTTGTTTATTTTTTGGAAAAATGTTCGAGCTGTGTTTTTCATTCTTGTGTATTTGTCTTTCATGTGGATTCTGCTGTTTAAAATATTTATAGTTGGGATATATTTAGTAATAAATGGGATTCCAATGATTTTAAGTTTTATGTATGTGATATGGAAGGTTTGTTTAAATGGTTTACTTAAGAGTTTATTTTGTTCCATTGTTCGAGTGGGAACAAGGAAGTGTTGGCATTTTCCATAGTTTGTTAAGCGTGATCCTTGTGCTGTCGCTAGCCTGCTTGTTGTTTTGAAAGGTATTGACTTTGGATGTAAAACTTTTATTTCAATCCAAGTGGGGATTTCGACGATGTTTGATTCATCTCCGCAATCTATTATAAAATCAATTTCAAATTCTGGTGTTTGAAATTCTTTGCTTTTTTCAACTTCTAAGAGGAGGGGGATTGTCCAAATTTTTTCTTTAGGTAATTACGGTTCCTTTGATACTTTTTGGTAGATGTGATTTGTGCTTGAACATTCTGTAGGTTTTTCTTCTGTAATTTCTTCTACTATTTTCTCTATTGTTCTGTTATTATTCATCGGTCTTGTATAGTAATATAAGAGAAAGTAACCATGACTTTGATAGATATGTGAATAAATTGGTTGTTCGTATACAATTGGTTCGTAGTCATTTTCAACATGAATTATGTTAGTTGAAATCGCGTTTTCTGAAATGTGGTTTAATTGCACTTCTGTGCTTTCTGTATTGTCAATACCAGGGGGTATGATTGAGTTTCTTCAGTTGTTTGTACTTGATTTATTTGTCTTTGATGTTTAGGTGCACTACCTCTATAGTGCTGTTGCGAATTTTGATAACGTGTATATTTCTTTTGTGGTGATTGGCAATAATTTCTCTGTCTATTTTGATAATTTGAATTTCTGTTTTGTGAAGTGTTGTGCGATCTATTGTAATAATAATTATAATTTGATCTTTGATAGTTTCATCTGTTGTTTGAATTACCTCGTGATCTGTTATTTTGGTTTTGATGATTTCTATCATTTGAATAGTTTCTGTTTCTATCGTTGGAGTAATTTCTATTTCTATTATACGAAGAGTTTCTAGATCAGTTATTTGAATAGTGTCTTTTTTGAGAATTTGAATGGGAACTGGTATCAAACAATTTTTATGGTTCTGTTGGAATTCGATCTTGAGTAGTTATTTTGATTTTGATTATTTCGACTGTTTGATCGTCTGTATCAATTTTGTGAGAAATTTCGTGAAATTCTTTGATTTCGAGATCGTCCTCGATAGTTAGATCTGGAAGGTGGTTGTTGTCTAGAGTAATTAGAGTTATTTGGAAGTGGTTTTCCTGAATTATTATTACTAAGAATGTTTTTGTTGGGTATATTTTCGATCTTTTTCTTGTATTGATGAAATGATTTTATTTGTTTCTCTATGTTTTTGTGGTCTATTTTGATTATCTTGTTGTTTTTGTCTGCAATCGGCAATGCTGTTTCCATATCTTTGGCAATAGTTACACCATTTCTTGAATGTTGGTTTGCATTTAAAATTTGGGTTTTTCTCATAGATATTTAAGATTTCAGTGATTTTCTAAGATAATTCTGTGTCAGAGTCATGAATAAGATTTATTTGTGAAGTAGTTTGGATGTTGTTTACATATTGTAATTTTAGATTTTCGGTTTCTTTTGATTTCCTTTTGATTTCTGCTTGTTTTTTGAAAACTGCGTCAGGTTTTAGAGGTAAATATAGTGGTGAGTTTACTTTTCCAACATCAAATTTAACTTCTGGGTATTTCAATAGTATATTGGCTAATTGTTCAAATTCTTTTTGTGTTATCTGAGAGTGTTGAAAGTTAAACATTGTAGGAATTTTCTGCTGTTCTGCTGTGTATTTTGAAATTTGAACGGTTGATTCAAAGTAAGAGGTTTTTTTGAAATAATCTGTGTTGCGTTTTTTGTTGCTTATTATATTATTTATCGATAATTTTTGTCAAGAATTGTTGATTGGAATATATCTAGTAGTTGTAAAATATTATCTACTCTATATGCTACTTCTTTTGTGGGAGAAGTTGTTGCATTAGTTTCACAATAACCTAGGAGTCCTAGTGGTAATGTTATTTTGTAGGAGAATTGTCATATACGTGTAAGGAAATTATGTCCGAGTTTGGATTTTTCATGTATTTGATAGATGAGACTAGTACTCTGAAAAATTTATGAATTTGTCTGAATTCAAGGTCAGACATATAGAGATGTTGTTCATTTTGTTCTTCATCGTATTGGTTAATTTGTTTGATTGAAAAGTTGTATACATAACCTGCTAGTGGTTTCAAGTTCCGTTCCTGGTTGTTTATGGGGTAGAATTTGGAGAAAAATGGTGGTTGTTTTTTTATTTTTTGGAAAAATGTTCGAGCTGTGTTTTTCATTCTTGTGTATTTGTGTTTCATGTGGATTTTGCTGTTTAAAATATTTATAGTTGGGATATATTTAGTAATAAATGGGATTCCAATGTTTTTAAGTTTTATATATGTGATATGGAAGGTTTGTTTAAATGGTTTACTTAAGAGTTTATTTTGTTCCATTGTTCGAGTGGGAACAAGGAAGTGTTGGCATTTTCCATAGTTTGTTAAGCGTGATCCTTGTGCTGTCGCTAGCCTGCTTGTTGTTTTAAAAGGTATTGACTTTGGATGTAAAACTTTTATTTCAATCCAAGTGGGGATTTCGACGATGTTTGATTCCGCTCCGCAATCTATTATAAAATCAATTTCAAATTCTGGTGTTTGAAATTCTTTGCTTTTTTCAACTTCTAAGAGGAGGGGGATTGTCCAAATTTTTTCTTTAGGTAATTACGGTTCCTTTGATACTTTTTGGTAGATGTGATTTGTGCTTGAACATTCTGTAGGTTTTTCTTCTGTAATTTCTTCTACTATTTTCTCTATTGTTCTGTTATTATTCATCGGTCTTGTATAGTAATTTAAGAGAAAGTAACCATGACTTTGATAGATATGTGAATAAATTGGTTGTTCGTATACAATTGGTTCGTAGTCATTTTCAACATGAATTATGTTAGTTGAAATCGCGTTTTCTGAAATGTGATTTAATTGCACTTCTGTGCTTTCTGTATTGTCAATACCAGGGGGTATGATTGAGTTTCTTCAGTTGTTTGTACTTGATTTATTTGTCTTTGATGTTTAGGTGCACTACCTCTATAGTGCTGTTGCAAATTTTGATAACGTGTATATTTCCTTTGTGGTGATTGGCAATAATTTCTCTGTCTATTTTGATAATTTGAATTTCTGTTTTGTGAAGTGTTGTGCGATCTATTGTAATAATTATTATAATTTGATCTTTGATAGTTTCATCTGTTGTTTGAATTACCTCGTGATCTGTTATTTTGGTTTTGATGATTTCTATCATTTGAATAGTTTCTGTTTCTATCGTTGGAGTAATTTCTATTTCTATTATACGAAGAGTTTCTAGATCAGTTATTTGAATAGTGTCTTTTTTGAGAATTTGAATGGGAACTGGTATCAAACAATTTTTATGGTTCTGTTGGAATTCGATCTTGAGTAGTTATTTTGATTTTGATTATTTCGACTGTTTGATCGTCTGTATCGATTTTGTGAGAAATTTCGTGAATTTCTTTGATTTCGAGATCTTCCTCGATAGTTAGATCTGTAAAGTGGTTGTTGTCTAGAGTAATTAGAGTTATTTGGAAGTGGTTTTCCTGAAATATTATTACTAAGAATGTTTTTGTTGGGTATATTTTGATCTTTTTCTTGTATTGATGAAATGATTATATTTGTTTCTCTATGTTTTTGTGGTCTATTTTGATTATCTTGTTGTTTTTGTCTGCATTCGGCAATGCTGTTTCCATATCTTTGGCAATAGTTACACCATTTCTTGAATGATGGTTTACATTTAAAATTTGGGTTTTTCTCATAGATATTTAAGATTTCAGTGATTTTCTAAGATAATTCTGTGTCAGAGTCATGAATAAGATTTTTTTGTGAAGTAGTTTGGATGTTGTTTACATATTGTAATTTTAGATTTTCGGTTTCTTTTGATTTCCTTGTGATTTCTGCTTGTTCTGGTTTATCTACTAGTTTTCGAAAGTCTAATTCTGGTTCTCGGATTGAGGAAGGATGTGATGCTCTCTTTTTTATTGCTATTTTTTGCAATTGAAAAGTTAGAGTCATCATTAAAACTTCTGTCAATTTTGTATTTTTAAAACCATGCGTATTGAGTGAGTATGCTTTTGAGACTAGTGTTTCAATTCTTACTGCAACTTGTTTTATTGTCTCGTTGGGTAGTTTACAAATTTCATTGCACAAAACTCTTTGATGTTGTTTGTTTCGTTTAGAATCAAATATTTTTTAAACCCCTTGTGTGAATTTTTTCCAATCTGGTTTTATTTCTATAGGTAAAACTGAAAACCATTTTTGAGCTGCGCCATCAAGTGTAGTTTGGATTAAAGCTGTGCGTCTATGTGTCCAACTTTGACGAAGTGGCATATTTACTGGTTCAGGTCCTATATTCAAAATTAAATTTGCTGTGACTGCATTTAAATAATCTTCTACAGCGTATTCAGGATCTGTGCCTGTGAATACCATTAGTGGCTTATTTGATGAGATTGAGGATCCACCCATTAGGTATGGATTCATAGTCATTTGTAGTGATTCTGCGGCGTTTGGTTTTTGAGAAAAATTTGAAAGTTGACCTTTTGTTATTTCAAGTTGTTGTAAGTAATGCGGCAGTGGATTTTCGTTATGCATTTGAGTTGATTGGTAAGATTGCGTATGGACTGGATTTTGGGTTTGAAAAATATTATTGAATGATCTTCGATTATTTCTTGGCTGTCGTGCTTGTTCATTTCTTGTATATTGTTCGAAAATATCTGGTTGATCAATGTTATAAGAGTGAGGTCTTTTGTTTGTATCATAACGTTGATGATTTTGATTATAATAGTCCGCATCTTCTCATGGAGAATAATGAGCTGTATAATAAGGGGTTTGATTTGTAGCATAGTGTTCATTTGTATTGTTTTTCTTTCGTTGAAAAAATGGAAATTTTTCAGTTTGATCTTGTGTAGATCTTGGTTGGTCATTGAAAAATATTGAGTTCGAAGTTGGTTGTGGTATATTTTGACTTTGTGAGTATGAAAAGGTCTGAGTATTCATGTTAGAAGATTTTGGTGTTTTTTATCTATTTTTATAGTTATAACTATGTGATGTTTTTTGTTTATATGATGGTTTTTTTTACTGGTCCAAGTGTTTGGTATTCCATTTGTGACGTTTTTTGAGCAACAGAGGGTTTTACTGTGGATTGTATGTTTGTTTGTGTTAACGTTGGGCTTTTTGTTTTTGGAGTTATTAGGTTGGGATGAATAGGTAAAATGTTGCTTCACTTACGAAGTGTGAAGGAGTTTGGATATTTTGTTGTATTAGATTTCTTGTTCCGTTTAAATTGTCTTGAGTAATGAACGTAGAGTTTAAACTATTGTTTCCTGCTCTATCAGGAAAGAATGAATTATACTTGAAAGGTGTTGCGTCAATTGTAAGTGGGTATACTTTAACATAATCTTTGTGAATTGAGATTGTGCTAATTGCTTGACTTGACATATTTGTTGGTATGATAATGAATGATTCATGAGACCATTCAGGGTCCCAAACATAATCTGTTTGTTCTGCTAATATAATTTCATCATCCGTGTTTTGTGGTCTGAAAATTTTTCTTGCTTGTGCTATAAGATCAATATTATGAAAAAAATGATCGATTATGAACCATGGTAGAATTTTTCGCAAATCGTGTTTAACATGTTGTGTTATGTCATTACTAGTTAGATTTTCACGGATTGCATTTCAAAATTTTGAAAATATATTTAATTTTTGTTGTAGGGATGTATGTCGGGATGTTTGGGTTGGTGAATCGCCTTAAAGTTTTTTCAATTCTAGTATAGATAAAAGCTATAGATAAGTGAAAAAACATCGTTTGTGAATTTTGAATTTGCTCTTTGTGAGTTTTGGTGTTGTTTATTTTTTATATATTCTGTGAAAACTTTTGAAAATTCAAAATCTACGTCATCGGTTTGAATTAGATATTTGTCATGAAATGAGTTTGGGGAACTGATTTGTATTGTGTATATTCCATATTGTGATGTAATACTACAAATGCCTTTGAGATAGTGGTCAATGAGTTGTCGTTTTATTTTTACACCTGGAAATTCTTTTGTGCATGGGCTTTCTCCTTTTTCAAATAAAATTACGATAAAATTCTGGCAAAATTGTACTTGCCCTCGAGCTTCAGCTTGTGGATGTATCAAAAATTAGAATATGAAGTTTTCTTCTACTTTTTCTTCCGTTCGAATCTTTTTCGTGTTTTATAACTGTTAATGTGTAATTTTCAATGTGTCTTATTGGTCGGATTGCAATTGCATAGACGTATTGGTTTGTTTGTGTAGGACATTTTATTCTGCGTGAAGTGGTTTAAGATGCTGATGTCGTGGTTTAATTGATGCTGGTGACGTGGTTTATCAGTAAAAAAAACTTATTTGATGATTACAAATAAGTGGATTGTTAGTTAATGGAGTATGATTGGTTGATTGGTTAGTATTCAATCTTTTATAGAGATAAAATAAAATAAAAACCAATAATATATTTCAGTTTAGATCTGATTACATTAGTATGACTCTCTATTTTTTCGGTCAAATCTTTTTATCACAACATGCAGAAAAAAACTACACCACTTGCAAAAAAATAGCTTTGAATTTTTTTAAGACTGTGGTCGGAACAATCTGTGCTACTTGCACAGTAACCGGCTATACTTGTTAGTTTTTCTAACAAGTACGTATTGCATTTTGAGCGTCGAGTTCTTATTGGTGTTTCGGGATTTTTTATATGAGATTCTGTCCCATTCGGGAACTTTTTAGGCAATTCCTCTCGGGAATTTTTTTGATCCAGGTCTGATTACAGACATCGTATTACAAATCATAACAAGTAGCACAGAATGTTCCGACCATAGTCTTTAGAAAACTACGGTTTAGAAAATTTTTTTCCAAGTTGGTGTATTTTTTTTTGCTTGGTGTAATAAAAGAACCTGACATAAAATAATAATTTAGTCATATGGACAAATTGGACAAAAATATTCGTAGAAAAATGAGTAGAAAAACAAGAAAAAAATCAAAAAATTTTCAAAATTTTAGCAAAACGTTTGAAATTTTTAACGTTTTGGTTCACAAAATGAATCTGAAAACTCCAAAAACTAGTTTCATTCGTTTAAAATTAGAATTTAAGGTTTTAAGTTAGGCATAACTCAACTGTTGTAAGTGTTCACTTGCTCTATTTGCTCGAAAAAACAAAAATTTCAAACCGGTTTTTCTCGACACTGGAAAAATTTGATGGAAATTTTTAAATTTAGTTAAAATCACGACGGAAAGAGCTTTACTGAGATATATCACTTGACCCAGACGGATGAATTTTTGTGGTAACTGATTCCTCGTAGAAAACAAAAAGAAAAAAACTAAAACATACCCCCGAATACAAAGTTCCTCCCGATTTAAAATGGTCGGAACAACAAATATTGCAAGTCGTGAATAGGAGTCTAAAAGCATGGAAAAATGGTCAAAGCGTCGCAAAAACTGGTCTGAGTTTTTCGTTATCCGGTCTATTTTTTTCAGGCTGGAAACTAAACTGAATTTCCAATCTAATTCTTCTGGATTTTTCCAGTATTTTATTGGTCATAAGCTGATTCTTATGGTGCGTTAACAATTGCAATGTTCTCTTACCAACTTTCAGGAAAACTTCAACTTTTTTTCTTAGGCTTCTATTTACGATACGAAAATTATTTAGGTCGGAAATCTCTACAACAATCGACTTATCTTCTTGCAGTTGTAGATTCAGTTACCTGACAAAACTGGTCGCTTGGGGGTTGTGTTTCGGCAGGTGTGCAGTTGGTAGGGTAACCATCTCCTCCAAAAGCCGAATACTCGTGCTCTGACGCTAAGGTCATGTACAGAATCCCACTCACATTTCCTATTACAAAAACTAGATCAACTTTGGATTGGTTGTTTTTCCTATTGATTTGTATCACAGAGGTCTCGACTTCATATTTATATTCGACATGATATTGATGATAAGACATGACTAATTAAAAGAACTACTTAGAGAAATGGAGAAAAGTCCCTCAGTTCACATTAGCCCATTTGATTTCTCAGCTTAAGGCTCCGCTTAAAGAATTTTCACTTAGAGCCTCTTCTTATCTCATCACGCCGTGTCAAGTCTAAATCAGCCCTTGTTGGCCCTCAATTTGAATATCCAAGATTCAAGTAAGAGTCTTTGCGGGAAAAACTAATAAAGAACACTTTGACATAGGATCATTTGTCTTGGGGAAAACATTCCTGACACCGTTTTCTCAACTTCAGCCCCCTGTCATGTGTGCCCGCTACTCTTAATTCGACAAAGTTCTACCACAAATTATCCTCCATGATTCTTCTAAGAACTGAACTTTCAATAGTTAGAAAACTATTGAAAAAAAAATTTTGCTTCAAAACTTATCCCACACTAACATTAGGAAAAAGTCCATAGCCAATTGTGCCCGAAAAACGTATTAGTTTTACCTAAATGTTAAAGAGTAATGTAATACCACTGGTATGCTAAATTGACTATCTAGTTTTAGAAGAATAAAAGAGAAATTTTTGAACTAAAACGGTTCCTGTTCCATTCAACTCAACTAGAAAAATGTCACGGAGTCCAATGAACTCCGAAGAGACACACAAATGGCAGGTATCTACTCACTTAAAAAGTGAAAGTCAAATTATTCAGCTAAAGACACAATTGACAACATTCATTCCCAAAAGCAGGAAAAGTTCATATCTGTCACAATGAATGGTAGTCAAAATGACACTCAAACTCCATTTCCCCTGCACCCCACGGGAAACAGGATTTTCAAATAAAAGTAACAAAACTTACTATAAATACCGTAGATTTTACAAGTAAAATATACCACATATACACAGAGTAGAGGTTATCTGCACAAAATTTGGAGACTACTGACAATTCTTACAGATATCTACAGGGGAGTAATTACAAAACTGTATTGTACAAATTGAGATCAATTGATTCGTTGATTAAAATAATCCTAAAAGAAAGTTGAATCTAATTTCAAAAAAATTGGCTAGACACCAGACATAATAAAGTTCAAAATAAATAATTTTGCAAAATCTAGTATCGCACTAGTTGTGATAAGTTCAGGGGCGGATTTATGGGAGGGGGTGGGGGGCGACGCCTCCCCTCAGAGATTCGACCCCCTGCCGACCCAAAAGGTCCCCCCTTGGTACTTTTTAAGAAATCCAGTTTCGGCCGACGAACCCTAAAATGTTTCTAAAGGCGCCTTTGGCGCCAATATATACTAACTTTGAGGGGGGAGCGCGCGCCGAAAAAACGCGATTCTTTGGTCAACATTTTCCAAAAAGTGCCTAAAAACGGTTTTTTGGCCTGTTTTTCAAAATTTCGCCTGCGGCGCAGAAAATTTTGCCAAAATAGGGGCAAAACAGTGCTTTGGGAGAGCTCGAAAAATCAATTTGGTCGACCTAAAAAAAAAAGTCGTCAATCCTAGATCCGCCCCTGACTACGGCGCAGAAAATTTGGCCCAAACAGGGACTAAACCGAGCTTAGGGAGAGCTCTTAAAATCAATTCGGTCGACCTAAAAAAAGGTCGACAAAATTTTCGAATTTTTTTGAAAATCCGCCCCTCGAGAAAATCCTAGATCCGTTCCTGGATAAGTTGGTTATGATAAAACTTTAGGTTACGTAGAACTCAGTGTGGAAAAACCTGCATCCACTCTTGGTTATGTGTCAAATGTAGACAAAATGTCACTGATTTCATCATTAGTTGAAGAGTCCACTTCAACCGTGATTGACTTACAAACTAACATGAGAGGAATCAATGAGGGTTATCTTTTATGTTGTTGTTTCGTTACGTTGTATCGGCTATAAAATGTTACGCTCAGTTTTGCAATGGAATTCCAGGATAGTACGCTAAGTTTATTATTGTTCTTCTCGCAGAAATTTTTCAAATCATTTCAAATAAAACACGACTCATGGTCCACTCTGAGGGTTTGCGGAAATCCATGAAAACTACAAGAATTGCATAACAGTTTTGAGCGGAATGTGTCGAATGGTTATTCAAAATTGTTGCCCACGGAATCTTCGAGAAACAGTCAAAATCAAGAAAAGTGTATTTTGTTCCGCCCCGCAATTTATTCAGCGGGCCTTAAAATCCAAATCAATTTTATCATTCGCTTCCTTGAGTTACAAACTGATTTCAATTGAATGCAAGAATCAAACAACCTTGAAATTTGCTATACCTTATTTAAAATAATCGGCTAGACACCCAACAGATTGAAATTTGATTAAAAAAATCAAAATAATTGCAAAATCTAGTATTGTACTAATGGTTGAAGTTGAATGAAAAATTAACGTTATTTTGAACTCATTGTGGAATGTAATTGCCTCCGGTCTTGTTTCTGTGTCATTCACAGAGAAAACTTTTCTGCTTTGACTATCGGTTGAAGCTTCTATTTCGGCCGTGAGTGATCCAGAAACTAATCATCTAGAATCCAATGCGGCCTTACCGTTTGCTTTGTTGTTTTTCCGTTGTTTCGACGACCAGGAGGCTACGCTTGGAAATGTCCCCGGAAGGGGTCAAGCAGTCTGAGGAGGAGGCGATAATAAAGCCTCCCAGCTGAGCTCTCTCTTGCGTCTCGTTCGCACCATAACTTTGATCAACAGTCGCTCAAGATTTTTCCAGGATGGTTGCTACCAGATTGGTCGATGCGACTTTATAGACAAGGCAACTTTCTCCAAAGAATTTTGGAGGTCCCACGTTTCTGCGAGCTCTGGAGGAGCTCCCTGTGGGGGTGGGTTGCGTGCTGGTCGTTTGGTTCTGGAGAGCTCTATTTTAAAGTCGGGTTTTCACTTGTACAATTTGTAGGTGTACACTGAGTGAATTTCATCAATTCTTCGGTTAGTGATGACTGTCTGAAGGTTTTCAAGTAGCTTTCAGATGGAAAAATTCGACTCCCGGAATTATGATACCGGTCATCTCCCTAACAGTTGCATAATTAATTATCCCAATGTTCTAAAACTAGAGATGATGAAGTGTCGAAAGCAAGTGAAGATAAATTTCAGAAATTGAAAAATTTCCCATTGATATGATTTTCTTTTTCGAAGAGGCTGGTTCCGGCTTTCTGTTATTGGTAAAGAATTCTAAGAGTCCATAATCTTGTTTTTTCAAAGAGGAGTTTCTCTTCCACTTGACTGCTAAATCAGATATGTTAACCAAAATTCCATTTTTACTATCGCATTTTGGCGGAGCATTTGACTTTTTTGATTATGTGCTCATTATCTAGTATTTTTGTGTGATCAGAGTTAGATAATTTTTTGCCTTTGAAAGGTCTGAAAAACGTTTGTTCTACGTTTTGATTAAACGTTTGCGCAAATCAGTTACCTCATTTTGTGAAAGTGTTCGACAATGGGGTTGTTGCTATTCGGCATTGTCCGTCGGGTCACTACCTTAACCTTTTTGTTCTTGGGCATTTTCTACGATGTACTGTTTTTATGCGGTCTTTCTCCGTCCAGTCTTGAGCTCTTGCATTGGACACAAACTTTTCTTCGTCTCAATTAATTACGTTTGGAACCAAGCTTTTACCAAAAAGCGTTTTATTAAAATGTTTCCCGTGTTTATTAAAACGAAAAGCTTACATTCAATTGATGCTTGTTTAATCCATCGCAAGTTCCAGATGACTTTATCAATTGCCTAGTAAACGATATCGCCAGCAATCTGACTGAATAAGTTAGCCGATCTACAGCTCCATTTGATTTATGACCACCCACTGTACACAAAATCAGATTAAATTTGTTCTCCTCACAGAAATTTTTTAAACCTTTTAAAAAAAACACGACATATGGTCTACTCATTTGGATTTCGGAAGTCTGCGAAGGTGAGCATAACAAAAATTTAAAAAGGGATGAACAAAAACAAAAGGAAATTTGAAACGGGTTGTGTGTATGTGTCGTTCAAAACTTTCGCCGAAGGAATTTTGGAGAAACGGTCAACAGATAGTAGTATGTTTTTTTTCGCTGGATGGTTTATCCAGTGGGCTTCTAGTATCCAATTCAATAGCTTCATTCGCTTCCTTGAGTTTTGATCATTTCCGAGTGCTAGATGAGCTCAGCATTACTTCTAACTTTTAATCATGCATGCTGAGCCGTTTCTTTTGTATCGCGTTCCGCTGCTATACATTTGAGACGTTTCCTTTTTGGTGGTATCCTTCTATGTTTAAATGAAGACAATAAACAATTTCAGCTAACGCTTTCAAAATGTCTCGGGTGCCTCGAAAAAAGGCCATAGGCCATGAAGGAAGATCAAAGAGCTGCTGGTACCACAAGCTTGTTTTCGTTGAGAACTCATTTTTTATAAATTTTAATCTCATTGTAGGGCCCTTAAATTGTCCAGTTGTTTTTATCTTTTTCTACTTAGTTCTTGACTCATAATATCTTGTTTTCCCTGGTTAACTTTATTATTTATTCCAACAATGACTGATAAACGAAATTGGGGAGGAAACTAAATTTGAATCGCTTCAGTATTTCAAAATTAGTTTTGATTGATTTGTGAACTTCATATTTCTAAAATTTTTATTTCGATTCCATTTTCTGCGCTGATAATAGCATTTTTCAAATTGAAACTCGATTGAAAAGAAAAAGTTCAATTTAATTATATGAATTCATATCTAGGTACACGGTTAATAAAAGGTACAGTAGGGACAAGAAAGAAAATAAAACACTAGTCTGATAGAAAAAAAATGATTCAAGTTGAACCTTGAAATATCCAAACGGATGCAATTGCTCGTGCAAATTTCCGAGTGACAGTGATTTGAAATAAAAATTCAAACTGTGTCGGTGACGTAGCTTAGGAGAAACGCAAAGAACGACCTTTGGGTGTGTTATAGCATTTCACATTTACCTGCGATGGGTGTATATTTTCAAAATGAGTAACATTTTTTATACTACTAGCGCGCTCGATCGATATAATATGTACAATTCATTTTTACTACAGTCCTTGAATATTTTCTTTATCACTGTTTGTTTGCAAAAAAATTTCTAGAAATCTTGCTGATAGTTGAAACTATGAAATCATTTTCGTTTTGTGGGGTGAAGAGAACTTTTTTTGAAGGTAGTCTTGAAAGAACATCGGTGAATCTCATATCGCTCCCCTGTATAAGAGCTACTTTAAATTTTAAAAAATAACAATCTTTTCACCCATCCCGTCACTCTACTATGCATATTTTTTTTCCATGATTTGCTTTTAATGTAAATAAAAGGGCTTCATGAACAGTTACTATTTTAAATACTGACCCATACAAATTAATTTTAGAAGGTTCCGTTGATCATAAGACCTAGAAATATTAGTTATTTAGTAAGATATTTCAGTTCATGATTATGCAAAAATGTTCAGGTGAATGCCATTGTTATTCAAGACTACCCGTCCCACTTTCTAAGTGTTGCGCTTAACCAGTTATGCAATGCGTCCGTCTTTAATCTGGAACTTCCTTTTACAAATATGATGTTCTCTATGATATTCCCATTTTGGTTGTTTAGCTCTTCAAATTCTTTCGAATGTGTATCATACTAATTAAACAAAAACTTCTTGTATAGAAAAGAGAGTAGCGGTGAGCATAGAGTCAATAAAATTTTTTTCAATTGATATACTGAAAAAAAACAAGACAAAACATCTAATAAGCTTTTCGAGTTGAGTCGGTTCTTTAGTGAGTCAGTTTTTAGGGCAATAAAATCACATCTAAAATCAGAAAAATTGAACGTCAATTATTCAATATTTTTTTTTTAAGAATGCGCTTGTTCTTTTTTCACCGCAATTTTCTTGTTTATAAGAAACTCTAGTAATTTTAGTGAAATAGCTTTTTGTTTGTCCAAACATGTTTTTGATGCTATTAAAATAAAAAATACATCTACAAAATCATTACAAAAGGGACATCTTTAACAAAAGAATCCCTCGCCCGTAGGAATTTGTTTGGCATACCGCCTAATCCATAATTGCTACTTAAAAAACGGCATGTACCAGTTTTTTCACCACCCGCGAAACAAAAGTTACCATTTTTAATTGTATTTTTGCACAGTTTACTATACGCTTTTTGCATATCAAGACTACTAAACCATACGTCTCTAAACTTTTTGTTTGACTATTGAAGAGCGATGTTGTCGAGTTATTTTTGTATGTTCGGCATTTGTTAAATTATTTAAAATATCTGGTGCCTAACAGTTTTGAAACTAAGGCTGGTTTATAGGAACATATTTTTTTCTCGTAATCACTATCGGAAGCAATCTTAGTCGCTTTTAACTGATATGATAAAATATTTGCCCTTTCTTTCATTACTTTTGATTCACTTTTTACACCTTTTAAAAAAGTTAAGAAAATTCTTCTACCCTTTATTTTGTATCGGTTTTGTAGGAGTATAAAATAGCGTTGGCAGGTGTATGTAGTTTACAAGATACTAGTAACGTCATTTTATTGATTCGTTAGAGGCCTCGTCTCTCTGCTGCTTCAATCCCAAACTTCGTTAAAATATTATTCCCTAAAACCTTTCTTTCTTGACCCGAAATTCTTTGTTTCCTCGCAATTTTTCATGATTCGACTCTGTTCGAATCAGGGTAGGACTTGTTCGACCCATGAATCGACCCGGGATTTAATCCTTTTCGACTCTTGATTCGACCTTGTTCGATTCTCTCGACCCTGTTCGAAGCCAGATTTAACCCATATTTCGACATTTGTTCGACTATACCCTTTATTCGACCGTCCTAATTTGCGATGAAATTATTACATTTATTCGATAGTTTTCATCAAATTCAAATTATGAGTCAAACGCCCCAGCCCGGGTACATCACAATACTTGAAATAGCCTAACTTGGATGCAAAGGAGTTAGTTTAACATACTAGCGTAACAGCTCACGATTTTTGTTAAAAACCCGATGGGTGCAATTTGATAAGAACTGCATTGTTTTTCAGGTTCTAGTTTTCATATTATTAATATATAAAAACTTTTCGCTGACAAAACACGAAGCTCAAATTCCAAAACAAAACCGTTTCAAGCAGACCCTTGTATGATTGATTTGAACAAAGTTGATCTCTTCCCAAACTTGTGTTTCTCACCCGGGTCGAAGTTGTGTTCTTATGATCAGACGGGTCCGACCAAATTTTGGTAATTCCAGATTGTCGCGACTGAAATTGGATAACTTCACACCACCGCGACCAAAATTTGGTTTTTCTATATTGATTTTGGTTATAAGGTTTTGACTCAGCTATTTTGTTGACTATGCAGCAACTTGTTTGTCGACCGCAGCGCTAGCATGCTGCGACTGTTTGTTCACGACTTAAAATCCTGCCCAGACTATGGCTTTTCAGCGACAAAATCGAAAAATTAGTCGCGGACCTCGACCCGCGTATAGATCTTTTGAAACTACAGAAATCATGAGTATAGGATTAAGATACAATATAAGACAAAGAATCAGCACGAAAGTATCTTGCCGAAAATAGATACAAAACTCTAGAGAAAATCTTTTTCTCAATATTTTTTTTCAGATTTTTGTCAAATTCGTATATAAAAATTCAAAAGTTTTGTTAAAAGTAATATGGACCTTCTTGTACCTGGAGATCAAGATTCTTAATTGTCCGTATAACTGTCTGTAATGTAAATTGACAAATTATTCGACAAAAAGTTTTCTGCTTTAATTATCTGGATACAAACCCATAATGCTGAGTCCTTCTGTGAGGGCGATGAATGCGACTAGTTTTCTGGCATAGCTGCGAGTTGTCTGGAGGAAAAAGAAACAGTAGAGATAGATGCCACACCCAGCTATGGACAGCAGCCCCATCACACAGAATGTCCATGTAAGACCCGGACTAGGGTTGTCACCTCTAAAAATAACAGATGAGTGAGCTATCCATCCGGGGCGAAGCTTCGACCTTATGTTTTGATTCAGTTCGACTCTTAGTTCGACCATCGGCCATTCAGTCGAAACATAAAGTTGAAACTTTGACTCGGGCAGCTATTTTTGTGGTCCTTGGTTACAATAATGTTTCTTCCATGGTGCTTTCGTTAAGTCTGTAAATTACATGGCTGACCAAAAACTTCAATTTTCCAAATTTTATTTCGATAAATTGAATTGTACTGAGATTGGTTTATTTTTGACAGTCGCAAAAACAATAATATTTGGATATGATTACCAAGAACTCAACGTTTCAACAAGAATAGCCGATCTTTGTATTAAGATAGGGAATAGAGCATCCGGTCTTCAAGCTATGTATTAAGATTGGGTATAGAGTCTACAATGTATTAAGATAGGGAATACCGATGGTAAGGTTTTATGGTTTGTGTGATGGTAAGATAATGGCAAGAAAAACGAAAATTTTTTGGTTTTTGTTTATTTTTTCGCAAAGTTTTTGGCGCGCGTTATCTAATTGGGAACAGTTAATTGTTAATTACGTGTAGAATAAAGGTTATGTATTTAGTTTTTTGGTGCATGGTAAGTCAATGGTAAGAGTTTTTGTGCAAAAACTTGGAATTTTTATCAAAAAAATTTTTCGAAAAAATTCAAAACACGATAAGATTTTGTTCAATTTGATCTAATAAAAATTTATTAGATACTTTTACTTTCTACCTATCTGAATCTATTCTGAACCTACAGAGACATCGAAAAAAAAATCGAATTTTTTGAGAGAAAAAAATTAAATTACAAAGAAAGTATATAAATCACTGCATCGTATAGTAAACTTACTGCCATAATTTACATTTTATTATCAAGAAACCATAATAATATGACATCTTATATAATTTAATACATCAGAAGAGTTCTTATAAGTCCAATGGTTTTGTATGAATTCCATCATCTTGCACTTGTCTTTTAGGATAAAAATAACTTAGTCCTTTCTTTGTCTGTTCATATGTAGCAACCATATGATTTATAGTTCTGAATCCTCTATTAGTAGATGTTAAGTTGATAACTTCATCGAGTACTCTCCTATACTTTGCTAAAGGTCCATCTCCAGAGTCTTCTAGAACCCGCTTATTCAATCCTTTGCTGCTAAATTTGAATTTGTCTGACTTGTTGTCATAGCAGCAATATGTCTTACTACATAAACAGAGCATTTCTGTGCACCTAAATTCTTCTTTGAAAAGTCCCGGCTCCCGATTATCATGTTTTTTATGGATACTACAACACGTTCGAGGAAAGAAATTAGATTTTGCATCCGCCTTGAAGGAATTTCTGCAATCACTCTCCCTCATTTTTTCCCAAGCAGCTCTCTTATCTGGTTGGATGCAATCGTACAAATTTTCTTCTGCAAGTGCCAAGTAAAGTGAGTCTGTATCCATCTCCAACTCTTCAAATTTATTCACATCACAGAACTTGTCAAAGAAGTTATAGTAGAGTTCCAACATTCTCAGTTTTGCATACTGAAGTATGAAAAAACCAACAATGATGGGTTCTCTGTGCTCAATGGTTGACTTCAATAACTCCACCTCATATAAGTCCTTCTCAACTGTGTTAAGTCTCTTAAACAGTGGTTCATTGATTGCCTTATGAGTTTTTTCATCATTGAGATATTTTGTGATTGTATGTCTCGATCTATCCATGATCTGATATCCATAGGAGGAATTGCCCAAGAGCTTCATTTTTTCTGCTACAACTCCTGACAAAGGGTTTTCATCTCCTTCTCTTCTTGCATCAACCACCGATTGAACGAAATTATTGAAACACTTCCGAAGAGAATATTGAACAAATCGGTAAATTTTGGTGCACTGTAATCCAAGTTCCATATAAAAGTTGAAGAAAGGAGTTATAACTGTTCCATTTTCCAGCTTGAAACTAGATATCTGCATTCTCTGAGGATGTTTTAACATTTCATTCTCGATCGCATAGTTTTTCATGTAATCTCCAATATCATCTCTTCCGACCTCAGTTTTTTTGAAAAATGGAGCAAAATTCGCAAATTTCGATTTCAGTTCATCTGGAACAACTAAGTCACACTGAACGTAACCAAAAAGAGATCCATCTTTTATCTTTGCTGGAAGAGAGTCTGTAGAAAGGGGTCTTTTGTAGGGAAAGTGGGTTCGAACATGATTTTTGATCTTGTCATTGGTTTTGATATTTTGCCACCACTCACACCCACATTTCTTCAAATTTGTATCCTTTCTCTTGAATGTATTCTCGTCGCATATCATCCATTTCTCTCTTCTTGTTTCCTCGCTCGATATCCTGTTCTGTTAAGGAGGGACGAGCTTCTTGACAGGAACAGAAGTGGTAGTAACATCCCATTGCTTCGAATACTGTTTTACAGTGATCACAATAACCGTCCACATTAAAACAGTCAATTTTCTTCTGTTTTCCAGATAAAAAAAAGCTCTCAATTTTACATTCTGGTCTTGATTCTTGATAGAAAGACATGACCATATTCTCAAAGTTGCGAGTTCGATTATGTCTAGCCTTGAATTTTTGCATATCAGTGTCAAACTCCCATCTCGTATACAGTCCTGTTGGCATATCTTGACACATTGAATAGGGGTAAAGCTGGCTTGCATCAATTCCAACGATTGATTTACAAACATTTGATGAATTTCTGATGTATTTTTCATCAACTACAGCTTTTCGAGTGAACACAATCGAAGGCCCACCGGTCATGTCTTCTCGTTTTTTTTTCACACAAATCTTTATCACTTTCGCAAAATGGATAAAACTTGTAATTTGTAGATTTGTGTAGACATATGTTTGCTAGATTTGGAAGTGTGCATGCAAGTTTCAACATATCTATCCCCTTGTTATGATAAAACTGAATCATTTTTTGCATTGCCTCCAGGGTTGGAACTATATCTTTGTTGTTTTACCACTGCAAAAAGTCTTTGAACACTGTCATTCCGTTTTTCTGCCAAGTTTGTTGTAAGTAACTGTAATTATCTAGACCAGATGGGGGTACAGTCTTGATTTGAAGCTTTTTCAGCGCTTGCTGTTCATCAAATCCACTCTTCCTCAGTTTTTCATAATCAGTAAAGTCTTTGTCTAGAGGATTGTTGTTTCTAAGTTTACTGAAAAATGCTTCATATGGGGGCAGTCCTGGAAAATCAAGTTTGTCAGGGTTGTCAAACCACTCATAAGGAAAGAATCCTTTTGTTTCACTAGCTTTATAGGCTTTGAGAAATGAGTCCAGAGTTGTTGCTCCACCCAGAAACTTCATAATGTCAAGCAATTGTACATCTCCAAACTTGAAAGATATAAAATCATTTGCTTTTTTGATAACGGATGTTTCTTGCTCTTTATCGCGAATCAAATAAGGGATTAAGTAGGACTTGATCAAATTTAAGTCATATCTACCACTGTTAAATCCAAAAACTGGTAAAGTATTTATATATCTCTCCAGATGTTGTTTCAAATCGATGAGTTGATTTTTCTGAATTCGCAAAAATTGTGTTGACATATCTGCTTCTTCCGAATCTTCAATGCATTCGTCTTCGTACTCGAATTTGTTACTTGAAAATTTTTTACCACGTTCGTTTAGCTGATCAAAGATCTTCTTCAATCTTTCATTGACAGCTACTTCAATATCTTGAAATTTTGTTCTCATCTCCAGCTTACTTTTCTCAGCCAACAGCTCGAGTTTGCTTACAAAATCAATAATCAAGTTCTGTGGATCCTTGTTGTACAAAAAGATGGGTTCATCAATCAGAATTGATGATATAGAGACTGAAATGGGGACATGTTTTCCAATCCAGGTAGTAGTCTGCGTCTCTTTTAGTTCCTCTGTAGGAACACAAATCGATTCAAAATCGAAAATTGCTAGGTTATTAAAAAGTTTGTTATCTTCAGAAACTGGAAGATTGAATCCTTCTAGCTTTTCAAACAAGGTTTCGCGAAGCTCATAGACATTCTTTGGGTAAATATGTTTCACTCGGTCCTTGCATCTCAAGATGTTTGTTAAAATTGTCGGATTTATTAAAAAAAGTGTCACAACTAGGACACCGGAATCACTTGAAGAAAGAATCAATATCATTGTATGAATGATATGATTGTTAAATCTCAGTAGCTTAACTGTTTCATCGAATCTTCCGATACTTCGTCGAGCTAGTTCTCCTACATTTTCTCCATCTTGGATATCGAAATCGTATCTAAAAATGTTTCTTTGCACAATTTCCTCGACAACAGGTAAGTCTTCTACAGAAACTCCGCGAAAACTTTTAGGATCACAACCAGATTTTGATATGAAATCTGTAAAGTATCTAGAAGTGTGAGAGTCGAGATCATTCTGTCCGTTCATGTACATGGCCAATGCGCGGAAAAGACACAAATGATCTTTGTAAGGTTCCTTGTCTTTGTTAGATAAAAGACAATTCACTTGCGTATGTCGTAATAAAGGTTCGGGTAAGACAGAGTCCGGACATCCCATGGGGATGTTTTTCAGCAAAGCAGCGAAAATTGTGACGTTAGTAATTAACTTGAATCTCCAGTTTGTGTTTTGACGTTCTTGGGTACATTGCTCCACAATATCAAATTTTTCTACTTTTCCTTGGATTGTTATCAAATCCGCTTTCGTACAAAGTAAGTGGGATTTTTCAAACAGAGTATTGTTTTCATGAGCGTAGAAATAACGATATTCACCAGTCTCAATGTTTCGAAGAATAAAACCCAGAGCAATGTTGATTTTGGCTGCAGAATCGAGCTTGTTGATGACTTCTTCAAGTTTCTCGTTAATGATTTTAGTATCTAAGTTGGACATTTGGAAGTTAAATACCTTATGTCTCCCATTTTCCATCTCCGTATCCACCAGAAAATGTTGACAAGCACTAAGTTACTCCTTTGGTTTTTCACCATCTTCCCCTTCTTCCTCCACAATCTTGTTCAAGTCGGCCACCGTATCACTGGGTTTCCGTTGTTTTGCTCCATGTTCCTTTCTCCGATGTTGTTGGAGAGAGTAGTAACTTGGGAACTCTTGTTCACAAGAAGGACAAACCGTCGACTGCTTCGAATTTGGTTGAGCATGCTTCTTAGCCATATGATAGCTCATTTCTTGTTGATTATAAATAAAATACTTACAATCAGGGCAAGAAATAACTCCTTTAGAACAATTTTTCCGGTGTCGAGCTGTGTTTTGACGAGTATACATATTTCCACACTTTACTTTCTCGTTTCGGTTAAGGGCAGGCATTATCTAAAAAAATTGGGACTTTTGAAATGTTCCAAATTTAAAAACTTAAAGTACCAATTGAAGGAAAACACTTACTTTTTTCTTTTCGTGAATTAACGAAATGTAAAATTTGAAGTAAAATTCAATTGACTGTTTCTGATTGGCAAACAAAATGAATGATTTAACCCAATGAAATAAGTGTATTTATACTATCAATGACGCCTACGCAATAATCTTTTTACGGTAATGACGTCATTCTTTGAATAGAAGTGACGTCACCGCCTAAGCAATTTTCCTTTTATGGTAATGACGTCATTCTATATTTAGAAGTGACGCCACCACCCACACAACGTTCCTTTTATGATAATGACGTTATTCTAGAAATAGAAATGACGTCAACACCCACGCAATTTTCCTTTTATGGTAATGACGTCATTCCTTTGAAAGTTCTAGAATTTTCCAGAAAAATTTTCAACCAATCAGAACTAAGCAGTTCCTAGACATAACTTTGGATCCAAAATATTCATTTTTGAAGATTGTCAATCAAAAAACATTTGAACTTCCTCGAATTACTCTACAAGAAAAAAGAAAATATTCCGTGTGATTTCCTTATTGATGAAATAGATGTAGATTCTTACTTTTTTCACAATTTTTTGGACGTTTATGTTGTCCAAAATAGAGTTCTCCGACTAAGTAAAAGTCTCTTTAGAGAAACTTACTCAATCAAAAAGTTTACTTTTGATTCACATATTGCGTATCAAAGCTATAAACTTACAGCTGAGTTACACTGTAGAAATTTTATTTATTTTGGAAAATTTGAAGTTAATAAAAAAAATCGTACGATAATATTTCAAAGACTCTTTTTATTCGATATCCAACTCCCAAATTTGTTAAAACTCCCCAGCAAAATTCTTTATTCCTCCATTTCTTAAGGACTTTCAAAGTTCAAAATCTTGCATGATCAGGTTTGATATCAGATTTCCAGAGATTTGCTTTGAAAAATTCATCAACTGTGAGTTATCATCTCAAATCTACATCAAAATTAAAGAACTTGAATATCTGCTAAAAAATCAGCATTTTCTCATCAATTATATACAATAAATTCAGTTAACTTGCAGAGATGCTACTTTTATTAATTTTTCTTCTTTTGTTACTTATATCGGCAATATTTTTTATTTTTACAGCAAACAACTTTTGGTCATTTATTTTTGCGATTGCTTTTGTGTATATTTTTACTTATTTGGAAGACTTAAGTCCTTAAAAGGTTCCTCTGATTGGATACGACAACTTGAACAAAAATGAACCTTTTTGTGATTGGAAACGACAATGTGTAAAATGGAGCTTTGTTTCCAATTGGACACGAGTTTTCTATAAGAATTCCATAAAAGGAAACTAAAATCTGATTGGACCCAACTACAATCCAAATAAGGAAAATTCATTCTGATTGGTTAAACCCACACATTCCAGTTGAAGGTACCCCTCTCTCCTAACTAAAAATCATTTTATTTTCAACTTAACTACCGTCAACTACCTCCTCTCTCAGCTCTAAATACAATAGTTTCAACATAACTACCGGCAACTTTCTCCCTCTCTCAACTCTTTCTTATTTTTAATCATTTACTCAACTTATTGCTCAAAATGATCTTCTCAGTACAAAACAACAACCTTATGTTCTCGGTGGAATTTTCGGCTGATTTAGTACAAATCCAAGTGCGAGAAACAGTTTGTGGAGTTTTTCTGGCTTGAATGGACATCCCAATCCAAGTCTGGCATATGGTGGAAGTGATGCAAGTACGCATCATATAACACAAGTACCTCCTACAGTGAATCAACTTGGAACCATGCAAATGATGGCGGAAGTGTCTGAGCATGTGGGAATGAACTACCCCGAGATTCCTGACTCAAGATTTGTAGCTCAACCAGTCGACGACTTCCTTTTTCCTTGGGAGGAGGCAGGATCAGCCGAAAACCCCATCGCAATAGATGAAGATGAGGGTTTCTCAGAAACAATGACACCTCCAGTTCCACAACAACCACCAGCAATGGAACCTCGTCCAGCTCTGCGTTCTATAGAGAACCTCCAGAACTCTTCTGTTGCTCGACAGTACTTTGATTAAATGTTTTTGTAAATAAAGGTTGTTTGGTTTTGACTTCGTTTCCTGTAATTAATTTCTTCAATTTCATTTTAATTATGAGAATAGATGAGAGCTTCGAGGTAAGCCATTGAAAAACAATTAGAACTTAGTTAAGTGCTCCGAACTCGCACACATGTTAAAAAATATGATTAATTTTTGTACAAAAATTCGGAAAAACACTAGAAAAACTGTACACAAGTAAAAAGTTACCTCATCGATGAACACATTTTTAGCCTTGTGTAGAAAAATTGAAACACTTTTCGCATTTTATCGAAAAAAGTAAAACACTTTTCGCATTTTGTCGAAAAAATTGAAACACTTTTCGCATTTTATCAAAAAAGGTAAAACATTTTTCACATCTTGTTAAAAAAAGTAAAACATTTTTTGCATCTTCTCAAAAAAGTTGAAACATTTTTCGCATTATGTCAAAAAAAAAATGAAACACTTTTTACAACTTGTTAAAAAAATTGAAATGTTTTTTGCAACTTTTTGAAAATCAAAAGAAATATTACATCTTTCTTACATGTTTGAAAGTTTGTTTTGCAAATGTTTTTTGACAACAGTGATTTTTGTTTCGGTAAAAAATGGTAACTTTGTAAACATATGAGAGAAAATAGATGGAATATCAGAAGTTTTTTATTGAAAAATTGACATGATCACTATTTACAAATCCATAACCATCAATAAAACAGTCAATTATTTTTAACAAATCATGTTCAAATTTTGAGTTTTGTACTTTACGAATTCTGTCTAAAAATGCTGAGCCAAGAATTTGCGTAGATGCAAGTTTTTGATTAGAACTTAGATAATGTTTTTTGAACTTTTTGCGAACAAGTCGTTTCCTTGATACGCTTGGTGTTTTTTCTGCTCCTTTCCATCGTAAATTATGCTGCACTCCACAACTAAGCTGATTGAAGACTTCCCCACTTGATGTGACAAAACTCGAAAAGAATCTGTGCTTGTACAAGTGTAAAGACAATCAATTTCTTGATATATGTTTTGATATTTGTCTAATCTCTGAAGAATTTGGCTAAGGGAAGTTCCAATTAAAATTATATGAAATTAGCAATTTCCCAAGGAACAGAAAGAATCGTGAATAGAGACGCAATAATCTTGGGTTACTATGTGTTTTTCGTAAAAATTGTTGGAAACAGAAATAAACAATGATTTACTATTATAATCTGAATAAAAGCTGGGAAGAGCTTGACACATAGCAGCTGCCATTGGGAAAATTGATTTTTGCAGAAAATGGTTGAGTGATATAGTAGTAGTAACGCCTACGCAGCTTCCATATAGGGAAATCCTTCCATATTTGGTACTACTTCTATATATGGAAATGGCGATGACTCATACTGCTTACTTCCATTTTCATTTAAACTCAAAGTCATTTCTCTCATTTCTCCTCATTTGATCAGTTTGTTCTTCAAAATGTACTCGAGAAAAGTTGATAGTTCCAACTATATTGAATTTTCAAAAAATCAAAAAAAAATTGGGAGATTTGTTTGGTTCCAAAAATCCTACAAGGGAAAAATATGCTTGGAACCGTGCTTTCAACTATTAAAAATAAATGATTTGGGACAATTTGAAAAGTCTCAACATGTCTATCTTAGTGAAAAAGAAGGCGAAGCAATATCCGCAATACAGAATACTATTATTCACGATGCTGAAAATTTTGGACTCGTACCTATATATGAAGCCAAATCTGGCAGAGAATCAACTATGGATCAGGAGCTCGACATCTGTAATAGAGTATATGAAATAGCAACGTACAACATGAGGAGGGTGTGTGTCACAATCAAGAAGTACAACGTGAGCAAGCCACCCTACATTCAGATTCGACTCTTCACTGCAAAGGAAAATGAAGACTTGAAGCAAGTTGCATATGTCAACTATACTTTGAATGAATTCAAAGAACTGTCCCAAATATTGAGAGACTTTATGTTTGTTGATAATTGTAAACCTCAGTAAAGCTTTGTGATGTTTTGCATGTTTGGTAATTGAGATATTATTGGTTCAAAACTGTTTTTTCTCACTAAAGTGTATATTTAGAGCTATAATATCTGAGGAGAAGTCAGACAAAACATACAATTTTATCGAAATTGACATAAAACACTAACCAATTATGAAATGATTTTCCAGTATTTATTTATGAAATTACAGATAAATTTATTTAATAACTGTTTTCATCAAAATTTATCTAAATTTTGCCTCAATTTAAGAAAATTACAAACAAGAATGTATAATGAAAACATTATCATTATTTTTTTGGATTTTTTGAATTTCATTGGTTGTTTTCAATTTTTTTCTGCCTTAGTTTGAGGTTTTTATTGGCTATATGAATTTCCTTGAAACTAATTAGACTCTAAATAATTAAAAAATATTTACGGTGACTGTTTTTTCAAAATAGTTTAAAAATGATAAAACAAACGACGTTTTTAAGTTTCTTCATATATTTCAGTAAGAAAAATGTTTCCATCAAAAGCGTTTTCAATGTCTGAATTGAACATTTATCAGATTTTAAAATTGAACTACTACAAAAAACTACAAGAGTGGTGGACAGATGAAGTTGATGGAGATTGTATTAGTTTTATTTGTTTAGAAACACAGAAAGTTCAAAAGTTTTGTTACAAAGATGGAGAGGAGATTATCTGTCAGATTTATCAACAATGTTTTTATTTAGAAGAGTTAACTCAGATTGGGTGGTCGATCAGTAAAAAACAAAGCAATGGAAGAGCCTATGAAACAGAAATTGGAGATAAGGAACATCAATTCGGTTACTGTTTTGAATTTGATACAAATACAAAATCCAGATTTGTCAGAATTTCTTTTGATCGTTTATTCAAATTTAATAGACTTCCGGTTGTTTATACTACAATATACCAAAAAGAAAACGATAAAAACGTATATTTTGGTAATTTTTTTTCACTGGTTAGAAATAGAACAAATCGGAAAAAATTTTGTCGAAATTTCAAAATTTGAATTGAATATCAAAAAAACAATATAAACTTGACAAGAAATCTCATTTATCAAACTTAGTTATGTTGGAAAAATTCAATAAAATTTATTGATTAAGAAGTTTCATAATCATAGTCTGGTTCTGATCTACAATGTTTTTCAAAATCTGTGATTACTTCATTCTGATTGGTTATTAACACAAATAATGTCTGTGAAAGTATCCTCAAAATCTACAAATTTTAAAGAAATTGTTGAAAAATTCATGAGAAGAAGAGCTCAACTCTGATTGGTTGACATTAAATTTCTTGAAAATTTCATGACTTTTGAAGCTCAATTCTGATAGGTTGACTTGAACTTGTTGAAAATTACATGACTATTGAAGCTCAATTCTGGTTGGTTGATATCAGAAAAGATAAAGTATCCTTGTAATTAATGCTCGATTCTGATTGGTTGATGCTTTTAAAAATTCCATGGTTAGATTGGATGATTTTTATTTCAGCTAGGCTAAATAGCATATCCATTCTGATTTTTTTTCTCGTTAAAAACAATTGGTTAATAAGTTTGCTGTTTTTTTTCTTACTTTTATTCATTTTTTGAGGCTATTCAACTCACCTTATCTAAAAATTTGGTACATTTTAAATCTCCCATTTAATTTTTCATTACTATTGAGATGCCTTCACTCAAAAGAAACGAAAGAGTTGCATGTCTTGAATGTGGCAGGGATTACACTCACAAAGATGCATCAAGACATCGTAGAACATGTGGTGTTTTGAAGTGTTCTAACTGTAATTTTTATACTTATAGCAGCGAGGAACTCGCTAATCATTTCAAGAAGAAGCATTCTCAGCATAATATTAAATTATGTGCTCAGCAGACTCCAAACACACTTCAGGAAAAGAAAAAAATTTTAAGATTTTTTTGAAAAACTTAGAAATTACTATGACTATTAGTTTTTACTGAATCTGAAAAGTCTTAGCAATTGTAACAAATCTAGTCAGTAATTATACAGTGTTTTCATTATATTACCTGAAATTTCACTTATTTTTTTATTCAAAGGTTTTGATTGATGTTAAAGACAGCAAAAAATCGAGTTCAAATCGTCGTGAAGCTTTCCATGGAACTCGATCCGAAAACTTTTAATCAACAGTAAAAACTCCCTTGGTTGCAAGCTTGCGGAGATTTGTTGTGATAAATTTGTAGTAAAGTGCATAACGTATGCTAATGAGTATTTAAGTATTCGCCTAAAAATTGTAAAACTTGGATATTTAAAAAACATCAACTAATTGATGAAGCAGAAACAGTTTTTGTTGATAAAGTGATAACTGAAGCAATAGTAGATGAAGCAGAAACTGAGAAAATGCTAAAATGAGATGGAAACTCAATTTAATCCTTAAGTGATTTGAGATACTTTTACTAAAATTTAGCTTATAAAGTATATCTTGAGAAAAAATCCGACATAAAAATTCTCAAAGTCTTATATTTATCCGTAATTCATTAGAAAAAATTGTTATCATTTAATATATTTGTTACTTTATATAAAAAATCAAATGTTTTGAAGATAATTTTTGAAAAGCAAACCCAATTCGACATCTTTTGAAAGAAGATACATAAAGCATAAATTGAAAACTTGCTTTCAAGATCTACTTTTCCTTGCTACACAATACTACATAGAAGATACAACACTAATACAAAACATTACTATATTTTTACTACATAGAGTTTTTTTCTTAATAAAAATCGGAAAATTACACAATTAATCCAGTTTGCAACTTGCTTTGCTTTGCTAAATCAATTTTTGAGACTCGCTCTTTCAGAAGTTTTTATATTGTAGATGTTAGGAACTAGGTTCTCTTGCGTATTTCCGGAGATTTTCAGATTATAACTAATAGAGCTGCTCCTAATTTGTTCTTAGATCGTAAAAATACACCTTTATATTCTCATTGTGTACATATATTTTTCAATGCTTTAACTAGCACCAATTCTTTTTCACTTGGATATTTTTGAGAAAATTTCCGTCATAAATTAAGAAAAAAAGCGAGTTAATAACTATTTTGCAAGAAAAGTGATAGTTAAAGATTCCAAAATGTGCATTTTTGCTTAAATAGTTTACAATAGCAACTAAACAAGGGAACCTCGAGGAAGATATTAACATTTTTTATTGTAATAATCATACGGTATCAGTTCTAATTTCATCTCTGCTAGCAAATTGTTCGTTCAATTGATACTATTTTCCTCCTAAACTCTCCAGTTTTGACTAAATTTTCTAGTAAAGTGTGTTCAATAGCGAAAACATCTTTTAAGCAGAATGCAAGAATAACTTTAGAACATGGAAAAACTCTACGGAAAATCTTGAAAGTTATGTTGCAGAAGCAACAGAGAGATAATCATCAGTTATGAAGAAGATTTTGTTGAATTTGAGCCAATATCGAATAAATTTTTAAAAAACATTTATCCCATTTTAAACAACTTTAGCAATAAACTGTTCATTTTTTATCAATAATCAGAAATTTCTAATTTTTAACCTGAAAAATTTCTCACAAGTTGTAATTTTTGTACAAATTTGGGTAATTCAATTAGAAAAAAATGAGGAGGAGTTGAATCATGGAGTTTGATTTAGAAATTTCATAGGATCTAACCCTTAATGTTCATTTGAATTGAGGTTCCTAAAATTAATCCCTGAACTGGACAAAAAAACAGTTAAAAACCAAAGTAAAGGTTCGAAATGGAAAATTTCATGTAAATTTGATTAACTTTTATTTTACCTTCTCGAAAATTACGACTAATTTCACTGTTTTCCGGAAGTTTCAATATTGATTCTGCTACTATGAACCTTCTTTTCAGTGTTTAGAGCATTGTATAACCAAATATTTAGCTCAAATTAAGGTAAACTTCATCGTATTTCAATATTTTGAGAAAAAATTAATGAAAAAGTCATTTTTTTATTCAAAATTTTGTATCATTGTCTCTACATAATGCCAATTAACATACAGTCTTAGCTTGTTTTTAAAATCTATACGTAAAAGTATGTTTAAAATTAGATCAAAAGCAACAATACATTAGCCAAAATTATGAGATTTCTGCAATTTTTTCCAAATACTTGAACTTTTTGCAATTTTTCCCAAATACTTGAAATTTTTGCAATTTTTTCCAAATACTTGAAATTTTTGCAATTTTTTTTCTCAGAAAAATTGAATTTTTTCAAAGTTTCATTAGGTTTCAGCATTGTTTCAGTTAGATAGAAAGTAAGATTATTTAATAAATTAGGTCAAATAATAGCTAACATTATCGTGTTTTGAATTTTTTCGAAAAAATTTTTTTGATAAAAATTCCAAGTTTTGCACAAAAACTCTTACCATTGACTTACCATGCACCAAAAAACTAAATACATAACCTTTATTCTACACGTAATTAACAATTAACTGTTCCCAATTAAATAACGCGCGCCAAAAACTTTGCGAAAAAAATAAACAAAAACCAAAAAATTTTCGTTTTTCTTACCATTATCTTACCATCACACAAACCATAAAACATTACCATCGGTATTCCCTATCTTAATACATTGTAGACTCTATACCCAATCTTAATACACAGCTTGAAGACCGGATGCTCTATTCCCTATCTTAATACATGTGGGTCTTCAGGGTCCCCCCCCCCCCCCACTTCAGCTCCAACATCTACTACTTGCTTGTGGTGGCTTCGAAATACAACTGATGATGAGAAATTATTGTGAATCCAGAAAAATTGAAGTGATGTGGAGAAAGGTGATTGTAGGTAGTCAATTTCACAATTTGGAGCAGGACTGCGTGCGAAACGAAAGGTTGACGTTTCTTGAGAGAAGTGTCAAGTAAAAAACGACACGTATTTAGAGTTTGACATCGAATGGGCCATTGTTCTGTTTCAATGGATTAATTTTTTTCGCTGTCAACTGAATACTTTTTGTCTAGAAAAAGTTGAGACCGCGGCAAGCAAAACCAGTAAATTTGACTTTCCAAAGTCGGAATGTCATCATCTACTTTTTGCTGCTCGTAAGACTTACTCAGTTAAACCTTTTACAAATTTATTTATGCACTTTAATAATTTCAATTTTTGTTATGAAGTAGTTAGTTGTTTTCGCAGTCACTGTAATATTAAATTGGTTATTTTGAAGATGGGCTCACACTGGAGCCACTCATAGCAAAAAAAGAGTGTGATGTTTCTTAGTGTGATCTAGCTTGACTCGCGAGGCTGGCTGGCTATAGAGCATACTCAATACGTCCTAGGTGGGTTAGGCCAGTTGTCGGAGCACACTTGAGAGTAGTTTATTTACTAAAGGGTTCAATTTACTATAACCTTTTATTTTTAAAATATCTGGTCTTTTTGTCGCTTACATTTTATAATAGTGTCCATTTGTTTAAAATAGCTTACCTGTGATAAGTGTGAATGTGGGGCTGACTAAAGTTGGTTGTGTTCTTGATTAATTTCATAAGCATATACTATCCATTGGTTTCAAAAGCTGATATTATATAGTTTGATTTGGTTTGAGGATAGTGGAACTTTACTGCACAGTTTGGTAGAGCATTGATAATGCCGTGGTTTTACAAAAACTGCGTTGAATGCTTAATCTTGATTCCAACCAGGTTAACGGAAAGTTCAAAAACTGAGAAATTAAAATTGCGAAATTGGAAACTTAATTATTTACCACATATACTCATGCAAATTTGTGAAGACTTTTGAACAGTTTATAAAAAAGTGGGCGAGTTGAGGGGCAAGTCAGACAAAAATAGAAAAAATCACATATAAAAAGGTATGCGTATCTGTAAATTTTTGCTCAATTGTATATCTTATTGCTTGATATTACATTACAGTGATTTTTTCAATTGAAAATTTCAGTTTTCTGCTCGATTAAAAAGTTTATTGATTAGCATTGAAGTTATAGCACTATTTCAACGCCATTTAAGGGATTGACAAAAATGGTTTGTTTTTAATTTGATTTTTCTAATTTAGAAACTAACGAGTTTTTCAGGTAATCAAAAAGAAAATCGATAAAAAAAATTCGATATAAAATGGTGAGCAAGTTGTATAGAATTAATTAATTTGTAAGGTAAACAAATGATACCTACGATGGTTCTGTTAAGAAAACCATAAGTAAAGTTTAGCTAGTTTTCGAATGTTGTTTTTCCTTTTTTAGAGATAGCCAAAGAATTTCAAGTGCCGTGATGGTGTGAAATGAGTTTTTAGGGGGGCTAAAAATTAATGGTTAGAGTGCTCGAATAGGTTATAAATCAAGTAAACTCTAATACTGGTTTTTCTACAGGTTTGATGAGTTCATGAGGGATAATCATGGTTCCTCTTTCGCCGATGGGTTCGTTAAGTGGTCAGAACATATAGTTTTGTCACACGGGATTGTAATTGCGGAAAGTGTCATGCAACTTAGTGTTAAGACAATAAATAAAACTTAAGAATTAGGATGGTGTGCATTTTGAATTTAAAAACATGAAGCGATGATGTTGGTTACGGGATAGTGAATGTTGCGTAGAGGGTTTTTGAATGAAACGGTAATGATCGTGGGTAGGTTTCAGTTTGGTTTTCAACATTAGCTCATGCAACAAATTTAATACCGTTCTTTTGGTGTAGAAAATTTAAGATTAGTCAAGAATTATCAAAATATTACTTATAGGAGTCTCCAATTTTAGTGTGTGGTCAAGGACGTGATTTAGTAGTTTTTAGTGATTTAGTGGAAGTAATACAATGGAAATCAAAGATGTAAACTGTCTTGATGAAAATATTTTCTGTTGGTTAGTGTTTAACTTAGGGATCAGTGCTGTGTGATGAGTCTTACATGTACCTTTGAACGTTATGATCACAAAAAACGAAGAGCAATTGGTCTGTTTTTCGTGCAACGCGTCTATGTAGTTTTTGTGATTGATTGATTTTAGCGAAGTCATTGCAAAAAAAAATATGCAAGTAAATTGACGAATGATGGTTGCATGTACATTTTCATCGTCGGGTTCCTTTGTACGAATATTAAGGGTTTCAGTAAAGAGATGACGGGAGCGGAGAGGGTAGAAGGTCATTGATGGAAGCGAAGGAGGAAGAGTGATGAAACACAGAGGGGTCAGAAAAAAATCGACCGGGGGTTCTAAGCTGCCGACTCATTGTTGGCTAAAACCATTGCTGTTTTGAGAAGGAAAGTTAACAGTTAGAGGCTGTTGTCCGCTCTTATAGATCATAGGTATTTGCTGTTCGTATAGATCAGAGGTCTTTGATTTGGTAGTTTACATCTGATATGAGCAATGTGGCGCCCTCTATTTGTATCCTGTTCATAATTAAAAGGTAATCCTAAGGAAGAGATGTCCTGTAATTTGAAGGTGTAAATATTTGTGAAAAATTTGGATTTCGTAAATTTTATACTTGTATTGATGTGGTTATTGTGTGTTGTGTTTTTTGGCTCGTCGTAAATATTGGGTTTTGCAATCAATTTTAAAGTCGTATCTATTGAGATACCTTTTGCATTTTTTTTTGCAGTAGAAAAAAGACCAAAAAACCCTGCGAAGTTTATTCGAGTTATGCTTGCCTGTCGGTTAACTTGAGTGTGGACTCCTTTAAGAAGTGAGATTATAAATCCTAAGAAGTTCAAAATTGCATTTAGGCTAGTTGATCTTTCTAGCATGTAAAAAGGCCATCCTAGAAAGTAAAGAAAGCTCATTCTTTTTTCATAAGAAACCTAAAGATATTTTTGGCATGATATCTTGAAGTCTATAATTTTCTCCATTAGGATATATATATAATCTGTGATTTTATTTTAAAAAAACTGTTGCCTTGCGTATAAAAGTGTGAGAAACCTGCAGTTTAAGCTAGTTTTTGGTAAATTTTGGTCTTTTGATTGACGTTGGGTTCTATTAGTCATGTTAACTTTTTTTTTCAATTCGCTTCGTTTTTTTTTGGTGCGAGAAGAGTATTTAAAGACCATATCTAAAAGAAAGCTTTGGAATTAAAAAAAGGACATAAACTAGATAAGTTTGACAATCAATTTTCTCGAAAATTAATTAGAAAAATATCAAAAACAAATATGATTTTTTTTATTCTGATTTTTTTTAACCAAGAAGGCGCTAGTATAACAAGTTCTACATGAGTTACACTGAGTAAAAAGTAATTTTTTCTCACCACAATAAGCATGTTGCAAGACAGTTTGCTCGCTTAAGTGGCTCGCATTTGCCAACAAAAGTTCAAAATGATATTTATCTACCTTAAAAAAAGCAATTTTGAAAATGTTTGCTAAATTTTCTCTAGTACAAAAAAATCTTCCTTCTTTTTTGTTTTATTTACTTCAGTCTTCACTTTCAAGGTAAAGAAGGTGGCTTTGTTAACCTCTGGATTTCTTGTTCTGGACTAAATTTTATTGCAGAATTTAATGATTCAGGCATAAATAGATTTTGAACAAGTTTTATTCGAAATAGTACTACTACAACTTTTGGTTCTTTCCTATAGATTTAACAAAGTTTTTCTCCGTATAAATGCGCTCGCTTGTGGATTAAAACAGCCAGTTGTCTCATCTGCTAATGTCTTAGAAGCCAAGTTGATCAATGAGGTTATCTTGCAACATCTTGTAAGAATATTGCAAGATTCTCTTAAAGAGGATGCATCTTTTCAAAAGATCTTGCAAGATTCTTGCAAGATCTTGCATAACAACCTGCTTTAAATACAGCGTAAACTCAAGCTAAATCTTTCAAATGTGATTTTTTGTGGAAAAAAAACTTTACACAGAAGACAACCTGTAGCAATTTTGTTGGAAGGAAGCAATAACAGTAACAGGTAGAATTATTTGAATACTCGAACAAATCAACAAAAAAAGAAAAATAAAAATTTAATGGCATATAATGATAATCATACTTTTTATCGGAGTTTTATGAACACGACATACACAATATCTCAATTCACTCTATTCGTCAAAATTTCGACAAAAACAACAAAAAACTGAGATTTAATCGCTAATGTTGCTAGATGAAACTTTTCAATAAAATCAAAAAAACTTGTTTTGAAAATCTTAATCTGAAATGCATAAATTATAACGACATTCTGAAACTAGTTAATTGTGAAAATTGAAAAGTGAGCATATATATGAAAATTTCAAATTTTGTTGAGCCTAAATTTTTCATCCGAACTTGAACGCAGAATTCTGTGACCGTAGTCAAATTGGATCTCCATAATTTATTTCTAGCGCTCAAATTAAGGTTTTGAGAAAAAACGTCGTAGTTGGTTATCTTGCAGAACCTCGCAAGATCTTGTAAGATAACCTCCATCCTACAAGATCATGCGAGATAACCTCTATCTTGCAAAATGTCTGAAAAAATGCAATCTTGCAAATTTTTGAAAAAGTCGCTCGATTAACACCAATTCTGCCGAAAATGGGTAATGAAGGTAGCTTAACCTGGAACAGGAAACAAATGGCTTCTAGATTAAACTAACGTTTAAACTTCAGATAATTTTTAGAGGGGAAACTCAAAATGTCTACTAGTTGCATGTTTGTAGATTTTTCCAATGCTTTTTACACAAAATTTTCTTTTTTAATCTAATAAATTTCTCAAATATATGCACTGAGGTGTCGTTTTTTTTATTCACTTAAATACAATGAAAAGGGAACGTCGCAAGAATGAGTAGATGGCTCAACTTTCTTCATGAAATATAAAAAAGACCTAATTGAAGAGTTAAATATCTTATAGTTTTTTTTGCTGATTTGTTTTTGATCGATCATTAGCTCAGGTATCACAGAAACTATGTTTTTTCAGATAAAAGTTGTTTGATTGAATTTAATATTATTTTAATGCAAATTTCATTGTAAATAGCTTTTCAAATGTTTTTAGATTAAACGTAGTTGCAGTAATTTTTTAAAAAATTTTACCGCTAGATCGATTCTTACAAACTCAAAATATTATCATTCGCCATGTAGACATGTATTCAACATGGTGAATGTCAATACTTGTAGTTTGTTAGAATCGATCTATCAGAAAAAATTTACGGTAATTACTGCAACTACGTTTGCTCTAAAACTTTTAAAAAGCTATTTACGATAAAATTTTCCTTGAAAAAACATTAATTTAAATCAAACAACTTTTATCTGAAGAAAAAATTTGTTTCTGTAGTAACTAGGGTAATGTTCGATCAAAAACAAATTTATCATAAATCTATCTCACCTTCTCTAATAAAAAAAAAGTATGGTTTAAACAGCACATTCAACACAGATATCAATAGTCTCAAAAAACCATGGCCAACACCGTAAAATCAACTACAGTTAGTTCTCTGCAAAATCTAAATACTTTATTATGATCTTTTGTATTGACGCAGTTTGAAATCAATTTCGTTGTGATAATATTTATAAATAAAGAGAAAATTTACATCTTCAAAACAATTACGGAAAAACTAAACCGAAGTATAAGCTAACCAAAAATCCGCGGAGTATACAAGCCAGCCGAAACTTTAGGTCACATCAAGGAATATTGCATGATTTTCGTAACAGTTACATAACTATTACATAACTGATATATAACACTTACGTGTCTTCGACTGGTTATGATTAGGGCAACCATAACTGCTATTACTGCTATTTAGTCAATTTTGTCAATTTCACCACGTAACTGCTATAAATGCTATTTCTGCTATTTATAAGGTAAATTTTTTGTCTTTCTCAGGAATTGTCTAGCTAATACCTACATTTGTGGGAAATGAAAGTTCACATGTGGTGCTTTTCAGATATTTCTGAGAAAACGTGTGCCAGTAAGCAACGTATTTGACCATGTACGATTGCGACATGCCTCGTGCGAAGCTTACACCAGTTTACATTATTCAACTTTATGTGTTATTCGAATTTAAATTCTTGGTTAACTCGATTTAAGGTTTAAGGTCAATTGTGAAGTCAATTTAGGGCGATTTTAAGGTCAATTCGATAGCGCTATAACTGACGTTGTAAAGTCAATTTTGTGTTTGCCCTAGTTATGATACTTCGGCTGGTTTGTTACTTCGGCTGGTTTGTATACCACCATCGATATTTACATTATTCTAAGAAAACTTACTTTAAATAAAAACGTATACCTGTCCAATTTTAAGCCACGTGTCGCTCAGATAATGTAAATGTTTAAAATCAAACCAATTGTATTGGGCCTGTAATCTTTTTCAAAAATAATTGACATCGAATCACAGCTGAAAAGAAATTAGGCTAGACATCATCTGACATTTATTGGATCTTGTTAGCTTTTCCCCCCATGGTACCTTGTAACGAATCCCCCCTATAAAGAAAGAATTGAACAGTTAAGCATATACGAATTAATACTTTGCAACGAACCCCCCCCCCCCCCCCCCCATTGCAATTGGTGGGAAAATTGTTCACAAGATCCCATTTATTTAATTGATTTTAACTGATTTTGCATGAGACCAGCAACCTAGCTCAAAACTCCTTTCAATTGAGTGATTTGAACAGCAGAAACAATAGAAAACTTCGTTATGCTCTGTGAAAAATATGTGAAATAGTTGGTGGTTTGAGGTCTGCCATATTCTTTGGCTGTTACATGAGAGCAAAACATTTATCGACATGAAGAGACTTTTCCGAAAACGCATGTCAGCAACGGTCTGCCATAAACGAGCTCAACAGCTTGAATGCTCGAGCTTTTAATAATGGAGTTTTAAAGGATCTACTTAAGATCTGCTTCAAGAAAGGGGGGGGGGGAATTGTTAAATAGATCAAACTGGTCGATTTTTCGACTAATCAGAAAGCAGCAAAATTAGAATTCTCAATAGAAAGCTCAGTGCTATTTTACTGTAATTATTTATAGGGGTGGAGATTCTTAAGTATGTACCATAGGGGGGGGGGGGGGGGGGAATTGTTGAGTAGATCTGTTTTAAAAAAAACACAGTTATTCTAGTTTGCGTTTTTGATGTTAAAAGCAGCAACAGATCATGAAATTTTTAAATGGACAGATTCTTCACAATTTTGCTGACTTTTTTTGCAAATTTGCAACCGTTTTGCTGACCGTTTTGTTTACTTTTGGCATTATTTTCAGTCTTCAAAACTACTAGCTAGCACCAATGTCGCCTTCAGAAAAAACGAAGACTATGAAATCATGAGAAGGTTGGTTTAAAAACACGGTAGAAAATGTCACTCACTGCGGAATATTACTCATTACGATAAAATTTGGACGACAAAATAATGTGAATTATATTATTTATGGAAATTGTAAATTATAAATTTATGGAAATTTCATTTGTTTAACAGCGGAAATTTTGGAACAACAATAACCATCAAGCTAATGCGGCATGGTAGCTTTAACTATATTTTGATTTGATCTACAAATAAGAGAAATGAGCCGCAAAAGTCTGGGCTTTTAGAAACATAAATTGTTTCTCATTCGCAAACAACCAAATCGAAACGAGAAATGAACGATTCAATAATTCATATGAGTGGGCAAACATAGTGGGCAAACCGTTTTCAGCTATGAGAATTTTTTCTGAAAATTATAGAACATTGATGTCAGCGCTCCGATACGTCATGATTATTGGCTTAACGTCATGATTATTGGCATAAATAGTAATCCTAGCCTGATCTGTTAGCTTGAATTGCTAAAAGCCGTCCAGTTCATAAAAAGGCGGCAGAAATTTTGTGCTTCTTTGATAGAAATTTCGACTCTTTGAATTAACACTTTCAATTGATAGTTGTCCAGCTCAAATATAATAATGCCTTTGAGGTCAAATTGACTTGGTAATTTCACGAGGGCTCGAACAATTCTAAGGTGTCAAGGTTGAAATTTTCAAAACAGAGGCGAAGCTGCACTTCGCACCACTAGCGATACAACAATGAATGACTATGATTAGAATTAAATGAAAAGAAACGTAACAAGGTTGAAAAAAATCATTGTTAACAAAAAAAATACAAAAAATTGCACCAAGAGCATAACATATCCCAACATATTTGCTCGTCTTCGCTCATGATAAAAGGTTTCTGTTAAATCCTTCCAGTAGCCCCAATGTTGATTTGATTTCAAATCGAATTTTATACGAATCATCACTGAGAATAATTTCAACCAACCTTAGTATTCATCATTCATATTTCCTAATATACAGATGCTGCGTTGTCGAGACCAATCCAGGGCTCCTTATTAGTTTTGAAACCTTGATGAACTTATATGACAAAAGTCAAGAAAATCTCAAGGTTCTGACGATAAATGGTAAAAGCATAGCAAAAAAACACAAAGACACAACAACTGTGATAAATCAGTTAAACAATACAGCAATAGTTGGCATAACTGAAACGTGGCTCACATTCAAAAATGTTGCAAAAGTCTAGACACTTAACAAACATTTTGAAAGTTTCAGGTAAGATAGAAGCTCGAAAAATTAAAAAAAACGAGAGGCGGTATAATTATCTTTTAAAAATGAAACAAAGAGATGATCTTAACAAACTCGGACAAGGTACATTTGAAGAGCTATGGATAGAGACCCATTTCAACAAACGACAAAACTTACTATGCCTGCTATACAATCCAAACAGACGCTAAAAGATATTTTTCTGGAGGAATTAGCACAAAGTCTAGATAACCCAATTGTGGAACATAAACCAGTAACATTAATGGGACACTTTAACATCAATTACCTCAACACAAATGAACGGAATCACCTCGATTCATTTATTTTCCCTGATGGATTAAGGTCGGTTAACAAAAATGAGCCCTCGCATCCTTGCAGGAATCTTACTTTGATTGATTATATTATCACCGACTTAAATGTGAAAAGCTCAGATGTAGTTAGCTTGAATTTTGATAAAGACCATTTTGCTACCGTGTCTTTTGCTGGAAACAAGAAACTCTAAATGTAAGCAAAAAATTGAAATGTTGGATAAAATAAAATACTGTAGAAAAGACTTTGAAAAGTCTTTAAAATACGTCAATTAAAATCCTATTGATCACCAGCACTCCAATCAAGACAAGTGGATACACTTCGAGAAATTAATGAGTTTGATGGTTCAAAAACATGCTCCACTCAGTTCATTTTTTCGCAAATCAAAAAAATTAGATCTTAAGCCTAAGGAAAAGCATGAAGAACACATACGTTCGAAACGGAAGAAATCGGACGCTTTTCAGACCTATAAAAGAAACAATGATCAACACAATTTCAAAACATTTAAAGATGCCCAGAAGGAGTTTAGGAAGTACCATAACAATTGTGCCCACTTTCATTCGAAACAATTGGTAGGCGATTTCAAATACCTGTAAAGAAAAATGGGGTTTTGTTAATAAACTAGATGATCCAATTATACATCTGTCACTAATCCATGAACTAAAAATTTCTTTTGACCATTTTTAACCGATGATAAAAAAGGGTAAATCTGCTAAACTATAAATTTTCTACTATATTTAAAGGTGAATAAAATAAACACATATCACCTGAAATCAACAATAAAAACCAACATATCTTTTTCATAGCAACAATAAAAACCATCATATCTTTTTAATTTCTATCCGACAGATAAAAAGAAGGCTTAGATGCCGTCAAAAAATTGCACCCGAGAAAATCATCAGGCAATTCAAAAATACCCACTTGGATTTAACTGATGGGAAAACGGAACTTTACAAACCCCTAACAAAAATTATAAATGAAAGCATTGGCTCCTGCATCTTTCCAGATAAGTTCAAACAAGCCACTGTGACGCCAACTTTTGAAAAAGGTGACATTTAAGATCCAACTAATTACTGGCCAATATCTTTAACACCTGGTTCGCAAAAAAAATGAATGAAATACTAGCCATTCAAATTCACGATTATTCAGATTCTAACTCCATTCTAAATGATAAAACAATTTGGCTTTTAAAGCATTTTTGTCCAGCTGATGCACTTTTAATGCAAAACTAAAAAAATTGCGTGCAGACATAGAGGAGAAAAATTTCGTAACAACTCTTTTTATAAACCTTTCAAAAGCGTTTGACATGACTCCATCAGCCACAATTTGTTACTTCAAAAACTGAAAACCATAGACTTCAATAATGACTCTTTTTCTATGACTTTATCATTCCTTACTAATCGAACACAAAGAGTTGAAATCAACAACATTAGTTCTGATTGGCTGTGGGTCAAACAAGGCGTTCCATAAGGAAATTTACTTGAGTCGCTTTTTGTTTTTATTATGCGTCAATGATATTAGCGATTGCTGCTCCAAAGCTTGCAAAATGATATAATATGCAGATGACACTGATATTTATGAATCTAATGAGAAATTGAACGAAGCCAAGATGCTAGTGGGAAAAAAATTCTTTTTATATGATTTTTTGCAATCCACATATGTATCTCTTAATACCGATAAAAGGAAACTAATAATTTTCTGCAAATGAATTGAGATCGAAATTAGGGGATCAATAAGTGGTTGTAAATGAAGCTAAACTCGAAGAAAAGGATGTTATTAAATATCTCGGTGTCAAGTTTTATAGTATGCTAAAGTTCAACCGAGAGGTTAAAAAGGTTCTACGAAAAATGGCAATCGCAAAAAAAGAGTACATACAATCGCGGATATTTTACCCTTAACACTTAAGTTATCGCTACTGAAAAACTTAGTGTTATCACATCTAAACTGCCCGGCGGTTCTAATGACACCTTTGTCTGAGAATTTGCTTGGAATTTTGGAAAAACAACTATTTGGAGTCTCCGGGCATGTCGGCAATCGAATACGACAAAATCAACTACATTGATTCTCGCCAATAAGGTATAGAATAGAAAAAACTTGTCTTATTTATTTCTGTAAACATCAAAACAACCGACTCGCAGCATTTCAAAATCAGAAATTGCTAGATGCAAAATTTTTGAAAACCAAAGAACAAGTTTGTTTTTCATCAAACCAATACCGAAATCTCAAATAAGAACCCCGTATTATCTCTGGGACGTTTTAAAAACTCACTAATGAGTTTTATCTTAAATTATTTCAAGTGTCTCCTTATTTACGCAAACTTGCGAAAGCTGTAAGGGTTTTAGGATAAATGAAAAAATATTTCTGTTGTATTACATGTTTTTACATTATAATTTACATGCTATTATGACGTGCACTATTGTACAATTATATGTAGGCGATGATGCCGGGCAGCCAATTTTGTTTCGGATTCTGACTGTACCAACGAAAGTGTTTCTCTCTCAAAACCATTAAAAATTTTACAAGTAGCTTTCGGAATGCTCGTGAACTAATCCGACAAAAAACATAAGGAAGATATTTCAAAAACGCACAACAACTTTAATTTACAAAAAACAAGTCCAACCGATTTTAGACCACGGCTTTGCCGTCTCAACTCCGAGGTTTTGCCGTATCAAGCAGTTTCGTTACCTCTACGCCAGATGCTCCGGATATTTGGTTGTATGTGAAGTTATTAGACAGAGGCGAATTATTTATCAAAAAAAAATTGTCAAAAAAGCGGTCTCAAACAGTTGTGTGACTTCTACGCTAGATGAACCGGATATTAGATTGAATTTGAAATTATAATTACAAAGTGGTAACAAATCCTAAAATATTTTAGCAGAAACCTGTCATGCCGAAAAAAGTTAAAAAAAAAATGCTAAACCAATAAAAAAATTAATGTCCTTTTTCCCCTCAGAGCACAGGCACGCACTTTTTTGTTTTTTGATCCCCTAACGACGCAATAAGAGACGCAAACTTATTAATCCGATAAAAAAGACAAAAATGAAAACGAGGATAAAACAAATTTCGACGATTCCGCAGGATTTGTGAAATGCTAAAACCTCTATAGCAATTACAATGAAAGTTTTTTGCCGCAAAGAAAACGATTCTTGGACCTGGCAACTAAGCCGACGAAATATAAGCAGATAAATAATCGGCCGATTTTCGACCGGATTATTTACCGTCTAGAAAGACAACTATCAGTTTTCAATGCAGTTTCTTCTAACGTGTATATTGAACGATGTGAAATCGGAAACAGCAGTGCTGGTTTAAATGATTGGGACAAAACATGTAAAACCTGTCACAGTAAGTTGGTTAGAATTTAGTCAAAGAGCGACGAGAAAAAAAGATGTAGAAATCACCAAAAAATATATGAATTAATTCATTTTACCGACTTCACAAACCAAATTTCATTCTAACACAGAAACGAAGATGCACTTTGCAGCAAACACAATTGCTTAAACAACATAAACAGCTCTAAGTAAAAAATCCAGTGGAATTAATAGATAGTTTTAAAGTAAAAATTCAGAAGAAAACTTGTTTGTTTGTTTTTAGGCCTAATTTAACCATTTCTGTAGCAAAAAGACAGCACACTTGGCTATCAGACAACAAGAAATTTCGTGCATACTTTCAAATAATTAATTTTTAAAATTTGTTCTGCTAATTAAGTAGCTCAACTAATTTTAAATCTTTTCACTGCAAAGTTGACATTTTCGTATATTTAAATACCCAGCAAAAACAAATTTGGTTGATTTGGTTCAAATTTTTGATGCATTCGAAGCGTTGAAATAACTTCGTATAATTCTCAATATTAAAAAACGTTGATCAAGCCAGTATAAGGTTATAATTTCTTAAAATTTAAGAAAACATATATACACACTCCTCTCGGAGTTTTTTTCTCGGGTTTGCTCTGTTTTTCTTTTTTTTCCAGATTAAAACTGTGGTCAGAATGTTTGCATTGCTTGTTCAATTTTCTTCAAATTTTCAGTGAGTACATATGATTTCTAAACTTTAGTCCGTTTATTCATAAAAATTTTTTTTCGTTTCCGAGTTCCCTCTAAGTTTATTGACTATTCTCGTCTTTTGTTTGATTTTTGATTGTTATGACCACTCTCGAAGAAAAGAAAAAACCATGGAATATTGTCCGTTTTTTAAATTTCTCATCAATTTTGATTACTTTAAGACTCACAGAGAGCCCCGAGGGGTATTATTTAAAAACCTTACTGATCCTGAACTAAATTAATTTTTTAGAACAGCTGTTTTAGAATCAAGATACTATAGTTTTTTTAAAATTGATTAGCTGAAGTAAATTTTTGAAAGTTTTCTTAATTTTTTAAATTTTTTTTTTCAATTCAGTTTGGTCAGAACATCCTACGCTTCTTGAGAAGTAATCCTAGGTGCTTTTTATAGTCTTTTTCTAATTTGAAAACTATTGTTATCTGAAAATTTTTGATAGGTTTTTGGCCTGGTAGTATTTGAGTTGTGCTGGTATTTGAGTTGCGTCTGGTTTTCGTCGGTATACAATGTCAATAAGCGCCAGTATTTCCCACAAAAAATCTTATCTTTAGGCTGACAATCAAGCATGCTACGCGTATTAGCCCGATTGATTGTCTGCTGATTCTCAGCTACCCATATTGATTTTGAACCAAAACTTCAAGTTCACATTTTAGTTTAGGTTTTTGAATAATCAATTCTGGTTGACAAAAATTAAAAATCCAGATTTTGGTCTTTACATTTTCAAACTCATGGAAGCAATATTACTCCCTAAGGAATCATTGAGTGTAACTCCAATTCTTGTACAAAGTTACATCTGCAACTGCGATAACTCGAGCGAGAAACTTTCAATAATTCAGGAGCTTTAAAAAACAAAAACATCAACTTTTGCACGTATTATTTAGCGCTTTAATTGTCTCAAATTGGCCAAAATGTAATCTTCAAACCCCTTAACTTTACGGAAAAATAATCACATTTAAAATATCTTTCCAAACTTAAGCTCAGGACAAAATACTTTTTGAATGATATAAAAGGGTCGTCAAAAATGGCTAGTTAAAAAGTCGAAATTTGTTTGGAGATAAACCACCCTAGCACAAATATTCCCTTTCTTTTGTTACGAAATTGGGAAAAATATGCGTTTGAAAAGTCTCGCGAAGTATATCGAAATAGAAAACTTTGAAAGAGGATTTCGATTACTATATTGTTATATGGAACAAAAACCTTTTTGTTCTGACTTTCGAAGAAAACTAAAAATTTCTGCTCGGTATGGTTTTTTATTCAGTCAATTTATTCCGATTGAAAAAATAGTTTTCAACAATTTTTTCCACCTCTAATTGAAGATATCGACCTTTTGAGTTCAAATAAAAAAAATCTACCTCCTATCATTTTTTCTTAAGTTCTGGGGGTTTGAAAATTGCCAAATTGGTCATGTTCTGGACTAAATTATGCGCGCTATAACGAATGCATTCATAATGCTGAGAGCGTAACGCTAATTATTTATTTGTGGCGAATTAACCCGCTCAAACAATTTTTCCAAAAAGAATTGAGTCTAGCTAATTGGTATTTCGTACGACTCAAAATTTCAGACTCTGATACTGTCCAAAATTGATAGGTTTTCAAAATTTTCCTTTCACAAAAACAATTCGTTATGAAATAAGGGGCAGTCGAAACAGTCAGGGCTTTGCCCTGATATACGAGCAGTTTTGTTTGGTTCTACTGTTAAATTACAAAAGCATCAACTCGGTTTGTTTATTATTAAGCAAACATCAAAGCCAACGGTATTATAAGGCTAATGTAGCCTGCTGATTTGAAAATGCCACCAAAAGTAGCGCTCTCATTAGCGACTTGTTGTAAACATGTTGTATCGCATTATTGTTCCGACTTCTGAAGAAAACGGAATGTCGTTTTTTATTCAGTCAATTTTCACCGATCGAAATAACAATTTTCAACAAAAATTGTTTATACACAATTGATGAAGATATCAACTTCCTGAGTTCAAATGTAGAAAGAAAATTCATCTGTAATTACTTTTTTGTAAAGTTCTGGGGGTTTGAAAATTGTCAAATTGGCCGTGTTCTGGACTAAACTATGCGCGCTTTTAAGAGTTTATTCATAATGCTGAGAGCATAACGAGTTTATTCATAATGCTGAGAGAATTATTTATGCGTGGCCGATTTTCCCGCTCGACAAAATTGTTCTAAATTAAATTGAGGCTAGCTAATTGGTCGTATTATTTTCGCGCGACTCATAATTTTAAACTTTGATATTCTCAAAAATGTATAGGTTTTCAATATTTTGTTTTCCCAAAAACTATTTGTTATGATTTAGGGGTTAGTCGGAACATTCAGGGCTTTGCCCTGATATACGAGCAGTGTTATTGCACTACGCTCCGCTCATTTAAATGCTCTAACAAATCTATACAATTTGCCCGGCCGCTAGTTAAACAACTTATCAGGAAAGTAAAACGAAGTAAATTGGGAATGAGAAAAAAGAGCCTCAATTTCCAATACACCAAGAGACATGCTCTTAATTGTTACGTCATCTTGAATATACTGGCACTTCATACTCATGTCGAACAAAAAAAATAACAGACTGTTTTCATTTAGCGAATTTTTATCCGACAATGTCGAGAGTAAGGAATAAGTGCAGGTGGAGATAGCTGGATGATTGCAATTACATTTAGCTTCACGTCTTCTCGTTTCAACTACATTGGCTGTCAAGTAAGACTGAAATAAATTTCAATTTCAAAATATAAACTTCGACTTGTAATTTATAAATATATCGATCTTCCAGAGTAAGAAGTTATTTTGAAATGATTGCAGAGTAGTGATTTATTAGCATGTTCGATATTTATTTTTATTAAAAGCATGATCGACCAACAGTTTTAAATTGATATCTTGGATCTATTTCACATTTAAGTGATTGCTATTGCAATATAGCTTCCACTCCGCTTTGTCTATGTGGGCTATATGGCAATTCAAACTTCCCCACCACTCAGAGGCTCATTTAGGGTAACGCATTTGACCCCCTTCGCTACCAAAAGGGTCCGTCGTTTTTCTTTCGTTTCTGACATTCCTTTTCAGCTGAGCTAGCCCAATTTTTTATGGGGTAGGGGTGCGAAGAAAATTAGACAAAATGAAATAATTATATTGTTTTAAAAGCGATCGAAATTTCAAAATCTGATGAATCAACTTTGGAACTTTTCGAAATTTTATGATTCCATAAAGAAAACTCATTTTCACTGTTTCCATCATTAGTGCTATAGTCATGTTTTGTCTTCCAAAACCAAATTATTGGGGGGGGGGGGGGTATATTAGTACTCCAAACGTGCTACAAATGGGGGCTTAGATTAGAAGTAGATCCGTATATGTTTTCTAGTATTTGCTGTATCTTCGCCGAGGCAGTAATTTTTGGCAGAATCAGGAGATATGATAATTCAAGCCGCCAAGAGGAGAATGTGATCTCTATTTTGATCATCGTCTCCTCCTGTGGTCATATTTGCTGCCGTCATTATCGGAGGATACAAAAGAGACGAGTCGGACACTTGGTTGTTCTGCCTTGGTGCAGCAACAGACATCATCATCCTCCCCTTGTTTCGCTTCCTTCCTCGTTTACCTCTCCCTCTAGGGGGTGGTCGGGTTGACGTCTGCTGCTCAGACTCGTTTTGTACAGCATGTTGGGATCCGTGTGGTTGATTCTGAGCGGTCTGCAGGGTTCCAGGAATTATAGTGTTTTCGAGGTGCTTGTACTTTTCGCGTTTCTCTCGAAGGAGCCATAATCCGTACATATCTAGAACTACGTCGAATAACTCACAGATGCTGAGCATCGACAGTCCTATCCACAGCCCAAGAAGTCCTCCGAGCCCACTAACGAGCCCCTCGAACTATAAAAAATCGAAAGATAAAGACAAAGTTTGGCGGACAATTAACTTTGATCGCTAATGACGAGCAACAAAAAGCTTTCAATCTTAATAGCGAACAAATGCCATAAAACATCTTTTTAACCTCATTTTCAAAAAATACCTGCCCTATTTCATTCCATATTTTGGTATTTTTGGTTTCAAGTACCCAGAAACAAAACGGAAAGAGGCAGCACAAATATCAGTTTAATCTTCGAGTAACGAACTTTGCTTATTCAAGCCATTTATCTACGAGAAAAACGACCCACACACGAGCTTTCGGCTTTGAGGGAGAGCCAAAGATGTGTCTCTCGTTAAGATTATGATGCATTTTTGGTATAGTACAAATGCGTGTTTGATGATACAGTGGCCAAGTTGTACGTTTCGTTTCGAGAATAGGGATTTGTTTATAATTTGTTTAACAGATACCGTGTATGAGGGAGTGACTTCCATTGTGGTGAGCGTAAGGTCAGAGAAGTACACGTTCACTTTGGCAAAGGTTTGTCTGAACAAAAACAAAATAGCCAAAATGAGTTCCTACAATCTCTACATAAGACCAAAATCAAGATGGAAAATTTTAATAATGATTAAATAAAAATTAATAATGGCAAGAAGGAAAGTTGAAAAACTATATTCTATAAAAAACTTTTCCGACAAATATTTTGAGGGGAGGGGATTTTGAGACTTGAAGTGACCTGAATCGTGACAGCGCCTCCTGTTGGCCACCAGATGTGAGGTAGGGCATGATCGTGTCATACATGTACTGCACGCCAACAGAAGAGTTCACACTTTGGTACGATTGCACTATCGACGAGGGCTGAAACAAACAAACATGCGCAACTTTTACCCATCAAACACTCCATTTTGATGACCCAGGAAGATAGACTTCTTACAACTACCCTTCGAGTCTCAGTTGACTCGATTCTAAACTCACCAACTCCAAAATCTCAATTCGATCACGCAAATAATCCAACGCAGTCCATAACTCGGGTTCAACATCTAATCACATAACTAGTCCACTAACTGAACAACTAACGAATGTGACAATTATGAGACTAACATCCCGCGTTGTACTCCTATTTTTGCCCATTTCCTCTGTGACTAGTTTTCTTTGGTCTAGTTGAGTTGTTATTAATAGCTTAGATATTAAAACCATATTCAATTTATCGTTTGCCCTGTTTCACTTTTATTTAATCCACTACTTCAGCGTTACAAGTCAAAGGCTATCTTTTTCATCTTCTGATTCATTTTACAGTCGACAACTTTCTTCCCATTTACAAATAAGGTGACCGAATCCCATTTCAAGAGTTAGGGCTGTGAAACAAAACAATTTCCGGTGCTCATCCTGAGGGTTTCGTTGAAAGTTAGGTCCTAAGCACTGGGCCTAAGGTCAATTAAAAAGTCATACCGGGGCCACCAGTGGACAATTTTCTATATTTATCTATATTTGGGTTTAACGTCCCATAGAGGTCCTATCTACCACGTCTCATCCAAATCCCATCAGCAATTTTTTTAGTTATTCATTTCTAAGGCCAATTATCACTTTTACTGGAAAAGGGCTAATAACACAGGAAGGAGTTGCCGAGGAACTTTGTTCACCAAAGGTCTCTTTCGGGGGTTTGTATCTAGTCTCTATTGCCGCCATAAAAACAAAATTGCCTTCAAAATGACTACCGGAAGCATGTGTGGGACTATTTACTCAAGGCATATTACCTGAGGTAAGGATCAGGGTTTTGGGATTCAAACCTGAAGCTTACCTCAACTAATCTATAGCAAACTAAATGTTACTCCCAATCCCACTGCATTTTACTGAGTTCTAATAAGGCAAATAGCACTTCAGGGAACGAATATCATTTGCATCAGCGCGGACTGAGGAGACCCGATCTTTGCATGACCGGGTCAAATCATCGCTTGTAGAACTCCCATGTGTTTCATAATGTTAACCTCGTTATTTCTAATTCGGGGGATATAGACAACGTCGATCAACTGTTAACATTTCTTGTCAGTGGTAGGAATAATTCTGTAGATCCCGAGCGATCATTAGTTCGACCTTTCATGTGCTTTACTTCTTAACTTAAACATAGCCAAATGATAATTGGAAAGAAAAATAATAAGCGCAATGAGACAGAAAAAAAACTACTTAATTTTTTAAAAATTCTCAAGCCTCGAACTTCAAAGGAAAAAGATGGCTTTAAAACGCTTTGAATCTCTAGAAAATTTTCTAATTATTTTTTTTTCTTGAATTTTACCCAACATGACAAACTGGATCAATACCTAAAAAATTTATTTCACTGGAAAATCTGAACATAGCCAACTGACAGTTGGAAAAGAGTAATGAACGCAAGAAAACTGAAAAAAAAACAATCTTCAAAAAGAAATCTTCAAATCTTCAAAGTTTCGATGAAAAAAGAGATGGCCTTAAAGTTATGTGAGTTTGTAAAACAATTTATGATGGACATTTTATGTTCGATAGTGGAGTAACCTTGCATTTTACAATGGATATGCACTGAGCTTTAAAATAAAATCACAAGCCAAAACGCGAAAAATCCAAATTAAGCACAAGTTTTAGACTTTTTCCTGAAAAAAGAATGACTAAGACCTGTATAGGTCTTCACCACATTCATTACTCTTAAAAACTAAATAATCTTAGGCTTAGGTTACTATGGTATGTAATACAGAAGAATCATTAATTCTACTCCCGGGTCGAGATCCCGCTCAAAAACTGCTCAAGATATGAGCGGTTTGAGCGGTTTTTCAGCAAGATTTGAGCGGTATGAGCGATTTTTTTAGACAATTACGCTCAAAATCTTGCTTCAAAATGAGCGGTTTGAGCGGTTTTTGAACGGTTAATCTAAAAAAAACCGCTCAAAAACCGCGCAAGATTTGAGCGGTTTTTTTTAGACAATTACGCTCAAAATCTTGCTTCAAATTGAGCGGTTTGAGCGGGTTTTGAACGGTTTATCTAAAAAAACCGCTCAAAAACCGCGCAAGATTTGAACGGTTTTGAGCGGTTTATCTAAAAAAACCGCTCAAAAACCGCGCAAGATTTGAGCGGTTTTTGAGCGGTTTTTTTAGATAAACCGTTCAAAAACCGCTCATTTTGAAGCAAGATTTTGAGCGTAATTGTCTAAAAAAACCGCTCAAACCGCTCAAATCTTGCTTCAAATTAGGTGAAAAATCTCGACTCGGGTACGTACAGACGCACAAAAAATCCCATTTCAACAAAAAGAGCAGTTTTTCCACAGTTATTGGATTTTTTAACGCTTCTCAAGCACTATTGATCTTGCATAATGGTTCTTCATTTGATTTGAACACAATAATCGACAATCCAACTGTTATTAACAATCCAACTAAAAAGAGGATTATAGGTCAGTCAGTGCAAACCGAAAAAATTATTGACAGACTGGTGCCTGTCAAATAAGTGTCAACATGCCTTGGCCTCAAGGTTTAAAGGGGTTTTTAATATACATTCTTTGTTTGTCATTTATTAATTTGTCTGGATTATTAAGTAGTTTTAAATCATTAAATTTATTTACGAAGGAGTTCATGCTGGGCCAGAAGGACTGTTCGAGTCTGGTGTCCAAGTAGTCCAGGTGGCACTCGGGGGGACAATCGCAGTCCCTCTCCGGCAGAAATCCTCCCTCCACCCACTTCACACACTCCTGACTCTCGGCTAAACAGATTCGTGCTCAAGTTAATTGAAAGTCAAACGGTATAAAAACAACTGGTCCTAACTCAAGGCCAACTGCTTTTGAATAACGTTTTAGATTTAGATATCGGATCTCTAACTGCCACTCACCCATGGTTAAGAGTAGTAAATCTCTTCATTATAAGGAACTAATTTAACGGTGTGAAGCAGATGTGAAGTTTGTACCTACTAACGAATCTCCCCTTATAAAAAACTTTTTCATCGGTTAAGCCATGTGAACTTTGTATACAGTAATGACTCTCTCCGCCTATTACTTTAAGGTGGATGGTTAAAGAGATACAAGTTATCATTAAACTACAAAAGATATAGTCACAAAAACCCGAAACAAAAAAGATTACTTGCCGATGGTAAAATAAATTTAAATATGAAACCTTACAAGGAGAGAAAAGGTTAGAGATTATAAATTATTGGAAATTGAAGATCAGGTTACGGACTTGATCATTCATAGAACCCAGTATAGTTTCGTGAATTGGCAACCCTGGTACCCCTCTAGACACCCAAATACATACTTAAGGCACTAACACCCAGGAAAGAACTAAGGTGGTTGGAATATGTGATCAGAAAAAAAAATAAAATCACCAGTGCTGCAAGATGGCAGAAACCGTACTTTAAATGCCGAAAAGAGCGCTAATGATATCTTAAATGACTGAAAAAATTAGTTGATATATGCTGCGAACAGTTCTCGCCCGATACTTTTTTGTCTGTGAAGTGGCACCGCTGACTAAAAAAGCCAGCAGTGATTCAAAAAATTTCGAATCGATCAAAAAAATGCCGTTTTGATTGATTATTATGATCGCGAAGTGTTTGATGTAATTTAACTAAATGAGCGACAAAAAAAATTGGCGAATGCTATGACTATTATTTCGACAAAATTTATTTCAAGGACAACAATGGCGTTCTTTTCCTGAAAAAAAAACATTGATTTCAAAAAAAAATAATGCTTTTAGAGACAATTATCAGGGAAACGCAAAACCCCTACTTGAACAAACTCATTCTCTTATGTTGAAGGCTCAAAAATGACCAAAAAAGGAGGCAAAACACAACCTTGACCAGAATTATCATGATGTGTTTAATCAGATGCCGATGAGTTTGTATAGCTACTATTGATGATACTTTCGTCCAAAAAATGCGTGTTTATGATTTGTGTTGCAGCAATCAACATATTTCTTAATGATATTATATCCGTTTTTGTTGGGAAGTGATTTAACTTTCCAATTGTAGAATTCTAGTAGAAAGCCAAAGACCCACATCGACTTAAAAGCAAAAATTAAAGCAGTATTTTCTTTCGCGCTCTATTTTTTTTCGGGTTCTGTGGTAACATTCCAAAAAAATCAAGTATACGAATACATAACGTTAGTATACGAACACATTCATACGAAACTTGGAATCATCCTAGATTGTTCCGAAACAAAATCAAATACATTTCAGCTAAACGTTCAAAACATAAGCAGGAAAATCAAAAGCATCAAAATTTTCCTGGTGTTATCTGGGAAAATTACAATCCTGGGAAGGACGAAAACTTGACATCAACACGATTACCCCTAAAACTTATCAATGATTGAGCCTAGCTATCAGTTCATTAGACAAGATAGATCAAACAAAAAATCCAGGTGGAGGTTTGATTTTATGCATCCTCAAAAACTCATTCCAAAATTAAGAGATGACGTACAACATCTTAGCAACAACAAACTGAGAGCTTATAAACTTGAATCAGCTTTTTGAACCTTTCTCCTTCTCTAAATACGAGACACGCTGAACTAATTCTTGAAAATTGTGACATTGATTCCATAAATAGTTAAAACAAAGCCCTTGTCCTTATAGACGACTATGAAATAAAAAATTTGAACAACAATTCTTTAGGTTGTTTAGAGTCTGTCATTAATCCGTACGAACTAAAAATAGTTAAAAAACGGTTGCTGACACAAATAAGTACCACTCATATATTAAAAACCCTTATAGATCATATATTCAGTGACCAAGACTTCAAAGAGGTAGTAGTAGTTCATAGAAACGTCTCACATAATGATTTGTCTACTATTTGGTTACTTCATACAAAGTTTAATGGAAAAAACTAATGAAAAACAAATGCATGACAAAAAAGAACGACAAAGATCAGTTTTATGCATTTCTAAATGAAAAAATTAATTGTTATCCAATACTTCATTTCGAACAACCCGATGAACAAATTAGGCTGCGTTCCTTGATCTTCCACAAGCATTTGATTCCATTTCAATTGAAATGCTACTGAGAAAATCAGAGATGTTGGGCTTTGAAACTAATGCTTTAGACATACTCTATAGCTTATTGACACAGAAAACGCAGAAAGTTCACCTAAAAGACTGCTTCTCGGATAAAATCGAAATTAAGCAAGAAGTACATCAAGGCAAGGCAGAGGGCCCGCTCGTATTCAATACTTACGCCGATGATTTGGACAAACAGCTAGACAACAACTGCAAAATGAGACATAACGAATATAGTTAGTTGAATTATCGCTCAAAATCGAGCTCAAATATGATGAAAACGAATCTGGAAGTCAATCCAATAGACCTTCAGAGTTCTTCAAACGTCACAAACACACTTTCAACGATGACAGAATAAAGTTTGACAGAATTGAATTCAAGTGCTTCAGATGTCACAAACTGACTTGAAAGACAAGAAAAATAGCAGACACAGTAATCAAAGAACCAAAAAAAAACAAATCACTTAAGTGTCAACATTGACAGTATACTCGCAACGGAGCTAGAAATTAACAACAATTTTCGTGAAATCGCAACAGCAAAAAAAACTCAAGTTTAAATGAAAAATCACTAATAAAATATTGGTCAGTTGGGTGAGTAAAAATATACTCAGCCAGTTCAATCATTCACTGAATAACCATGTTGTGATTGGATCTTTTCCAAATTACGAGTGCTGCAAACTAAAAACAGGTAACAAAGAAGTGTAATTGAATTTAACCATGAAAAGCGAGTACAAAGACAAACTTATTCTTGATGAAGATTCACATTGCTTATTTCTATCAATGAACTAAGAGTTAAGTTCTCTAATCCTCTGATCAACAAAAACAACTATTTAGAGTTATTTGGTATCTCTAAAAAGCTGCCAATATTGGGTCACACTCGGAAAATTTGTTTAATTAAGGCTACAGTTAATTTGTATAATTCGCCTTCATTTTTCATTCACTGCAAGTTATTTCACCGTAATCTTTTTCATCTTGAGATCACCCAGCCCAAAAAAGATTTTTTTCCTAACAAGCATTCTTCCAGTTAAGTAAAACTACGAGAGATATCAGTTTTAAAAATGATCTAATTTTAGCGGTCATCATAAAAAAAAGTTCTGAACGTTTTCGACAGATCATTACGCATTCAAAGCTTTCCAATTGAAGCGCAAATAAAAAACAGTGCAATCACATAAATAATTGCAAAGAATTATAATCATTTTTAGTTGACTAAAAAAAAGAAAATGAAATCAAGCAATCTCTAAGTAGATAGCTAGAAAAAAACCCTATTGCAAAGAAAAATTGTTAGAGATAGTTAGATTACTGCATTGGAAAAACCTTAAAATAGGAAAAAAAATGCAAAACAAATTAGCTTTGGAGAAAGATTGATTTAAAAATGCATCATTACTGCCAATATAACAAAAAGTCAACTAAAGCAGATAACTTAGACATTTTTCAAAAATTAAACGAAAGTAACAAAAACTAATAACTTTTCATTGAGACATCAAATTTCAACTTAGAGTGTTTCAATGGGTTTTTAGCAGTGTCAAAAATACTAACAAAAATTTTTCCAAATTTTTTCTGCGGAGAACCTTTTCAAGATTACCTGAAATTGAAATAGAGGCGAGGCGGAGCTTCGCATCAGTTGCAATACAACACAAACATAAGAAAATTGAAATAGAGGCGAAATTGAAATAGAAGCGAGGCGGAGCTTCGCATCAGTTGCAATACAACACAAACCTCGTCTCGAGGCTTAGCCAGAACAACCAAGAAGAAAAGTATATCTCAGTGAGTAGGCAATTGAGCTTCACTTTTTTGATTTCTTGTATCTCACAGAAGAACAATCGATAGCTTCTCTCCAAAACCAACAATTTTCTGGGAACTTGAAAAAAACGTGAATCTAAAAAGGTCGTTTTAGATTACGCATCCACTAAAAAACTTAGTAGTTTTACTTGATAAGAGAGTAACGGCTATTTCGATTAACAGCTGCGGGTAAAAAACGCACAATTAATTTACGCACAAGTGATTGCCTATCAACTCCTCAAAAAAAACCATGTAATCAAAATTTCATGCACCAGAAATTAAATTGCAGCTCCAAAACTAAATTTTAAAAAAAGAGTCTTCTTTCCATTGTTTTAAACAGGCTGCTTTGAACAAAACGGTGACTTATTTTAAACAAAATTGCTTTAACTGAACGCCGAGAAAAATCTCATTTATTTGCCAGAATAACCAAGAAAAAATCAATCTCAATAAATACTTCACTGATGACACATTTGATAGGGAAACATTTTAAATACTTTAGACTTCACAATCGAACTTTGTTGAACAACTGATGTTTCAAAGAAGTGCAATTTTTCACTTTTTACGATTGTTTCTATCCAACACCAAGCATGTCTGAAAACTTTCTGAAATTTTTCATGCAACTATTTTGCAATTAGGCGTTTTTGCTCACTCATCGACAAAAGTTTAGTTAGTTTACTTAGTTAGAGATTATTCGGATATATATTAGGCACACAGTAAAAATAATGAAGTAAAAAAAATGAAGAAATTTTCAAACGAGCTCGGTAATTTTTCTAGGGATTTCTCATGTTTACAAAAGTGAAATTAGTTTGTAAAAAACAGAGGTGAAATTTAAGTTTTTCTTGATACTCAAGTGAGAAAAGTATCGGAACTACGCAAAATGGCAAGAATACTGCCAACCGGTCTTCCTAAATTTCAAAAGACTCAACAGCAAATAGGTTACAAAAAAAGCTTAACGTTAGCCCAAATTGTCATTCAAACTTTAACGACAAGATCAAAAAACTTTATTCCTACGGCAAGTACAAACATTCAATCATTGGACTGTTAATCTCTGGATATCAAACGCTTTAAAAATTCTTAAAATAAATTCATAAATTTTTTCTAGAAAACGTTCCTATTGGGCTTTTAGGCGAAATCTAAATAACGACACTGACTATTGAGCAATTAAACAAATTTCTGAGACACCTGTTGCCGAATTTAATTCTCACAGGCACCAAGGGGGTCCATATAATTTTTTTCAGAGAGATTCTAAGTTTTTTTAACGCCTATTTCTCTAAATTAAGCTTAATCTACTAACAGCTTTTACCCAAGAATACCTTCATGAAAATCACAAAGACATTATAAAGTGCAAATAGTTTCCTGCAAAAGTGATTAGCTACCAACTCCTCAAAAAAGCACGTAATCTAAATTTCATGCTCAAAACAGTACATTTAAAAAAAATAAAACTAAGCAGATTCGAAGTTAAATTAACAAGCAGGCTTCTCTAAGCTGTTTCAAAGGACCTAGATCTTAAGATGCATCAGCTTCGAATTGAAAAATTTTGAACGGAAACATTTTTCAGCATATCAGCTTCAAAGCATGCTTTCCGTACCTTCACTTGATTTTTTTCCTGACAAATCCTTTGAATTTATTCATATAAACCAGTTTTTAATCATTTTTGCAAGTAAAAACGCTCAAGCGTTTTCTGAGCATCAGCTGCCGATGCTTCCGGACTGAGAGAAAAAAACGCTATATTAGTTTTGGATAAGAGCCATCATTACATTAGTTCCTTCTTGTGATATCACAGCTGCTTTGATAAAAATTTGATGATATATATCATCATAACTATTTCTACTTCTTTTGATGCGAGTGACTTACTGTCGTTGAGACGACACAACAGCTTAGAGTACTCGATGTTGTCTGAGCACTGACATCGGGCCAATTTGGCATACTGTACACAGTTGAAAATGCATTCCTGAAAAAAAAGAAAACAACTGACCAATATTTCAAAAAAAATGTATGGTACACAGCAAACAATTTCCGTTTCTATTAAGGACTAAACAGAGACTAAGCAGGGTGAAACATGAACCTAATAACGTATTTGCCCTTTTGCATTAGGGGTGGTGGTTTGAGATACAAATATCTCAAAGCAGATCTAATGTGTACAAGCAGTTGAAATTGATTGTTCTGGATTGTTTTGATTATTTTTTCCATATCATCTTATTGTCGGTTGTTTGGAGGCAATTTTAGTTTTCTGGAGGGTTAACTAAGTTTAAATTCACGCGCTAGATATTATTTCTCAAATTTTGCCATTCATTCAATAACGTTTCAAATTCTTGCCTTTTTGTTCAAATAGGGTCTATCTCTGGTCCCGTACTCGCCGCAGTCGTCATATGGGTCACCCAGTCGAATAATGGCATTCTAGAAAATAACACATGCACAAAAAAAACATAATACGGAATGAAATTTGATCAAAATAAATCCTATATCACTCAAAGTTTCAAGCACATATTGCACAACATTGTTTTGAGAGTTTGGAAAAAATATCATCGGAAACAATCATAAAATCTATTTGTAGACTTTTTAGTCTACATTTTTCTTTCATTGGCAACTGACGGCCCACTGCAGCTAAAGCTGCTCCTGAAAAATGGCAGCATTTATATTAAACGGAAAAAGTTCGGTAATTGCTCCATGGATGGCTAATGTATCGTTGGTTGGCTGGATTGATTGCTGATGGATGAATCGATGGAGGTAGGGGTGGATGGATGGATGTATGGAAGGTCGGCTGATGTATGGATTGATGGCTGGGTGGATAAAAAGATGGACCGATGGCTCAGTTGAGGTATGGCTGTATCAATGGCTGGATGGATGGCTGGACGGAAAGATGGATGGGTAGATGGATGGTCCAATGGATTGCTTAAGGTACGGATGGATGGCTGGTTAGATCGATGGATAACTGAATAGATGGATGGGTGGATAGATAAACGGATGGCTGATTGCATGGATGAACAATAAGTGGCTAGATGGATAGTGACTTGATGAAATGCTGGTGGCACTGATGGATGATAATGCCTCGATGTACGGATGGTTGGAAAGATGGACGTTGGATGGAAGGATGAAGAAATGCATGGCTAGCTGGAAAAACTAATGACTTGGGAATTGATGGATGGACAGAAAGCAGGCTGCTTGGATTGATGGGAGATGGATGGCTGGATACATTGCTAGTTGTATGGATGAACGCATGGTGCAAAGCTAAATTGATAGATGGCTCGATGGATTGCTGTTTGGATGGATGGAAAGATGAATTGACGGTTAGAAGAACTGATGAAAGGATGACGATTTGATGGATAGCTGGCAGGATAGATTTTCGGATGGATGAGTAGTTGAAAGCATGGATGGGTGGATGGAAGATTGGTTTGACGAAAGGATGGCTTGATGGATGGAAAGGGAGATAGCCTGATGCATGAGTGTCTTGGTACCTGAACAGTTGGATGGCTGGATAGATAAGGACAGATAAGGGAGTGATGGAAGATGACTGGCTAGATGGATACTAGGCTTAATGAATGGAGAATGGATGGCGTAAGGTATGGGTGGTTGAGTGGATAAATGTCTGACTGGCTGGCTGAAGGATATATTGCTGGGTGATAGAAAAATTTCCTGATAGAAGGCTGGTTAGATTGATTGACGATTGTTAGCTTGAGGAATGGCTTGAATGATGGCTTGTTTTACCGTTTTTGATTATTACTTCATTACGGGGGGGGGGGGGTGGTCATTAATTAACCCAAATATTCTAAATATAACGAAATTTATGCTTTTTTATGTTTTATGTAATCATCCAATTTTGAGTAAATTTAGACTGTTTCGATCAAGAATAGCTGAAGGAGCACTTGCCAACTTCGAGTCACTGTGCAAGATATCCAATTGCAGTTTAAAAATCTCGATGTATGTATGGATACTGTCACCCAAATCGATCAATAAAATGATGATGCAGCTTGAAAAGAGGTTCAACTATTCGTAATAGCTTTTTTGCGTTTTCCAACGGAAGAAAAATGAAGATTGCGTTTAGAGAAACTACGCGGAGTGCAACTACAACAAACTCCCGCTCCCGCAGCACCAACTGCAGAGAAACTGGTTTGAGCTCATAGAATTCAACCTTCTTAATCCTAAAGTCTGTAATAGTGATGATAATATTCAAAAACACGAAGCACAAAAATAAATTGACTTGTATCGAGTTTAATATAATTCTGATTATAACTATGTGGAAGTTTTTTATTTTGCCAAAAGCACCTTGTTGCAAAGATGCAAAATGAACACCAGATGATCAATGATGATCAACGTCCAACCACTAACGAAGAATCTTTCGGACAATCTTTCGAGGACCAGAGAAAGGAGAAAAGATAAAATGTCCATTGCCGAGAAAACAAACATTAACATTTAGGATGTTAAAATCACAGACGCATCTCTAAAAAAATATTGCTGCTATAACTATTTGATTTGTTTGACAAATTAGATTTGTGGTCAGCATTTTGCAAAGATCATTTTGCTTCGAGTGAGTATGTATCAGTCAATAACTTCTCACAGAAGCCGAGATGACTTGCATTCAGCCATGAAACGTTTCAACCAAAATTGATCAAAAACTTTTCTTTTCGAAAAACGAACACACAATCTTATCCTTTTTCCTAGTTGGAATGCAAATTGAGATGGACGGAAAATTTTTTCGTTTTGCAGGTCTAATTGATTTTAAACATTTTGAAGCAATTGAATAGGTGATTTACGTCTACTGCTATTCAAGTCCATCTACGTTACTTACGTCCATTTTAATTAATGACTCTGTACCTTTAAATCAACGCTTTTGTCTACGGCACTACTTTAATTGCTTCAAATAAAGGAAACCTGTTTAAAAATTTCAGGAAATGGCTTGAATGCCGTTTTTTCATGTTGTATGGGAAGGTAAGATTACTCTTAACAACTCAAAATGCTAATATAATTAACTTGGGAGTGGTTTGAAACCTCATTTTCCAAATGAGCTGGTAATTGGTAATTCAAACCAGGCAACGTATAAATTTTGGAGAAAGGACAATGAAGAAACAATCAAGTTTTCTTGTAATATTGAACACATTTGCCAACGCTTGAAACAATTCAATGGTTTACTTTTCGGAAAATACATTTTTTCTATGTTCTCCAAAGAAACTTTTCTGTGATTTTATTTTTGCTTTGGTTTCTAAAGTATAAGCAACGACAATAACTTCTTGCGGGGTGGTCATTTAAACGGAATCTGGATATACCCGAAACTTTTTCTTCGGACTAATTTAGACTTTGACAAAAATCAATACTGACACGATATAAAAGTTTTTCGTCACAGCAAATTAAACTGTCACAAATTTACTTGTTTTAGATTTTACATGCATTCGCCGACATTTTACTTCCTGAATTAAAACAAAATTCTGACAAACTTAATGAAAAAAACCTTTTGCTGAAATAATGCGTAACTTCAAATATTGGACTTTGCCCAAAACCTTAGTTGTTTCTCTACTAAAATAAGTGAGACGAGTGAAAAGTTTTGAGATTATGAAAATTTCTCCAAAACATAACATTTTCTTATAAAAAAAATAAGGAGTAGCTGCTTCTGCAGAAAGAATTCGCGCAACCTTTTGCTGATTAAAAAGACCATTTTATTTTCATACTAAACACAGAGGCGAAGTGGACTGTTTAGCATGTTATGTTAAAACAACTAGGTGAATAAAAATTTTTGTATGTCTCTATGTAGGACATCTAGGGAATATTCAAGTGGCCTGCATCCAAGAAACCCGATTCCAAGGATCCCCCTCCATCAACATCAACGATGTTGCAGACACTCCCTCCTATAAATTTTATTGCTCCGGATACGATGACAAGCAGGGGCTCCATGGTGTTGGTATAGCCGTTGAAACAAAACTAGCCAACCACATTATGGAGTGGAGACCAATGGGACCACGCCTATGCTACATCCGCATCCATGCCAAACCAGCCCCCCTCTCAATTATCTGTAGTTATGCCCCAACTGAAGACAAAGCAAACGAAATCAAAGATGAGTTCTATGATGATCTCTCCAAGCTGACGGGCTTGGTCCCAAAAAAGGATCTGATGATCGTTGCAGGCGACTTCAACGCAAAAATTGGAAGTAGATGCAACTCCGAAGCAGCCAACATTGGAAAATTCACCATTGGCGATCGCAACAGCAATGGTGATCGACTCATCAGCTACGCAATGAACAACAACTTCGTCTTATCGAACACCACGTTTCAAAAATCGGTGCACAAACTCCCAACATGGATATCCAACGATGGAGATCTGGCATAGATGATGTCCGCACGGTGGGCCAAAAAAAACTGCCTAATTCAGTCTGACCACAAGATGCTCAAAGCCAAGCTGAAGGTCAAATTGAAGGTATACACAAAAGCCCCCAAATCTTTCCGACATGATGTCAACACACTTAGAAACCCAAAAGTCTCCGACGCCTTTCGCAATGATCTAAACCGCACATTGGGTAGCCTGCAAAACGAAAGCGACGTCAATGGCTACTGGACGGGCATCAAAGACGCGCTGACAAAATCAACGGAAAAGAACATTCCCAAAAAGAAGTCAATCCGGAACCCTTGGATCTCGCCAACGACCCTACAACTGGTGGAAAAACGAACCAGGGCCAGTGCAAGCAAAATCCAAAAAAAAACATTTCCAGGGACATCAAACGGTCGGTCAGGGTAGATAAAAAGAACTTCTACGAGACCATCGCTGATGATCTCATTGCGGCAGATGCAAACGGAAACTCGAGAAGAATACACAATGCTGTAAGGAAATTAACCGGAACAAAAGCCCCAAACATCGATACAGTGAAAGACAAGAATGGAAAACTTATCACTGATACAAATGACAAAATTAAACAATGGGCCAACCATTTCGAACAACTACTAAACCGGCCAACAAAAAATCTAGCGACCCCTCAAATTCGCAGCCAAGCCCTCTCACAAATCAACACTGATACACCCAGTTTGGACGTAATCTCGCTCGCAATAAGAAAATTGAAGACAAACAAAGCAGCAGGAAATGATAATATCCCCCCGGAACTTTTTATTCATAGCCAACATGAACTTCTTCCCCACTTGCAACGCCTTCTCTCACTTATTTGGAAAGAGGAGAAGATTCCAAATGACTGGAAGACAGCAGTCATAGTCCCCAACCACAAAAAAGATGACAAAGCCAAATGCTCAAACTATCGTGGCATCTCACTCTTGAATATCGCTTTCAAGATCTTAGAGGCGATCCTTAAAAACAGGCTCGAACCAGCCTATGATACAGTTGCTAGAGACAACCAGGCTGGCTTCAAAAAGAAGCGCGGATGTCGCGATCAAATATTTGCAATCAGACAAATAGTAGAACAAAGACACGAATACAATAGACAGACTGTTCTCGTATTTATTGACTTTAAAGCTGCGTTTGACAGCGTCAACCGCGAGACAATCTGGTGCATCCTCGAGAGTCACGGCCTCCCATCCAAAATCCTCCAAATCCTAAGAGCCATGTACACAGAAACGTTTAGTACAGTCAGGGTTTACAACTCACTATCTAACCCATTTGCCATTGTCTCAGGGGTCAGACAAGGTTCGATACTTGCACCATTCTTGTTCAACCTTGTAATCGACTGGGCATTGCTCGAAGCAACGGAAAACCAACCCCTTGGCATCGCCCTTGACGATATGGTAATTACAGATCTAGACTTCGCTGATGATATCTGTTTACTTGAAGACAATATCAAAGACGCACAGACATTTCTTGATCTAGTCACTCGCGCCGCTGCAAAAGGCGGTCTTGAAATAAACACATCCAAAACGAAATTCTGCTCTGCTTATCCTGGAGACCAAATGACCTGCAATGACGCCCCCATCGATAGGGTGAATACTTTCACCTATCTAGGCAGCAACCTGCAACTCGATGGTGACGTGTCACACTAAATCCAGATCCGCCTCGGAAAAGCAACAGGACGCTTCAAACAATTAGACAAGCTCTGGAAACAAAGATCAGTCCCGACCAGAATCAAATCGAAAGTATACAAAGCATGTGTCGAAAGCGTGCTCCTGTACGGATGTGAATCCTGGCCAGTCAAGGCATCCGATACTCAACGCCTCGACTCCTTCAACTGCAGATGCCTGAGAAACCTTGGTGCTCCGACAGACACCATGAGTTCCACCGTACAACAAAGACGCCTCAAATGGCTAGGGCACACCCTACGCATGGAACCCAACATGATACCCAACGCATGCCTGGAATTTGAGAAAGCCGACAACTGGAAGAGACCCCCCGGTGGAGTAAAGAACTCGTGGAGACGGTTAGTGAAGAAGGAACTCCGCCCATTCTTGAAACCCCAAAAAATGACCCACAAGAACTGGGAGGCAAGCTGGTTCGATTTGGCCAAAGATACTGCACTGAACAGGCCGCAGTGGAAAGCAATTGTGAGAGATATACATATGGCGGGCAATGGGCAGTAATGCTCGAAAACGCCCTACGAAGACGAAGACGAAGAGGACATCTAGGGCCCTTCTAAAGCTGGAGGTACGTGTTCGATATTTTTTAAATTTGTTATACTGATGCGGGACGAGATGCGTAACTTCAAATATTGGACTTTGGCCAAAACCTTAGTTGTTTCTCTACTAAAATAAGTGAGACGAGTGAAAAATTTTGAGATTATGAAAATTTCTTCAAAACAGAACCTTTTAAGATGAAAAAAAATAAGGAGTAGCTGCTTTTGCAGAAACATGTCACGCAACCGCTTCGTACGATTGAAACTTTCTTCTCATATTTTATAGCACATTTTTTAAGAAAACTCAAGAAGGTTTCAGAAAACTATTGGCAGAAAACTTTTTTCTGCGAATACCAGGTCGTAGCCAGTAAAATAGCGAGAAAATTCCCAAAATCAGGTTTCTCGATTGAACATTTAACCTGAGAATTGGCACGGTAACTTTCAAGTTGAGTAAAAAAACTTCCAAAAAACGATCAAAGTTTCTAAACTTTCCTTTGTTTGAAGGCCATAACTTTGTACTTTGTTCTCGAACAACCTGGGCATATTCAATTATAAAAGTAGGCCTTCAACAACCTGTTGTTTCAATTAAATTTATGATATCAAATTTGTCGGATAGTTAGCGAGAAAAGTCCAAAAACGGTCAATAAAAAGAAAAATTTGACGAGACTCATAGAATTTTGTGTAAAAGAATAGGGCGAAGCCGCTTATGCAGAAGAAAATAACTCAACGTGCAATTTTGATTGAGCTCAAAAATCTAGATTTAGGAGGCTAGTTCTCGAGAAAAGTAGAAAAAATTCACAAAATTTTTCCGAGGGCCATAACTTGTGTCAAAAAAATTTGGGCGTATTCGCGTATCCAAAGGAGCTTCCCACAACCCGTTCTTTGGGTTGAATCCAGAATTCCAGATATGGAAGGGTACTTTTGATTTCATAATAATTATAAAATTTAGAAAAAAAAACGCTCAAAAATTTTAAAAAAACACTTTCCTGAGGACGATAAAGTTTTGTGTTAAAATATAGGTAGAAAGTTTTTGAAAAAAAGACAACATTTTTTGCAAAAACGATAAAATTTCCAAAGCGTCTCAAAAAAACACAAGAACGCAATCCAAAACACTTAACTAATAACTGTTTTTATCATACAGGAATTCTAGGCTAACATGCCAAGCAAGATAATAGAAATAAAAGTTAGCAACTGAACAAAATTAATGAAGCGGAAACAAGGCCGACAATCTTTGAGCAGTCACCAGTTGATCTTAAAACAAATGATTTTGTAATTCCCCCTTGAAACTACCATGTAGTAACTAGTATCACCCAGTAGTTAAATTTGAATTTTCATGAAAATAAGCATTTTCATAAAATTGAGCAATTTCATGAAATTGAACAAGAAATTGATTATCTCATCATATGAATCAGCATGATATGAATAACTGATTTTGTTAAACTAGTTATTATCCCGAAAAAAAGTTTTTATTCCGATTTGATAACGCTTGCTAATTGCAAGCGTAACAATCATTTTGATCTTAGTAGTTATCAAAAGTATTATAAATCGAAGTTTTAGTGTAATAATAAGATAATAAAAATAAGTTCATCCAAACTTTTACTGGTCATTTCTGAACTGATTACCTATTTTTATCAACATATGTAAGATTTTTCGAGGTTCTTTGTTGCAGCCAGTTTAGTTTATACCTGGATGTTTGATTATGTGCTAACCGGATGTTTGATTATTGGTTATGTTGATGCTCCATGTCAAATACCAGAACTAAATTCTATACTCATTAATTTGTCAAGTAAATTCAAGAAAAAAAACAGAGGTATTTTGAATTAGATTCTATAAATGATACTGACTCTCTGAACTCCTATGGTGGTGTGCATTCCGGGGTACACTGGCAACACAGTTGTAGGATCCAAGAAGCGGGAGGGGGAGTAGGGGGAGATGAAGAGAGCCACACCCAAGGTGTCTGTCATGGATCCACTGTACTCATAAGACTCCAGGTTCAGAAAAAGTTCCAGGCCTGAAATCAAGTCTACTCCGCCGATAATCGATGACTAAATCATACTTAGCTAGTTTTTAAGAAATGTTTTCCTTTTGGACCACTAAGTATGATTTAATCATCGATTATCGGCGGAGTAGACTTGATTTCAGGCCGGGTCCAAAAGGAAAATATTTCTTAAAAACTAGCTCTTTGTGGCTTTTCGACTATATGTTTGATTTCTTTACTATTTTATCAAAGGTTCCATGAAATTTGCCGACGACATTAATTGTCCATCTCAAACCAATATTGGTCATTCCAGAAATTTTGTATGCGTTAAATCGTCTTCAAGGCATACACTAAAACTACTATTTTCTCGCAAATTCCATTTAAGAGGCAGAAACCACTAAATTAAATTCCAAGCATCTGAACGTATACAAATTTTCCACAAGAACTCGACTTTTCCAGAATTTTTTGTATAATTATTGTTATCTATTAATAATTGTGGTTGTCAGTTTAGCTTACAAACCGTATCCGCGTCCACCATTGAAGAGAGGTCTGGTGTCGCTGAACTGATAACAACGACCGTACTTCTCTGATAACACTTCCGTAAAGTCCCTGAAGCGAAAAAAAAACATTTTCAGAAAAATTAACATCCTTAAGCTATTATGAATCCACTATTTTTCATCAAAATTAAGCGTTTTATTACTAAGAATGAACTCTGTCTCTGATTCACCCATTGCGATAATGTAAAAAAAAGTAATACAGACAGTATTCCTGGGATCCAGCGAGCAACATCCCCCTTAATCCAATTTGAACGATCGTTCTCTATGTTAGGATCTTTTTTTCAGCAAATCAGAGTCCACATTTTGAACAATGGCTTTTTGCATAACTGTCAGTTTATTTTGAAGGGGATTCATTTACTTGACTTGCTGCGGGTAAACCGTTGAATTGATCCAACTGCAACTAAATAATTGGGCAGAAAAATATTTTCGACTTTCTAATGAATTACTATCTTTATTTCTGCCTCGTTTCGGTTTGAGGTAGATCGGAGCTCTTTTTCAGTTCCCCTCTCTTAAAATAGCGAGTTCCTGTTTAAAATTTTTATGTTTGTTTTACGTGTTATTACGGCTAAATGCGTGATGTTACGGTGTAAAGTATGAAGAACAAATCTGTTCACAGTTGTCGATTTGTTCACCACGCCAAATTTCATTGTATTATGAAAATGTTGAATAAGCTTTTCAAAATTGCAAGTGAAAGGGGGAAACTGGAAAAGAGCCTAGATCGGTTTTGGGTAGCTGGCTGATTGACAAAATTTCGTTTCATACGTAAACTAGCCGTTTAATTATCGGAAAAGCAGAATTCAATGTCATTAAATACGCAAAATGAAAACATTAACACAGAGGCAAAGCTTTGCTTCGCAAACACTTTGCAAGAACACGCAAAAAGCAGCTCTATAAAAAGCAATGATAAAAATTAGAAATAAGCATCGAATTAGCAAAATTTCGACTACCTCTAAGTTTCGAACCTGTGACCTAAAGATCTCAAACAATAACCACTCAGTCACGGAAGCTTATCAGTCACCAAAAACTAGCCAGAAGTAAAGCAGAGAACAGATGCTATGCAATTTCCAGTGCTACAGTGACATTTACCGCATAAGTGAACTTTTAATGAACACTTTTAATTGCGAGTTAGGTTATTAAAAAAAAGTTTCGTAATAACAAACTGAGCTGATCGCAAGTGTAAAAAATCAATTTTAAAACAGCGCCTGAAAAACTTGTGAACCTTGTTTCGACCTTTCGTTTTTTTTTACTTTATCCACACACTGTTATTCGTCCACCAGAAAATTCATAAGTTACGACCTTGGTTTTTCTCGCTATGAATACTAGCCAGAACGTCCTCGCCCTCCTACAGAGCGAGAAGAGGTGAGAGCTCAAAGGTCAGCTCTCATACCCAGGAACTGCTCCTTTCCGGGTAGGTTGACCATATTCTGCCTCGTTTCGATTTGAGGTAGATCGGTTTCGGGTAGCTGGCTGATTGACATTTCATTTCATATGTAAATTAACCGAATTATCAGAAATTACAAGTAAACAAAGAATAGCGAACTGCCATAATTTTTGGTATAAAAAAGAAGAATTCAATGTCATAAAATACGCAAACCAAAAATATTAATAAATCAATTTTAAAAGGGCCCCTGAAAAACTTAGGAATTTCAATTCGATCTTTCAGTTTTTTTTTACTTTCCTCACACTGTTTTTTGTTCAACAGAAACTTCATAAGTTACAACCTTGGTTTTTCTCGCTAAGAATTCTAGCGAGGACAATCTTAAAAGACAGCTAGAATAGGAGTGACATGACCTTAACTTTGAGCGAATGGGACTCACGTGGTCTCGTTGCAGGCGTGGTTGTTGAACGAGCACCTGATGAGCATGTTTTTCAGTTCGTGTCCCGACCTAACGGTGGCATTCTCACTCACTAGACGGTAAAACTTGACGTCATTCGGCCTCTGCTGCACAGTTTCTGCGTACTCATTGTACTTTTGGTTCAGTTCTAATCACAACGATACTTTAAAAAGTTGTCCCATTTTGTAGAAACCCCGTTCTTCAATAATGTTTACTAAATTTATTTGATTTGAGAAACTTTTTATTTGCATCAGTGACCTTTTTGGAAACACAAGCCTCGTAATGTCAATTTAATTGCCAATTGCAGAAAATTCAGACATGAGTTAGAAAAACTGCTATTCAAATTTTAAGACTGCTTACATCAATGCGCCTGCGCTTCAATTAAAACATGATCTGAATATAACCTTCGAAAGGGTCAATCCAGAGGTGAAGATTATTCTTCCAACAAGCAACTTCATCCACCCCATTTAGACAGTTTTCCACTCCATCACAGATATTAGACTTGTCCAGTGCTATCCAGTTTTTGCTGTTCGGATGCTGACAGGCCAGATATTCACCTCCGGGTGAAGATGCTTCATAGGTCTCGTTGCAACCTGAAGAGTAAAATGTTTTTACCAGCCTAATTATTATTTCAAGTACTCGTCTGAACACCAATATTCAGCAGAGACGAACAATTTGGTTTAGGAAACGAGGAACTGTATTTGGAAAAACAGTCCGATTTCAGCGTTAGCAAAAGGATTCAACCATGCCGTCACGAATACTAAATTTTTAATCAATCCTTTCGTGCTTCTATTAGCTTCCGCCAACGACCACAGCATGTTACCGATTGAGAATGAGATTTTATTTTTCGACGTCTAACAATTAAAACCAGCCAATTTAACACCGTAAATTTTAACACCTATTCATTTCACTATTAAAATTAATGCTCTATGAACTCTTTATCTTAACTCTAATCACACCAAAATTACTCCTGCAATTAACGCACGCATCAAATTGAACAACATGCTAAAATGAGGCTTCCTAAATTACTCAAGACTCTTATTGACAATATCAAAATTTATTTTCAATTAAACTTTGCGCTCAACCATTATGATTATTAGAGAAACCTGCTTGTGCTAAATTATAACAATTTGACGTAAATTTTCTGACAAATATAAAATTTTGACAGTCATTTTATACTGTACTCAAATAATAAACAAACGCAAACATAACAAGACTGCTCGTATCAGGGCGAAGCCCTGAACGTTCCGACTGCCTTTTAAGGTTTATTGAGCAGCAGTAATAGATAAGAAAAAATTAAATGAAACAAAATAAAATGAAAATTGTTTTTCTAAAAATTGAAATTTTTAATGAAAATCATCCCCCCACACGCCATATAAAGTACAAAAAGATAGATTTTGTTCCTTGTAACAAATCAATTATGGCAAATAAGCTTCGTTCAACCAATTTGGAACGATTTATAAGACGGATTGAATCTCGCTTACGCGTTAATAGCGCGAATTATATTGCGCGTTAATTGTCCCAAATTGGTCAAAATGGCAATCTTTAAACCCTCATAATTTTACGAAAAATGATCACAGGTGAAATATCTTTTCAAATTTAAGCTCAGGACAACTATAATTTTTGAATGATATAAAAAAATTCCGTCAAAAATGGCTAGTTAAAAAGTCGAAATTTGTCTGAAGAAAAAAAAAACCCACCCCGAGTACAAATATTCCGTTACTTTGGTATCAAAAGTCGGAACAATAAACAATTTATGATTGAGTCTTCTTTCGAATTCGCAGTTTCATCTAAAACAAGCCAATTCTTATAGAAGTTTATTTCAAGCGAGAAAAAAAATTTGCCGAAAACTGGATTTGCTCTAAATATCAAACGCATAAATGGAGAGCATCTGCCATTGCAGAAAAAAAAACGAATTGATCAAGACGCTTGGAGAGCATAACCATGACATTTCAGCGGGAAAATCAGATGCCCGACATGTCATCAAGCCTTTAAAAGATTTCAGCGAGAGATAGACACAGACTGTCGTGGTTGCCATTGAAGTTTTTCCAGTGACAAATGATTTGTCACTGGCCAACTGAAGATAAACTTATCGGCACGGCTGCGCGCAGAAAAATAGTGTTTCTTAGAAGGCAACGAAGTTTATTTCAAGCGAGAAAAAAAATTTGCCGAAAACTGGATTTGCTCTAAATATCAAACGCATAAATGGAGAGCATCTGCCATTGCAGAAAAAAAAACTAATTGATCAAGACGCTTGGAGAGCATAACCATGACATTTCAGCGGGAAAATCAGATGCCCGACGTGTCATCAAGCCTTTAAAAGATTTCAGCGAGAGATAGACACAAACTGTCGTGGTTGCCATTGAAATTGAAGTTTTTCCAGTGACAAATGATTTGTCACTGGCCAACTGAAGATAAACTAATCGGCACGGCTGCGCGCAGAAAAATTAACATCCTTAAGCTATTATAAATCCACTATTTTTTCATCAAAATTAAGCGTTTTTATACTAAGAATGATTTCTTTGTCTCTGATGTAAATATGCCAGCAGCTAGATGTAAATATGCCAGCCATCCCCGTTGCTCAAAATTTTGAGATCCGTGATTTTTTTGGCAATTTTATCCGGTATGACTGTGGATCAAATGATCACGAGCGAATCATTTTGTGCAGTGATCCCGAAATGCTGAGAATTTTGGAAAAATCATCTTTCTGGTAAGCTGATAGGACCTTTAAAACTACTCCAAAAATATTCTATCAGCTATATTCAATTCATTTTAGTGTTTTTATAAAAAGCATGGTGCCAAATTATGAGCTTTTATTCCCAACCTCCCTTTGGAACCTGCGAGATGCCGCCTTGAGTGGGATTGCTAGAACAAAAAATGCTGTCGAAGGATGACATTTCGGCATCCAATTCTATTTCAGCGGAGCCCACCGAAATATGTGAAAAGTAGTGGGCAGCCTGCAAAAAGACGCCTCCGTACAAAAACTTCACTTTTTCGATGCATCGAGTGACCATAAATTCTTAAAAACGAAAAAATACCCAGTATTAAATGAAAGAGTTAAAAATATAATGTCCGTTTACAAAGACAAAACTGATTTGTATTTTTTCAGAGCGTTATCTAGTTTGTCTTAAAACAGTGAAAATTTTGTCCCTTTAGTGCTAATTTTTTCGTATTATTAAAATTCATTTTTTAATCGTATTTAAACTTTGTAAGTTTTTTGAAAAAACCTTTACTTGCAGACTCCCGGAAACGTAACTACACGCAAGAACTTGACTCGTGTACTAGCAGTTTAATCCCAGGACAACCTCCCTTATTTTCGGGTTACTAGGTTGGGACTAGGGGCTGGCAAACCCTTTAGCTTTGCGTTTCAAAAAAAGCTGAGAGAGCAATCAGGTTATAGGTTTAAATTCGAGATTGATTTTTAGGCCTTTGGCGTAGGTTAAACCATTGAATTTTTAGGCTTTTGGCGTTGGTTAAACCTTTTTTTAAAAATTTCTACACCGGCTGCAAATTTTTTGGAAAATAAGGCTATTTTAGTCATATACCGTCTAATTATTTGCGCAACTTTGAAGTTCATTGAACTTTGCTTGTTTTTGGTTCGTTTTGGAACGATTCATTGAAATCATTGGCAAAGCCATTTCATTTCGCTTTCGAACGATTCATTGAAATTGTTGGCAAGGCCATTTCATTTCATTTTGGAACGATTCCTTAAAACTATTGGCAAGGTAATTTCTGTTCAAAACTTAAGCGATTTAAGTAACGCGAAATTGTTTAACTTTAAATAGCAAAAATTCCGCTCGCTTAATTCTTTGATGTTTACAGAAGTCTCCTTTGAAGATAAAAACGGAGTTAAATAATAGAAATGGCTTTAAAATGTAGTAGCGTTGTTAAAATGCCATTGCAACAAAAAGTAGGGAGTGAAATTGTATGGTGTTAAGTTGCTTAGAGTTAAGAAGAGGGTAACCTATTTTCTATACCTAGAAACAGTGACCTTCTCCTAATTGAAACAGTGATTCTTTGTGTTGAACGAACAGCTTTTTATGTCATTTACCTTCTGGATAAATAGATTCAAAAAGTTCCGTGTTTAAACTCACTAACCAGATCCGATTTCGTCACTGAGGTCTCTGAAACAGTCCACGATTGAATTGCACACGTCCTCCACATCTACCAGTTCATTGTATGTCGCACACACAAACTTGTCCGCAGCTGGTTCTACACACATTAGACATGATGACTCGAGAGTCAAAACAGTTTCGGCAATCATATATCTTTAAAGGCTGAGTGATGTTTTAAACAAATAGCCAAGGGGATCTTTTGATAGCCTTGAAAAGTAATCGGACATGCGCTAAGTCCGTACGTAGCCAATAAACTCTGACGAAGATTCTGATCTTAGTTAGATTATAAAAAAAAGATGCAAATCAACGTTAAGGGATTTAACGACATGCACTGCACTGCTATCGTCAAAATTATGGTCAAACTTGGACCTCACAGGTTTCAAAAACAAGTTCAAACGATGAAAACCTTACTCCAAATTGGATTCACATTTGCAGAAGCGGATTTAGGGGGTGGGGCGGGGGACGGACGCCTCTTCCCTCAGGGATTCGACCCACTTCCGACTCAAAGGGTCCACCCTTTGTACTATTTTGAGATATAAATCATTTTTTGGCTGACCGTCCCGAAATTTTTCTAAAAGCCCGGGTTGACCGCCATACAGTAAGAATGCTAGTCATACAGTTCCATACAATTTGTCTATGAAAAGATGGCCAAAACAGGGTCTTTTTCGTGCTTTGGGAGAGCTCGGAAAATAATACCCCCCCCCCCCCCCCCCCCCCACACCTCCCTCGAGAAAATCCTAGATCCGCCACTCTGCATGTTTGGAATAAATTAGAACTCAAACAATGGTGTTACTCACTGCAGTATTTGGCCAGTTCGTCAGACCCGTCGTTGCAGTGCATGATACTGTCACAACGAAGATCGATGGGAAGACACTCGCCAGTGTTGCACTCGAACTCATTCTTGGAACAGTTGCCTGCAAAATTTTTATGAGAAAAAATTAAATAGACAGTTGCTGTGCACATAGTTCAGAATTTCCCAGCCACAGTTAGATAAGCCAAAAACGAAAAAAAACCATTAAAAAAACTATTTTAGTCCAGTAAAAATCTACACGCGCATACTGATAACTTAAAATATTCTAAAAGGGACTTTTTATTGCTTAAACTGTCGGAGAAACCGATTTCCAACTTTTATTTTTTCACATTGGACTTTTCAAACCAACCGCAAATCACGACTAAAACAGGTTGGCTACTATACTGAAAAGGCTACAACATTTCGTAGTGGCATCTGAGTTGGCGCAAAAAAAAACTTTTCTGAACGCAAGAATTTATCCGTGATAAAATGTTTCTTTGTTACGGATAATTCTACTTAGTTACAAATAAGATATGTTTAAAAAGTGAATTAATCTCTAAATTAAAACATTAAAAAGTGAGCGGTCATTCTCTCCGTCGGAGAGAATGAAGATAACAAGGTCATATCTAAATTAACCAGTTAAGAAACTTTAAAACTAATTAAATGAAATAAGACGAATAGTAAGATTCGCAACATTCCCCTTAGTGGGAAAAAAAATTAAAGTATTAAGCACCATGATACATAACATGTTATCTAACCCTTTTTCTCCCTCTCGAGAAGTCAAACAAGGATTGAAAATTAAATACTGTGCAATATCACAAATGAAATTTTAGTGCTCCGAAGGAATGACTGAATTAGAAAGAATGATATAATTTCTAATTCCGGCGGATTATAATCCCTAGTTATAAGAAGGTAAACTCTAACTGCGCTGAAACGAAACACTAGTACGATATAATGACTAAATGTGAGTTTTCAAATTTTTGATTTAGTTTAGCTGTCCCCTTCCATGAATTTTTCTAGCTCAGCGTTAAAAATTTCACTGTCTAAGTCGATGTAGTTGTCGAAGGTGTTCACCGCATCTCTCAGGGATTCGTCAGTAGAGGCGATGGAGAATTGATCAGGAGATGAAGGGTACGCTGGGCCCGGTGCACGGTCCTCCGGTAGAGTGTCGCAAATGTGAGTCTGGTTCTCCGAGGGATTCTCTCTGAAGGTTAGAGTGGGGAATCCCGAGCTGTCGCCTTCGTCCAGAGATATAGGGTTATTCGCGGAGCCTGGTTGGTTTTCGCACTCGTCTATAATATCTACGTAATATCGCTTACCATAGAATTGTGGGGGACCAACATTTCGACTTGAACGTCTTAATTTAAATTCGTTGCCGGTGGTAGTGATTTCCTTAGGATGTCTTTCCTCACTATTTGCACTTTCGTTAGAGGAGTCCTCTATCTCAAAGACTGGGAATTCCACCGGATTTTCTCCTTCAAATGCTTTTGTTGAATCCGAAGGAATTTTTGGGCCCTCTGTTGTCGTAGCGGTAGAAGATTCGCCAGGTGTGTGTGAGGTAGATTGAGGTGCTGGCTTTATACTAATTGGGCATTCCGCTGTATCTGTAGATTGAAGTTGTTCGTCTAAAATCTCAGATTTTATATTAGTTTGATATGTTTGAGGAGCTAATGGTGGGGAAGGGTTTTCGTTAAAATTGAGGTTATCTGAAATGAAGCGTTTTCGTATCATTTCTCTGCATGGAAAACCTCCCGTAATCCATTCCCAATCACTAATGTCCGACGTATCCGACGGAATGAACATGGATTCGTCACCTGCTAAGTATCCTGTGTTCGAAGTCGAGGCTTTATTTCGGTTTCGCTTCGGTTTGTTGAATTTAGTAGGCTGTCTCGTTCCTCTAGATCTGGTGGTGACCGGGGTGAAAGACTCTGTGTGTCGTCCTGTCATAGTGTCTGGTTTCCGCGTCTGTTGTGTCTTCGCTTTGTTTGTCTTTCTTGGACCTACTTGTAAATCACTGTTAGAAAAAGAGGGAAATGAGATATTTCCTTTGAATGAACGAATTGTAGAGGATTTAGACTTTGGGATGGCGATGTCCGATTTTCTAATGATTTTTCCGTCGGATAGTTCAACCGTGGATTTTGTTGAGTTTATTATTTTCTGACCTAGTTGTTTATAAAAGGGATTTCCGTTTATACTTCCGTTGGTTTTTCGTAGTAAATTACCTTTAAACGGACTGTTTAAGGCCACTCGAGAAGATGAAGGTTTTGAGGTTGTTGGAAGGTCTGAGTCGTAGTCTGAGTCACCATTTCTCCAATGGTGACTGGTTCTTTTTCGGTACTAGAAGGTTTTTGTATCCGTCCTCTATCCGATCGTCAGCATTCCAGTCAAGGGCCCTTTCTCTGCTTAAGATCGACTTCCCTTTGTCTAAAAATCCACCGGATAATTTATTAGATGCCAATTGCTTCCAGATCGTGTTCGGTTTTCTATTAAAGTGTATTTCGAACGGTGAGCATTTTATTTTTGATTGGAAGGAAGATCGTAAATTCCAAATGATTTTCGAAATGGCAATTTGTAATATAGGTTTTTGTTGTTCCAAAGACATTGCTAATAATTTGATTTTTACAATATGAACAAGTTTTTCTACAAGACCGTTAGAACGATGATCCCCAACTGTACAAAATATTAATTTGATATTAAGAGAATTGCAAAATAATTTAAAATCTTGACTAGTAAAACAGGATGCGTGGTCAACACGAATGGAGTTAGGAATCCCATGGAGATAGAAATAATCTTGAAGGAATTCGATTACCGTGTTTGATGACGTTGAAGAAGTAATTTTTGCTGATGGGAATTTTGAAAAACGATCTATACATAATAAGATGTATTTATTGTTTCCCCAGTTGTTATCTAATGGACCGGCAAAATCAAGGTTTAATTCCTCATTTGGTTCAAATAAAGTGGGGAGTTCGCTAATTTGTGTAGTTGGTATGATGCTTTTTATATTCTTACCAGTTTGAGTGCATTGTGTGCAATTAATCCCGCGGAAATAAATTTGTCGGTTTATATGTGGCCACCAAATATATTGTGCCAGGTATTTCATACCGAATTGGCCAGGGTGTGATTCGTGTAAAGTTTTTAAAACGGCGTTTCTAAGTGTAAACGGAATAACCAATTTTCCATCCATATATAATAGTCCGTCGGATTCATGGAGGTCTTTCGAAAATTGGTGTAAGTAACGGGAGTTTGCCTTGATGTTTTCTACTTTTTTTCTGTAAAGCTTTCACAATTGGGTTTAACATCTCATCATCTTCCGTTAATAAAGCAACCAACTTTGCATTGAATAAAGTATTTAAATCCAAAGGTCTTCCAGGTAACTTGAGGTTTTCTCGAAATTTAGTTACTAACTTTTTGTGCTCTGAGGAAATTTGGAAATCAATAGAGACCTGTATCCCGGAAAATGAAGGATTTACTACAATTTGGTTATTTGACATATTTACACTATTTATAAGTTTGAAATCCGAAGGATTACTAATTAAGCTACTGTTAATAATTAAAAAATAAATAAAGGCTGAATTTGATAGAAGGATTTTAGTAGAATCTGTGCTTGAGAAATCCGAGGGAATACATTTAGAGTTACAAAATTCTGTTCTATAGTGTTTTTGATTGCAGATTGAGATGGAAGAATTGACAAAATTCAATGCTGTAATTATTACGTGATTTCGTAATTTCGTGTACTGGGAATTTTCCGAAATTGAATTAATTGAATTACGTAATGGATTTTCATTATCCAAAGGATTGAGTGCATTATATATTTTTTTCGGTAGTTGCAACTACGAATTCTTCGTCGTAATGGGATGGGGGAATTGCTTTACCCGAAGGAGTTCTTGAAATTAGATCGGTAAAACCCATATCTTTTCCCGCTAAATGCTTGATAGTAAAATTGAATGGTAGAAGACGATCTACCCATCTTGTCAATCGGCTATGGTACGTTTTGTTTCCGTGATTAGGTGACAAAGCGGAAAGGAGAGCTTTGTGGTAATAATTTCGAATTCGGAACCGTAGAGATAATTTTTGTTATGTTCCACCGCCCATACAACTCCTAATAACTCTAATTCGTTTGTTGAATATTTGGATTCATGAGGATTTAAAAATCTTGAAGCAAATGACATTGTTTTCCAAACGTTTTCATGGAGTTGTTCGAGGGATGCACCTAACCCATTGTGTGAAGCATCGGTTTTTACTCTCGTGGACTTTTTTACGTCGAAGTGTGTGTTTTCAGTAAGATTTACTATTTCTGATTTAATCTTATCGAATGCTTTTGAGTGATCTTCATTCCAAAGAAAAATTGAATTCTTGTTTAGAAGAGGTCTAAGCGGGCTTCCGAGGGATGCTAAATTTGGTACAAATTTAATGTACTGATTAGTTGACCCGAAGAATGATCTTAATTCTTTTAGATTCTTTGGAATTGGAATATCTTTGATTGCCTTGGTTTTATCGAATAGTGGGGCGATTCCGGTTTTCGATATTTTAAAGCCGAGCCATTCGATTTCTTTTTGGAAGAATTTGCATTTCGACCATTTAACTGCGAAATTGTAACTATCTAGCGTTGATAAAATCTTATAAACAATTTTCTTGTGATCGTTAAAACTTCCTTTGGAAGCGACTAATATGTCGTCAAGGTAACAATTAGTGAAAGGAATATTTCCCAGAGTTGAGTCCATGACTCTTTGAAACTCGTTTGGCATATCGCCGAGTCCGTAAAAACCGGTTAAAAATTGATAAGTGCCTGTTATATCTCCGCCAACTAGGCTAAAATTGCATTGGCTGCTAGTAAAGTTGTCTAGCGAGAGTTGACTATATGCGTTCTTTAAGTCTAGATTTGTAAACCATACTTCTCCGGCGGAGTTGTTTGAAATTTGAGCCGCTACGTTATCCACTAACTCGTGTATATTGGGCATCTGATATTTGTTCTTGTAAATTTGTTTGTTGATAAATTTTGAATCTAGAGCTAGCTTTATCGATTTGTCTTTTTTACAAGTGATAACTATCGGACTAATAAATCTGTCCTTGTCACAGTTTTCTAATTTTTTGATGTGTCCTTCGGATTTAAGTCTGTATAATTCTGATTTTACTGAATCCAGTAAGTGTAAAGGGACCCTCCTGCCTTTTAGTTGAATTGGCTTTAGAGGTTCGTGAAAGTGTGTTATTTTTTTTTGATTTTTTATCTTTCCAATCCGAAGGAATAATTGTTTGAAGGTTTTGGAAATCATTTCTATTTCATTATCTCTGTCAAGTGAGGTAACTGAATTGATAGACTTACAAGTTCTCTTGTTGGTGAGTGTTGTGAATTGTTTTTGTGAAACTTCAATTCCGACTTTTGGTAAATTGTTGTTTCCCAAGATGTTTCTTTCATGACCTTGAGTTAAGAAGAAGTGGCATTCCTTGTGAGACCATCCATTTGAGAAAATTGGGACGAATACCTCTCCAGTGATATTTATTGCGTTGTTCGTAAATCCGCAATAGAGTTCTTTAGTCGCTTTATCCACTGGATAAATTTTCACATAAGGGTCTCGTAACTTCAACTCGTGTAACACGTTCTGCTTAAGGAAGCTTACAGGGCTTGCTGAGTCCACCTGTATATTGAGAATTACTTGGTTTTCATTTCCTAAGCCGATGTTCAGTAATTTCTTCAGTTCCTTTCCTTGATCGTCGTAGATAGTTGTTACGTTTAATACAGAGTAATCATCGTTATCGCTCTGTCCGGACTCCGACCATGCGTTGATTACTCCACAGCATTCTCTATTGGCGTGGTCGATATGTACATCCGGTTGTTCCGAAGGATAAATATGGTCTGTATTATTTACAATTTGACTATCCACAATATTTACATTTTTACGGCGTGATTTACAGAGTCTAGTAAAATGTCCTCGATATTTACAAGTCGTACAAGTCGTATCTTTAGCGGGGCAAACCGCTAGATGTCCTTTTGTAAAATTTCCGCCGCATTTCATACATGTGTTGGTTCTTTCGATGTTTAGGGTGGGTTCTCTTTTTACATTAAAATGATTCAAAGATTTGTTGGAGGAATATCCGTTGGATTTAAAAGTACTCGTCATTTTGATGTGGTTTGTTATTCCTTTTTCGTCAATCAGGGCTACATTTAAGGCTTCTAGTGGAGGTAAGGTTTCCGTGAGAAGTTTCCGTTGGATGTCCGAGTTCTTCATGTTATTGATAAAAATATCTCGAATCCATTCGTCTTCTCCTGTAGGAATGTTACATCTTTTCGCCATTTCTGCAAGTGCCCCCAGAAAGTGCCCCCTCTGTTTAATAGCTTGTGTCTTTCGAAGGTTATGTTTGTCTTTCTCGTAAACTTTTGGCCGAATATTTTCTTTCCTTCGTTTCCTTCGTTTCCGAGGGCTAGATAGAGTATGGATCTGAGTTTTTTGTCCGCCTCTTCAAGTCTCATGCCGTTGAATTTCTTGGTTTCTGACTTTATTGAGGCCATTTCTTCATCATCGAATCTCTTTTGTTCTCGAATATTCCTCTCGATGCGAGATGTTTTTTGAGCGTCGGATTCATTTTCCGGCGGATTTTCCAATGTTGGGGGAAGTGGATGATATCGTTCCGATGGATTCAAGAGATTTTCGATATCGATATTCTCCTTTGCGATTATTGCTAGCTGGAATAGATCGCTCCACTCTTCCCAAGGGATTGGTGGGTCCACTGTGTGGTTTTGCCAAAATGAAGGTATACCTCTCACGGTTGATTCGTTGCTGTTTGACTGCGCCATGATAAAATGTTTCTTTGTTACGGATAATTCTACTTAGTTACAAATAAGATATGTTTAAAAAGTGAATTAATCTCTAAATTAAAACATTAAAAAGTGAGCGGTCATTCTCTCCGTCGGAAAGAATGAAGATAACAAGGTCATATCTAAATTAACCAGTTAAGAAACTTTAAAACTAATTAAATGAAATAAGACGAATAGTAGGATTCGCAACAATCCGTAGTGTATTGTAGGAGCAAACAAAGAAACTGAAAGAAAACGCAGCCATCTTCACAGCTCTATGTACCTATCTGCTTCAATATTTTAAAATTTCTACTCAGAATAGCAAGTATAAAGTTCGGTGATGCGAAGTGAAATTTCATATTTCTGATCAAAATTTAAAATTTACCGCAAAGTTCAATCGCCTCATCATCTCTCTCGTAACAATCATTGTTGCCATCGCAAATAAAGTAGTTCTTATAGGTGGCAATGATGTTTAAATTATTCACAGACGCCGTCAGCTTCTCCGGTCTCACGCAAGTATTTGCTCCAGTCGCGACATACTCCCCTTTCCATAGATCATATTCGTACGCGGCGCATTCTAACCCTACGTAAGGATTCAAAGGTGAAGCTATATGACTCCCATTGCCGACTGGCGACCGCTTCTGGCGACGTTTACTCTCGCCCGAAAAGTGTCCAGGTATTCCTCCAATGCCTGGATAATCGTAGCTCGCAGCTTCAAACACGTTTCTCGGGCAAAATACTTCTACAAAACAAGAATTTGATTTCTTATTAAATTAAAATTTAACATTTCACACAGAGTAAACTTGTCTTATGAGCGCGAAACAAGAGCAGACATTATTAATGAGTTGTAAAAACAAACACCGAGGTCAACAACAAGCTTTCGAACAACAAGTATCGAACAACAAGCTTTCAGTACTTACCGAGCGGCACTTGAGCCGGCAAAAAATAGGTACACGCCCATTGAGCCAAAAACAATAAAGAAAACAGAAAATCTTCAAAAATTGCCGTCATAGAAATTTCGAGAAATTAATTTTTTTAACTTTGAAAGCTTGCAACGGCGTCCTATAATTTAATAACTACCAATTTAACTTTAAAAAATTACGTTTTATAACCAGGTCAACTTACTTACCAACAAATTTAAACCTCCAACACTTTAACACCATTTAAAACTTAACCCCTGAACTTGTGATAGTTGAACTCCTTATCTTAACTCCTATCATACCAATTAACGCACTCATCAGTTTGAAAATTTTGGTTTATCTCAATTTTACTTGCTAAAATGAGGCTAACTAAATGACTTATGACTCTTATCGACAACAACCTAAACACTAAAACTCGCTTTTGCTATTTTATACAATACACTATATATATAAAAAAACTGTGAGTCTTTCTAAGATGTACTCAAGTCGTAAACAAACGAAACACCATACTAAAACTATGATTGAGTCTCCGGCTCTTTTTCCTTTTTCCCCCCACCTGCAATTTTTTATATTTGAAGTTAGCGTCCACTTTGTCCGATTGTCATGAAAATTGACATGCAGACTAATTAGGCCATGAAAAACATATTTGATCTTCATAATTAACCTTGTAAAACCACTCGTTAGACCATAAAATTCATGTTTGAGTGAGGTGGGGGGAAAAGGAAAAAGAGCCGAGTCTCCTTTCGAGTTCACAGTTTCATCTAAAAACTAACCAATTCTTTAAGAGTCGGGCCACAAACATTATTTCAAGCGACAAGAGTAGCTCATAACACCAAACACATAAATGTCAAGCATCCGCTTTTACAGAAATAGAAAAAAAGATTGAAACGCGACTGATTGAAAAAAAATTGATAGAACTCAATCACGGCATTTCAGTGGGAATATCAGATGCTCGAAAATTTATCAAGCATGTTTTGTAGTTGCCAGTGCGGTTTTGACTGTAAAAAAGATATGACAACTCAGATTGCCCTTCCAAAGGAAGACAACCTGATTCGAACGGCTGCAACCAGTCAGATGAAAAAATGGCACCCATCCTCGCTGTGCGAAATTTCGAGATTCCTAAAAATTAAGAAGATTTTAACCAGAAGGTCAGTGGATCAAATGGTTACACGAGGATAATTTTGTTAGGCAATCCCGAAGAACTGATGTGTTTTTAGAAAATCACCTTTCTGGTTAGCCGATGGTTAGCTTGAAAATTACTCGTTAAATACTTCATCAGCTGTATTCAATTCAAGTTAGTGTATCTGGGAACGCATAGTTTGCATATGCGCCTTCCTTCTCAAAAAACAGAAAAAAAACCTACGATCAGTTTTTCCAGGCCTAAACTGAATCAGCACTTAACTGCCGGCCTAGAAACTTTTGTCAGATTTCGAGCAAAAACATTTTGCAGTCACTGCTAAAAATCCCGGAGCGCAATTATCGGTTTGCGCAATTATAGGGTTTTTTTCCATTCCTCGCAGAATTAAATGAAAAAAATTATTGAGCTGGATCTCAAAATGACCTACAGAACAAATCACGAGCTAGCATTGGCCTCAAGAATGCTGCCTTTTTGCATTAAAAAAAAGAAAAAATCGACAAATCCTATGATATGATCGCCCAGGAAACTCACAGTAATTGCGACAGAACCTGTTTACAACCCGAAAAACGATGTGTTTCTCAAACTTAGCTCCATCTCGATAAAAAGCATGGTACCACGCTGTGAAACTTTATTCACAACCTCCATTTGGAAGCAGCGAGATGCAGACATCAGTTGGATAGCTGGGACAACAAATGCTACCTAATTTCAGAGGAGCCCACTCTAAAATTTGCAAGGCAAGGGGCGTTTAGCGAAACGATGCCTCCGCATAAAAACCAAAAAAAATTGACAAATCCAATGGCCATAAAATCAAAAAGAACAAAAAGTACCTCGTTTTAAATGAAAGAGTTCAAAACATTATATCTGTCAACGAAGACAAAACTGAACTATACTTTTCAAAGATTTAACTAGTTTGCGTTAAGTCAGTAAAAATTTTGTCTTATCTTTGCTTAATTCAATTGCATTAATTTAAAATTCAAAATTTTATCCTGATAAACTAAACTTTCAGTCAGTTTTGCAGACTCCAGGAAAATGTACTACACACAAGAACTTGACTAGTGCACTAGCAGTTAAAGACCAAGACAAACTCCCCATTTTTTGAGATGCTAGCTTGAGACTAGGGGCTGACAATTTTATGCGCGAACAATTCAAAAAAAGCTGAACAAAGCGACCGATTTATAAGTTTGAGCTCGATAATGATTTTGAAATTGAATGATTTAAACTTGATTGAACTTTGTTTGATATTAGAATATCCTTTTCGAAATATCTGTACCGGCTGAAGATGACTGAAAACTCAGTCAAAGAACGGTCAGTTAATTGAAAGCATTTAAAATTCCTTGAAATTTTGCTTGTTTTCTGTTTGCATCATTTCAACAACCCAAAAAATTGGCAATGTCGCTTCTGTTCAAAACTTACGCGAATTAAGTAGGCAAATTTGTGTTGTTTTAAAAGGCGAAAATATTCTCGCTTTATTCTTTGATGTTTTCCGAATGTCGCTTCTGCGCAAAACTTACGCGAAATAAGTAGGCAAATTTGTTTTGTGTTGCTTTAAAGGGCGAAAATTTTCAGTAAATATTTGAAGTAACTTTTCTTTTCTTTTTGTTGTAAAAACGGAGTTATGTTATAGAGAAACGGCTTCAAAATGTGATTTTAGTTGCTAAAGTAACAAAAAGTAGGCAGTGAAACCTCTTGCAACACAAACTATCTGAAATGTTTAAACAAAAATGGATAGTTTTTTGCTTTTGAAGCGACCCAAATTAAAATTACTAAGCGGACAAAACCTAAACCGAATCCATTTAGGCAGAAAAAAGCTTTTAGGCAAAAAAGAAGAAAACCAACGATAATATAATAATATACAACGTTTTTGCTATTAGATTTACAAGTTACACTAAAACAAAAACACATTTACAAATTACAGTAGATGTTGCAACATAGCTAATAAAAACATAAGCAGACGAATAAAATTCCGTAAGCTCAATTTTTCCCGGCAAAAATTCCTGTTTCACTTTAACAGAAAAAACAAAGTCCGTCCGGGACTCGAACCCAAGGGTACAAAGGCAACCACGATGCCTTAAGGCCAAGTTGGAAAGTTGTTACCGTTCAAAAATGAAGCAAGTAAGAAAACCAGTTAAATTTTGCAATAAAAGTTGTTTATGGAAAAAAGGCTAGTTTCCGGTAACAATTTTAATAAGTATTCTTAATATCCTTTTTTCTTTCGAAAGCCTTTGAGATGCTTCTGAACCTTTTTTGATCTGTAAACTAAAAGTCAAGAACGCAGGCTGAGTTTTATTTCATGACCATGTAGTAAGCAGTGTAAATAATGAAAGCAATGTAATTGGTGTATTCTGACCTGCGACGCATATTTCGAGGTTACACTCTGCCACCTTATCAGCCTTGCCATCAGTCACCTCTGTGGGACAGAAGGGAGTCTGCTCGTCGGGGTCGAACTCTTGGGAACAGCCGATGTGTTTCACACGCCTATCGTTGTAGGCAGGAAACACACACGCGTCACCCTTTTGTGTAAAGCAATCCAAATCTAAAAAAAATAGCGATTGTATCTTACCCACATCCAAGTATAGGCGTAGGGAACCGATTGTAACGGATTATTATGTTGTTTAATTTTTTGTTGCAAAAAGAAATAAAATTTTGCAAAGCGTTTCAAAAAATTAAACACAGAAGCGAAACTGAGCTTCGCACCAATTGCGATGCAATACTCGGAACAAAAGGTCGAAAAACTTCAACAAAAGTCGAAAAATAGAAAAACGTAATCGGAAAAACTAAGAAATGTAAAGAAAAACAAGATCTACTCTAGAAACCAAAAATAAAACAATAATAATACATTAGAAAGTAAAAAAATTACCATTGGAAAACTTAACAAGCGTTAAAAAAAAACAAAAAATGTCTGAGCAGAGCCCCGTAAAGCCGAAAAAAATTGAAAAAAAAAACTTTTAAAGCTCATCTCCCTCAAAACTCAGAACGCACACACAAAAAAATTTTCGCCGATCAAACGATGCAATATGGGGCCACTAAGCCGATATAAAATATGCCAAAACCTATTAAACCGAGAAAAAAAAAGGAAAAAAAAAACAAAAATGAAGTTTTAACAAAGCGGATTGGTAAATTACAAAAAAAATCGTTTAGGGAAAAGTTCGAATAGGCCGTATATTTACATGCTCCAAATACCTCTGTTGCAACAAAAAGGCCAAGTGGATAAATGAGTCCGGGAGATGAGTCCAGTGCTTAAATTTAATTGGGGTAAGAAAAGTCTCTTACCCGATTGCAAGACACTTGCTCATCGCAAGGGTAAAAAAGTACCTATCTTTATCAAATAAAAATTTTAGGCAAACATACCAAACAAAATATTATAAAATTCAAATAAGCAACTGAACAAAAGTTATGAAACGGAATCAAGGCCGACAATCTTCGAGCAGACATTAGTTAAGGCCCCCTGAAAAAACCCTGTAGTAACTAGTACACACCCAGTAGTTAAAACTGAATTTTCAAGAAATTGAGCACGTCAGCTACATAGCAGCATCAAAAAAGATTCAACTGATTTTGTTAAACTAGTTGTTAACCCGACAAAAAGTCTACATTCCGATTTGATAACACTTGCTAATCGCAAACGTAGCAATTATTTCGAAGGGCTGAAGAATGTTATTTAGACTAACAAAGACTTCTCGTTAGAGTTCAAAAATGTCATGTTACAGTTCTATCGATATAATACAAACAACAATTAGTAGAAAGAAAACATTTCAAAAATAAGCCGACAGAATTAAAGCCTACCAATATTTTTGCAAGTCTTATCGTAACACAACTACATGCCGCGCGGTAACTGCATGCAGCTAATACAAGTAACACGTTATTAAGCAATTATGCATTTTTTACCATTCGACCATTCTGTTTACGTGAAAAAGAGCCTAGTACCCGATTGCAAAAACCCTTGCTTATCGCAAAAGTAATAAAAAATAAAGGTTCTGCAGGAAAAAGTTTCGCCATTTTTTTCTTTGATTTAATCCTTTATCTCAGATATGGCCGGTTGGTTTTTGAGGAAAGTCAAGAATTTTCCTAAAACTGTCACAAACAGCGAAAAAAGCTTCTGCGCGATACTTCACTTCAACCATTAGTTTCAGAATTGGCGAGGTTCTAAAGTCAAAAGTTTCTGAAAACGGTCAAAATGTCAAAAATTTGACTCTTTCCAAGGTCAGAACTTTTTTTCTACAAAAGTAAGAGCTTAGTCGCTCAGGCCAGGAAGATTCCACAACCTATCCTTCCAATTGGATCTTTAATCTCAAATTTGGGAGGGAAATTATGAGGAATTGAAAAAAAACAATCAAAATGTCAAAAAAATGCTTTTTGTGGCACATGCTAACAATTTTATGACGAAACTTTAATTTCAGATGTGGCCGGTTAGTTTCTGAGAAAACAGAAAAATGGATCACTTATTCCACCCAATGAAAATTTCGAAGGTCACAGAACGTGGAGTAAGTAAGACGAGACCATGGGAATATGCAGACATACATGGAAGTAGCCGTTATTTCCATTGATACCTTTTTAAAGAACATTGGTAACGTAGTTTGGCCAAAGTGAAAAAGTTTACCAAAACCTCCCAAAATAAAGATTAAAACAAATAAATGAAAAACCAAATCCCATGCGTTTTATAAAACCTGTTTTTATCACGCAGGAAATAAAGGGTTTTAAGCAATAAACGGCCCAAAATCAGCATTTCTTCATCTTTCTTGAATTCAAATTAATAAGGTTGAATCTGATACGCAATTTATACACTCAAATTCAAATAATAAGGTCCTGCTCCTGCCTCTCAATTGAAACTCCAAGCTGATAAATTTGTTGGCCGACATGACCAAAACAAAAAAAAATTTAATCTGCTGAAGCCATTTCTTGATTTTTCCTCGGCTGAGAAAACTTACTGTGACTTGAAAAATTTTTGATTATTAGGCAAAGTTTAACATTTTGGTATTTTCGGCTGAAAATTTTATCTGCTGGAAGTTTTGATTGGTTTGCCTAACCATGTTGGTTGGCTAATATTGGCCAATCAGATTCGACTGTATAAATTTTGGCTCAAGAAATAAAAATATTGATTTTGGGCCTTTTGTGCATAAGAACCGAAATAAACGAGATAAAAATTTTTTCAAATAGTCACGTGTAACTTGGTGAACTAAAGTGGGCGTGAAGAACTGGAGTGGGTCATTGAAGTCCTGTGGTTGGAGCAGTACCGCACTACCAGCCTCGTTAGTGTCATTCACCTTAATGTGAACATAAATAAACATGATATGCACTACACTTAAACGGAACAACTACCCGGGTTGACCAAAAATGCTTATCCTACTATGTTCGGATCAAGTTAAGATCTTCTATCCCAGCATTAAATTTGCTAAGTGCTGCTTGTAAAATGCTCGACTCGATTCTGATTGGCTGAAAATTTCTAACTTAGAACCAAGTTCCAAGTTAACATACAACCATCCCCCCCCCCAACGGCTTTGAGGGGGAGGATCTTATTTTGGACCCAATTTTCATATATGAAAAAAGGCTTTTCAGACAATTTCGTACAATTCCTTAGATACAGAAAATGTTAAGAAAACTCTAAGTCAAGCATTTTTTTATATAGAAAATGTAGGATACGCATTTTTCATAAACCAAAAAGATATTTTTAAAAATTTCTGAAAATTTTGGCAAATTTTTTCAAAGATGATTATTTTTAAAATTAGAATTTTCAAATTATCAAACATTGATCAAGGCATATATAAACATTGATCAAGGCATCAGTCATCAAAGAATTGTTAGTCATACAACTTTCAAATATGGAAATTGGGTGGCGTTCAACGGTGCCGAAGGGTGGCGTCCCTCATGCTTGAGGGACCAAATGCTTGACATTAATTTTAGTTTAATTTCAGCCAATCAGAATTGAGTATTCAAAATCTAAAAGTAAATCGCGAAAATCTCGAAATAAGAAAAGTGTTAATATTGACCGATTAGATAATAAGCAGATAAGTTTTCTAGACTGCAAAATACTTCTGATTTTGAACTCATAAATCTTGATGTTTATCTGAGAAATTTTGCGGTTGTAACCCGCAACTTGTAATATTTTTGATTATTTTCCACTGATTTAATACATTTTCTGTTAATATTGACTTCGATGTTGCGAGAAAGGCATTTAGCCAATAGGAACGCTTAGCGATTTTGATTGGTTGAAATTTTTCAAGCATTTACTTCCTCAAGCATGAGAACCCTCCCTGTGCCGAAACACAACAAGGCTGAAAAAGGCGGGAAAATTTCAGAATAATTTATACGCATTTTTCTAAAGAGCGGGAAATTATAGACGCTAATTAACAAAGAAAATCACAGTGGAATCCCTCATGCGCGAAAGTCCGAATGCACGAAAATACAAATCAGCCAATCAGATTTCAGTAATCTAAAATTTGAAAAGAAAGTAAGCATTTCCAGGGACTGAATATTGGTATTGACCGAATAAAAAAACGGCAGACACATGCAAAATTTCACAAATTGTCACTGACCGCCGTCGAATTGGAACAAATTTTATATTTCAAGGGTTTCGTTACGAAGAAGGAAAACCTTGCTTCATTTAATTCATTCTAATTGAATGGCAATTGCTTCTTTTCAAAAAATGACTTTCGACTAATTTTGTTTTGGTCCTTCGCTCACGAGTTTTTTCGCCCATTCGGTCCTTCGCGCATGAGAATAGCCCCAAAAATCACTCCAATTTCGGCGCCAAAATGTCTGCAACTGCAAATGGGGCAGTACAACAGTGCCGAAGTACAACAGGGCCGAAAAAAAAATTTAATTCAACAGTGCCGAAAATGAAAACTTTGTTCAACAGTGCCGAAAATTCGAACGTATTTCAACATATTAAGTGCGACAATCAAAAATTAAACAGCGATCGTTTACAATCTTAAGGGACACTTTAAAATTTTGAGCGAGAAAACTTGCAACTTAGACGTTCTCGCGCCAAAATAATTGTTTAATTTGCAGTTGCTGACATTTTGACGCCAAAATTGGAGTGATTTTCTTTGTTAATTAGCGTAAGTAATTTCCCGCTCATTAGAATACGCACTTAAATTAATCTGAAATTTTCCCGCCTTTTTCGGCACTGTTGTACTTCGGCACTGTTGAACGCACCCCTGAAAATTAAACAATGATTCCAGGTTGCAATTATTCCAGGCCATAACGTCTAGGTTGCAAGCTTTCTCGCTCTAAATCTTAAAGTTTTACTTAAGATTGTAAACGATCGCCGCTTAATTGTTGATTGCCGCACTTAATATGTTGAAATTCATTCGAATTTTCTGTAATGTTGAACAAAGTTTTCATTTTCGGCACTGTTGTACTGCCCCATGGAGGTCAACCCGGGTAACTAGTTAACTAGGTGTAATGGATATTTGCTAAGTGGCTGTGCTAACGGTTAACCCAAAACCACCCAATCGGGTCTTCAGGTAAAAAAGAAAAGCAGTTACTCACAAATATTTTATAATAATCAGGTAACAGAACTTAAAAACGGCAAACACCGCTGCAAAAAGATAACGATATTTAAATTTCTTGAAAGCGTGAACTTTCAGCTTCAAAAAATGGCGGAGAGCTCGGAAATTGTAAATCAATGATCAACAATTTTTTATTCGTTCAAAATGACATCGCAAATTATAATAGCATAAGAAGAGCATCTTCGAGTTTCTTACGGACCGACACTATTAAAGCTTAATTTGTACCGCGAAAGCCATCCCCGCTGAGTTGTAGATGGCGGTGCTCTCTGTGTCTCGAATCACCCACGTCTTGAACCTGTCACTACAGCTCTCCTCGGGTGCCTAAAAGAAGAAGCAAAACAAGATCATTTCAGCTCATTGCAAAATACTTTCGATCATTGAAAAAAAATTATTACATTGAAACATTTGATTTTGTTCAATTTTTCCAGCAGGCATAAAAAGAATTTCAAAAATTCAATAAAACTGCAATAATTGATATAACTGCATTCAATAAAACTTCAATAATCCAGTTTTTTTCCTCCTTCCAGCATAAAGGTATATTTTGCAAAAAAAGGTGAAATGGTAGCAAAATAAAAAAAAAGGATCACTCGTTGACTGTACAAGAAGCACAGCACGTTCCGACCACAGTATCTTTTAGGATTAAAAACTTTAATGAAGGCTTTTGGCAGTAGGTGGCTCTGGTGCTAACTTGGCTTCACGAGCTATATTGACACAAGCCGCAGCTGCATTTTGCAAACACAAGCAACGAAAAGGAGCACTAAAAAGGCTCACAAGAAAAACCTCGGAAGCAAAAAAGTCGCCACGCATAGAGGAACCTAACGAGTACATACCAAAAAAACCAAATTCTCACCCAGGCGCGGATCTAGAGATTTCTCGATGGGGGTCGGGAAATTCCTAGATCTTTTGAAAATGGGGTTTTTGAGCCTTTTTTGGAAAGTTTGAACCAACAATCGCGTTTTTTCGGCGCGCGCTCCCCCTCAAAATTGGTATAGATTGGCGCCTAAGGCGCCTTTAGAAAAAAATTTAAGGTCAGTCAGCCAAAAACGGATATCTCAAAATAGTACAAACGGGGACCTAAATTTGCTCCTGTTCTCACCATGAGAAGCTTGAAACACTCACTCACGAGTTCCGAATATGTCTGAAATACAAGAAGCATTGAAAGCGCATTAATTGACCTGATATAGTTCATGCTATATAAATAGTGTAATAAAAATGAAAATTGCACAGAAGCGAAGCTGCACTACGAAAACAATCCGGATCGAGGTCGGCGACTAATTTTTCGACTTTGTCGGTCGCGGAAATGTTAATTACGCGAATGAAAATCTATTGTCTGGACAGGCTTTTAAGTCGCGGACCAACTCTGGAAACACCGTATCTCGGCCGCGATAGTCGAAAAATTAGTCCCGTAGCTCTTTGAAATGGTAAAAAAGAAGAAAGATCCCATCGGACCAAAAATCACGTGCTTTAGCCACTAGAGGACGTGCCTCTTGCCTTTAGATTACTTTCAAGCATATCTTCATCTTAGATTTATAGTCGCCGAATTGTTGGCAACATCGGGGACCTTGAGCAAATTAATCGGTCAAAAACTGCTGATAGGCCACCAAGCTGAAAGGCCAACAAACCGAAAATAGGATTACCAGTCAAACAAGCCAAAAATTAAAATTGTTCTTCAACATAACAACAGAATGTCAGTGTTGTTATGCAATTGTTACGTAAATCTGATGTAATTTACGTTAATCTGGGTGATATCCCCTAGATCTTATATATAACTTGATTAAAATAATGTTGTATTATAATAGTAAGTAAATAAAATAAAAATAAGAGAATCAATTGAATATGTATGAGCAACTATATCTTTCACTAGCTGTCGAGAGAGTGTTGGTTTTAGCATCATAGAGTTAACCGTGTCTCTAGACTTAATTGACAGGTCTCTGTTTTCACATAGCAGAATAGTTAAAAGCGTTCATGTTATCACAGTACGTAACACTTGGTGGACACTTGACCTCCACCACATTTCCCCCTCTCGAAAAAACTTCATACATGCGTATGTAATTTCAATAACAATTAACAAGTACGTTTTGAAAAATTTTAGTTCCAGTTCTTTTCTTTCCCGGCACTTGATCTGGTTTGTATGCTCTGAACTTTGATTTCTGTAGCTTCCTGTGTGGAATTGGCCTCGACACTGAATCAGTAGGAAGTAGGTAGGTCTTCCGGCTAAACTGGTATCGTTGATAGCTGCGACTTCTCTTCTACTGTCTTCACCAAGTGCTTAAAAGTACTACCAAAAAAGTGAGTCTATCTTTTGTTTTTTCCAGATGACTTTTTTCAGGATTTTGAAACTTGCAAGTTTTTGTCACCGTCTTTGCTGGAACCCTGTTGTTCTCTTCCCGCCTGTTTTGTGGGCGCTGAATCTTCTGCTTTATCCGATGTCTTCTTTGTCGCGGCCGTTGAATCCGTTACTTGACTCGTCACCGTGTCCTTTTAAGTGTCTTCTGACATGCCTGGTTAGGTCGTCGTCTTCTCTACTGCTGTTGCCGTCGTTATTGTTGAACTATTCAGTGTCGCCGGGACTGCTGGGATTATTGTAATCGGGCATTTTTCTGCCTCCACATTTTACCCTGCCACTTGACTTTGGCTCGCCACCTTCTGGTATCCCACTGGGTACTACTTGAACCTCATGCTCTGGTGAACAACTGGATGATAGTTTCTTGGATGACCCAGTTTCTTGAAGGGCCCATTTTAATCTCAGTTTCTGATCCCCCTGATGGTAATTTTACCGGATATACATCTGGTCTCGGTAGTTTTGCTATTGGCCTGCTCGGGTTACCGGAACTACATTGATGCAGAGGTTTCCTCGGAGTGCTCGCTGATGATCGCTTTATACCTAAATCTGAATATTTTGATGGAGTGAACTAAGGCTTAAGTGATTAAATCAAGATGTGACTTTTCTTGATCACCTTTGCATTATCCGTAATGTAAGTTTTGTTAGTGATTTTGACGATTTTCCTGATTTTCTATCCAATTTTTTCCTGTAAACCTTCACCTTCTCCGACTAATGAACTGAGTTGAACTCAAGGGGCCTTGTCTTCGTTCTTTGCACAGTCATTTCTTGCTTAACTCTCAATCTTAAGATTCCTTGAATCAATTCACTCCTTAAACTCGCTGCAAATAACGGGTTCCTTTCCGTTAACTTTCTTAGTGCCTCCGATCTTTTTTTGTGGTTCAAGTGTCTCTCATGAAGTTTCCAGTCATTGCCATCGTGGTCAAAATTTCCAGTGAATTGACACTCTGTTTCATTTTCCTTCTTCTTGAACTTTGGTGAGACGTCTCTGCTATTCGTTTTTTTCCTCGCCACTTTTAGTCTCGTCCTGGAATCCTTCTGGTTTCAGCATCAACCTATCAAGTTTCTCCTGATCTGAATTTACAGAATTGTTAAGTTTTCTTCTAAATAGTGCCCATTCAGTATTAGCTTAACGACCATAGTGAAGCTCCAATGGCTATTTTTGAGAATTGTATGCCGTGTTGTGCGGATATCTTCAATATAATTTTAATTGCCGATTGAATGTCAAAGTTTGAATCCAACTAAACTAAACCTAGTTTGGATTTTATTGTCTGAATACATTTTCAACGAGACCACAGCCACGGTGATCTCCAACAGGGTAGAAAATCTGATTTATTTGTTTAGATTTACAAAACTCAGCTATTTTGGCGTTTTCGAATCCTGAATACTGACCTGTTCTCAAAAACCGCGGAATGCTATGCTGACTGATTTGATATATTTTTCACTCCCTGAATTTCTAATTATAAGAGCAGATACTTTGCAAATCTGTCGATTGCGACTAAATTTAAAATCTTTTTCCCCTTTTGATCAAAAATAGGTTTTAAAAGTCTAATTGAAGTTTTTCATTTGATCCGGAAAGATTTGTCAGAGGTTCTGAAGAATTAATCGACTTGGACCTTTTAAAGTTCTAACCGAATGCTAATACACTCAGCACGACTGGCACATATTGATGATTCCTTTATGCATCTTGGGACACCAGAGATATTCGGCCGCGTCAATCATAGTCTCTTGGCCCGGATACTTCCTATGAAGTCTGGACATCACTGCTTTCTTCAAGCACGTTGAGATAACTACTCTGTTGTCTATTACTATGCAGTCGTTGATTTCCGCAGCGTCGTCCCAGAAGCTGGCCATGAAGCTTCTTAGTCTGAGGAATCCCTCCCTGTCTTTCCCTAGGTTGCGCTTCCTCAGCTGACCAGCTGGCTATCCTCCGTAGTCAGTTCTCACAAAAAAATCGGCATCCAGAATGTTGTGTAGCCCAGTAGTGAACAACTTCATGTCACTCGGAATGATCTACCATTCCTATTCTAGCTCCAGCGATATGTGAAATAGAGTACTCAAACGATAACATTCTATCAGCCCATCTAGTTATTCTTGGGTGATATGACTTGTTTCATCGAGTTTCAGTGAGCCCTAAGACGATGGCCGTGTGGTCAGTTAGAATTTGGAATTGGTTTCCTAAGAGGTAATTTCGGAAGCACTCGCAAGACCATACAACAGCAAGTAGTTCTAATTCGTTCGTACTGTACTTCTGTTCTGCAGAATTTGAATATCTCGGGGTAAAAGCGATAGGAAAACATTTTTCTGGTTCTAGCTCCTGCTCCAATGCGGAGCCTAATACTGTTTGGAATCATCGTAGTGATACATCTTCGGTATTTCGGTGATTCGTGCCAGTATATTTTGGAATGCCGTATCTGCTTGGTTGCTCCAAACAATTTTTTCCTTGTTGCTTGCTTTTATTGATTGTCGAAGAGGTTCTGTGTGCATATGGAGATTCGGTATAAAACGGTACATGTGGTTCAGAACACCCATGAAGGACCTAAGTTGCTTGAGCGATATCGGTGGTTGCAATGTTAAAACAGCTTCTATCTTTGAGTGTTAGCGTTTAATAACTGTGCCTATTTGAAAAGCCCAGCCAAAATAGGTTGGTCTTTGAGAAATCGCATTTGCTTTGTTTGAGTGCAAATTCTTCCTTGTACAGTTTTGTAACTAAACAAAATACTCCTTGTATGCCTAGAACTGTGTTGTCCATCGCTTTCCAGAACTCCTTTGGCATGTCTGTTAGACCATAAACTTTACACATGCGATGCTGAAGTTACTTAGTTTGCTTACGGAATCATCTAAAGGTAATTGACTGAATGCATACTTTAAATCGAGGGAAGTGAACCATACTTTGCCGTCTGATTTGGAAGTACTTATTTGGGCTTCTGAGTTCAGTAGTTCTACTAGATTCGGCATCTGAGTTTTGTTCTTGTATATTTGGGAATTCATTGGTTTCGCATCCATCGCTAGCTTTACCATGCCATCTTTTTTAGCGGTGATTATTACCGGACCTACAAATTGATCGCTTGCGCACTGCTCTAGCTTTATGATATGTTCCTCCACGATCAGTTTTTAAAATTCGGCTCCAACCTTAGCTTAAATGTGGATGGGCTCCCTTTTTCCTGAAAAGGAATTAACATTCGGCCACGTCAATCATAGTCTCTTGGCCCGGATACTTCCTATGAAGTCTGGACATCACTGCTTTCTTCAAGCACGTTGAGATAACTACTCTGTTGTCTATTACTATGCAGTCGTTGATTTCCGCAGCGTCGTCCCAGAAGCTGGCCATGAAGCTTCTTAGTCTGAGGAATCCCTCCCTGTCTTTCCCTAGGATGTGATTCCTCAGCTGACCCAGCTGGCTATCCTCCGTAGTCAGTTCTCCCAAAAAATCGGCATCCAGACTGTTGTGTAGCCCCGTAGTGAACAACTTCTTGTTACTCGGAATGATCTACCATTCCTATTCTAGCTCCAGCGATATGTGAAATAGAGTACTCAAACGATAACATTCTATCAGCCCATCTAAATATTTTTGGGTGATATGACTTGTTTCCTCGATTTTCAGTGAGCGCTGAGACGATGGCCGTGTGGTCAGTTAGAATTTGGAATTGGTTTCCTAAGAGGTAATTTCGGAAGCACTCGCAAGATCATACAACAGCAAGTAGTTCTAATTCGTTCGTACTGTACTTCTGTTCTGCAGAATTTAAATATCTCGGGATAAAAGCGATAGGAAACCTTTTTTCTGGTTCTAGCTACTGCTCCAATGCGGCGCCTAGTACTATTTTGAAGCATCGTAGTGATACATTTTCGGTATTTCGGTGATTCGTGCCAAAATGTTTGGGAATGCCGTATCTGCTTGGTTGCTCCAAATAATTTTTTCCTTGTTGCTTGCTTTTATTGATGGTCGTAGAGGTTCTGTGTGCAAATGGAGATTCGGTATAAAACGGTACATGTAGTTCAGAACACCCATGAAGGACCTAAGTTGCTTGAGCGATTTCGGCGGTTGCAAGGTTAAAACAGCTTCTATCTTTGAGTGTTAGCGTTTAATAACTGTGCCTATTTGGAAAGCCCAGCCAAAATAGGTTGGTCTTTGAGAAATCGCATTTGCTTTGTTTGAGTGCAAATTCTTCCTTGTACAGTTTTGTAATTAATTGTTCAACTATCTCATTGTGTTTTGAAAATGATCCTTTTTAAACTATTAAGATGTCATTTAAAAAAAACAAAATACTCCTTGTATGCCTAGAATTGTGTTGTCCATGGCTTTCTTGAACTCCTTTGGCATGTCTGTTAGACCATAAACTTTACACATGCGATGCTGAAGTTACTTAGTTTGCTTACGGAATCATCTAAAGGTAATTGACTGAATGCAAACTTTAAATCGAGGGAAGTGAACCATACTTTGCCTTCTGATTTGGATGTAATTATTTGGGCTGCTGAGTCCAGTAGTTCTAATAGATTCGGCATCTGAGTTTTGTTCTTGTATATTTGGGAATTCATTGGTTTCGCATCTATCGCTAGCTTTACCGTGCCATCTTTCTCAGCGGTGATTATTACCGGAGCTACAAATTGATCGCTTGCGCACTTCTCTAGCTTCATGATATGTTCCTTCACGATCAGTTTTTAAAATTCCGCTCTAACCTTAGCTTGAATGTGGATGGGCTCCCTTTTCCTTGAAAAGGAATTAACGTTGACTCGAAAATTGTGTACACTTTTTGATTCTTGGAGGGACCCAATATTTGAAATACATTGCCGAGTTATTGATGAAAAATTTCTCTCACAGGCGTTTCTCATCTGATTGTTGCTCATTTTCCGATATTTTTTTATTGTGTTCGACGGTGGTTTCAATTGGGTTGTGATTTTGCCTAACTCTGGCTGGAGGTCTAGTCCTAACAGACACCTAGTCATGTGTCCTGATACTAGGTACCTTGCACCCTTGATTCTCCACCCTTTCCAATATATGTCTATCACTAATGTTCCAAACAGTTTGATCGGATTTTTATTGTAATCCACATATGCTGTTTTGATAGGATTTTGGCTTAAGGAAACTCTCTTTGCATTCGAGTCTTTTGCTATTTGTTGTTTGTTTATTTGTAAATTTGTTGTTTGTTTATTTACGAAGGACGTGGCCTTCCAGTATCTATTGTTGCACTGAATCGAGATCCTTTCGCTTTCAATGTAGTTCTTAGACATTTAGTCTTCCCAGTGGCTGAGTTTATTACTTCCAGATTCCTGACTGATTCCGTCTGGAATGAAGCTTTAGTGATTCTAAGTACTGAATAATTTTCTTCGCTGTTCGTGTCGACAATGTTACAATCTTCTTCTTCTTGTTCTGGAAGTTCGACTATTGCCACCTGTGATCCTTCACATTTTTTACTACCCTTTTTACACATTTTTTACTAGGTGACCCCATTTTTACTACATCCAGGGCACGTGACGCCTCGAATTGAATTGTATTTTGGTGTGAACTTGTTTCCACAGAAATCAAACGGTTTAGAATGGCCACCAGAAACGTTGGTTTTTGATTTTGGTTTAAAAATCATTTTCTTGTGCTCTCTTCATCCTACTCTGTACGTTGTTTTTGGTTTGGATTGACATGAGAGGTTCTAACCCTAAAATGATTTGTGAAATTAGCCGAATTGTTTGATATTGACGGGTTCTTTTTTGAGGGCGTTGGTTGTGACAAATCTATTTTCCTGTAAACGGGCATATTTTATGTATCGTCGACTGTGTTGGCGGGTCGTGTACATAGTTCTCTCTGAATGTGTCAAAACCGCATTTTGGCTATTAAAATGTCATTTTCAACGTCCTCAGTCCAACAATTTTTTGATGCTTGTCCTGCTAATCTGAGATAAAAAAAATAAAGACCTTCTCCGTCACCGCGTGATGAGTTATAAAGCTGCATCCTTTCGATAAGGTAGTTTTTTCTCACATTTGCAAAGCTGTTCGCAAGCAACGTGAAAAAAAACTGAATGTAACTGAGTTGAGATTGACGTGTGCAAATTGCTGAAGGAATCTCTTCTTCCCTTCGTTACCCATGGCAAAGAATAGGCAAAATTTTATTCTTTGCTTCTGCTTCGTGAAAGTAGACGTTTGAACTTATTTTGGGTCCCTTCTTTTATCTTTCTTTAGTTGCTTCGTTGGTTTTCCGAACCGCCGCTTCGTTTCTTGCAATTCTCGTTTCTTGCTATTCTCGCAAAGGAAGAAAGCTAACGAAGCGGAAACAAAGGCAACAACCCTTGAACAGAGTCAAGTTGATCCGGAAAAAAAATTTTATACAGAGGCGAAGCGGAGCTTCGCACCACTCGCGATACAACACAAACATAAAAAAGTCAAAAAAAATTAAATGTTGAAAAATTTAGGAGAACCAAAATTCTCGTATGTCTCGATCAAAAAAATACAACAAAGGGCCCATCTTAAGCTGGAGGTAAGAGCTTGATACTGAAAGAATTTTCTATACACAACGCACGAAAAAGTGATTTCAAATTTTAAACTTTGCCCAAAACCTTAGTTGTTTCTCTAGTAATTTTGAGATAATCAATTTTCCCAAGGATGTAACATTTCTTTTACTAGAAATAAAAGAGTCACCGCTTCCGTAGGAATAGTTGTCGCAACTGGTTTTTTCAGTTGAACGCTTTATCTCAAATTTGATTGGGTAATTAATTATTAAGAAAGTTCAAAAAAATTGTAAAAAAACGGACGAAAGTTCTAAAAAACGGTCAAAAGACTTCCAAAACCCATTTCGATCAAAAAGCAGGTTGTGGCCAATTATGCAGAAAAGATTCCCAAAACCCGATTTCTCTATTAAACATAGCCTGAAAAGTGGCAGGGTAGTTTTCGCGTAAAGCCAAAAAATTTCCAAAAAACTGTCTAAGTTTCAAAATTTTCACTTGTTTGATGGCCATAACTCTTTTTCTTAAACAAACTGGGCATGATTAGTTATAAACGTAGGCCAACCTATAATTTCGATCAATTCTATGATATCAAATTTGATGAAAAGGTAGCGAGAAAAGTCCAAAAAACGGTTAACAAAACGGAGAAAAGTCCAATAACGGTCATCATTTTTAAAACGCCATGTCCTATAAATGTAAATTTTTGTGTAAAAAACAGCGGAGTCACTCACGAATAAAGAAATTAAGCAACCTATAATTTCGATTGAACCCAAAATGTCCGATTTAAGAGGGTAGCTTTCGATTAAAAAAAGTCTAAAAAAACGGTCAAAAAATCATAATTTCCAAGGGCCATAAATTTTTGGTGTGAAGTCGCATAACCAAATGAGATTTCCACAACCCTTTCGTTGAATTGAACCCAAAATCTCAGATATGGCAGAAAAGTTTTCGAGAATATTCTAAAAGTTTGAAAAACGGTCAAAAAATTACAACTTGATTTTTCCGAGGGCTATAACTTTTTGTGCAGAAAAACTTTGCGAGCGGCCGCTAATGCAGGGGAGCTGCTCAGTGCCCATTAACTCCCTTGAACCCACAAAATCAGATTTGAGAAATCAGTTCCCGAGAAAAGTCAAAAAGAATCAAACTGTCAAAAATCAAAAAGGAACCATAACTTATTAAGTAGAAAAAAAAGTGCATAGCCGCTTATGCAGGAGAGCTGATGAAAAATAGGCCAAATTATTTTGGATCGAGGAATTTTTTGAGCGAAACAAAAAAAAACAAAGAAGGAAATACATAGTCAAGGTAAGTAAAACTACATATTGTAGGAGCAAATCAAACACTAAAAGCAACATTGAAGAAAAATGCACGCAGCAAAAAAAAACGATTCCAAGATATGACAAACTAACCAACAAGAAATAAGCAGACAAATAATTGGCCGACAATTTTATTTGAAACAGAATACTTCCCGTTTGTAAAAAAAAACAGGTCCTTCTCAGATTCGAACACAGGAGGTCCTTTGCCGTCCAAGGCATAATCGTTGCCTACAGGCTAAAGTGGCTGGGAGCACAAAGAACTTTGAATTCATTATGAACCAAGACACATATGATTCAAATGATTCTGTTAAACAATTTGTTAACCGGAAAAAAAACGTCTAGATTCCAGTTTGATATTGCTTGCTAATCGCAAGCGTAAAAAATGTATAAAATATGAAGTCTCCCCTGAAACTACAATGAGCAACACTTGCAAAATCAACCAAATTTGCTAGATGTGGCAACACAACGGAAGAAAACTTACGAAAGGAAACAAAGCCGACAATCTTTTAACAGACACCAGTTGAGCAAAAAAACTAATAAAATATAAACAATAATAAACAATGAAAAATACTTGCACTTGCAACTATAAAAATATTTGCTTACAGAACAAGCAAAATCTGTGATTGGCAGCTAAGCCCACAAAACTTGAGCAGACTCGAAAGTCCGTCAGTTCAATTTTTACCGGAAAAGATTTTGAATTCCATAATATGAAATCAAAAGATCCGGCCGGGACACGAACCCCAGACCTTAGGGTGAGGTAGCGGCGCAAAGGCCGAGTGCGAAGGAATCTAGATGTTGCTAAGGTACAAAAATAAAGCTGGTTGAAGATTTGTAAGAAAAGTTGTTAAAGGGAAAAGGCTAGTTTTCGATTACACGACACTTGCTCTCGCAAGTGTCATTAAAACATTCGATTAGGATTTGAAAAAATGGCAAAGCTCAGATAGATTACTTCAATCAAGTCTTCAGCCTCGTTGTCTTTAGTAATGAGGCAGCGGCCAGTCGCATTTGAGACGATAGAACCTGAGTTTCTGTTCAGGAAGAAGCGCTGCCTGGGTTCACTTGGGTCTGCATTTTCCATGCTGAAATCAAAATCAGTCAACTTTTGTTTGATGTGTAATTTAGCTTCGATTCTTTACTTTAGAAAAAAACATCAAGCAAAAAAACGTATTATATCCTAACTTTTTCTTTGAATCAAGGAAAATAAGCTGATTGGAAATAATTCAGGCAGTAAAATAAATCTTATAACAATTTGTGACTTAAACGGAATATTTCGGAATACTTTGAGTTGAGTACTGTTATTTTATAGCCAACCAAAACATTAAAAAATTACCATTTGTTTCCTATATTTACACAAAGATTTTAAAAATTGGTCAAGGTTCGGAGTTGCAAACTGCATTTTGAACACTTGAAAAATGAGCGTGAAGGTTTGTCCAAATCGAGGGTACTTATAGCCTTGCCGCAGTGGACTGAACAGCTTGGGAGCTTGGTTGTTGTTCGTTGCTCTCATTGATATGTAAAAGTTTCTCACGTGATTTTGCCCTTTTTGTCATCTTCGACCTCCAGAGCCAAGCTTGGGTTACTAGTGGACAGGATCATGACAATATCGTACAACATGGGTTCAGATTCTCGCTGAGTACTCTGCAGAAGCTCTTCCGCAATTGCATCCAGATTCTTCGCCAGGATCAGTTCGAAGTCGTTCACGTGTCCCAACTCCTCTATCTGGGACCCGCAAAAAACCATAAATTGTTTTTATTTTGCGCTAGCATTCCCCCAATTGATCAACCCAGGAAACTCTGCCCCATTAGGTTATTGTTTCACCACTAACCACGGCGTGGAAGGAACTATTGTATATCGCAACTGTCGCGTATCGCAAAAAGCGTTCCAAGAAAGTTATATAAGCAAACATATCTTTATGATGCCAGATGACGTTTAAACTTGACTGCAATGCATCAAATTTCTCAGTAGAAGAGCGAGATAACCATTTGCAAATTGCAGAGTATGTTTAAAAAACCCGAAATCTCGTTTTTTTTTTGAAATTCTAAACTAATAAAAAATGCCAAGACCCTTTTGCCGTCAGAGAACACACGCACACAAAAACTTTTTCAGACGTAACGACGCAATAAGAGGCCACTAAGTCGATATCAATTAGGCTGAAATTTATTAAGCCGATAAAAAAGACGAAAAAAGAGAAATTTTAACAAATCGAGCTGATTAAATTACAACCAATGTGAGAAGCAAATTTCCACTCGGCCTTGGTTTTAAAATGCTAAAAACAACTGCAGTTAAAATTGTTTACAGCTAAAATGAACGATTCTTAGATGTGGCAACTAAGCCGATAAAACATAAGCAATCAAATAATAGGCCGAAATTTTTTTAAGCCTGAACAATTACCATTTGAAAAAAATTGGTCCTGGTAAGATTCCAACCCAGAACCTTTGCCGTCCTAGGCGTATTCGTTTCCACCAGGCTCAGCGTGCAAGATAAACTACAATTTTGAATTCATTTCAAATGGTTGGAACAACAAGTTCTTTCCGAAACTTTCAGAACAACATTTTTTGATTTGATAGCACTTCAGGCCTGCTAAAACCCAGTCTACCAGCCAATATGGTTATCATCCTTACTATATGCAAGAAAGCAAAAAAATCAGTTAAAAAAATTGATCGGAACAAAATGGAAAAGATTGCGCACAAACTCACAAATCTAGCAATTAACTGCACCAAAAAGTAGAATGATTACATTCGATCGTTCCTCAAAAGGAAAAAGTAATCACAGCTAATTTTCAACGAGCATACAGAAACAGTTGAAAATTACAACAAAAAAATTAAAGGTTCTGATCAATCTCAATTAAAACGAGCAAATATTGATTAAAAAAACATAGCAGTAAAAAACCAACTGAATTAAAGCCGACACCCAATAACCTGAAATTTCATCAAGCATTTGCTCCCAAAAAAATCCACCGTGTAAGATTGCATAAAATACAAACCAAAAGAGCTTGTAACATCTACAAGCAAACTTTTGAAAATTGGTAACATTCATTTTCTCCGGCCATTTTGTTTTCAAATTTGTTTATTTATGGGAAAGAAAGTCTAGTTTCTGGCAAAGAAATCGAAAAGGTGATTTTATCCCAAACGCTCTTTAACTTTACTATGATATCTGTTCCCAGAATAATTATGGATATAGTGCTACAAAGAAAACATTGGACTCGTTTCATTTAGTTACCTCAGGTAGGGTTGAAAGTCGGAACTTGTTGAAGTTGCAGAGGGTGACCGAAGGAAATTGCACAGAGGTCTGCAAATCCATCGAGATGCTCAAAGATGTGGGGTAAGTTAAATAATCCATAACCAGGAAGTAGGACTGGAAAAATACATCGTACGTTTCCCTTTTTTGGTTGAATTTAATAAAATCTAAATGAGGTTATCTAACCTGGTACACAAAAGCTCCTATTGAGCACAATGTAAACATAGTCCAAGCGATCTTTCTAAATTGAGTCGGCGACTCTATCGCCCTAGGAAACCCGTGCGCACTGCAATCCAAGAAACAGTTTCTTATGAAGAACAAGTACGTCAGTGATTCTTCGCCATTTGGCGGAGGGGGTTCGGGAGGAGCATTTGGAACATAAGGTGGTAGGGGCGGGTTCACAGAATCCATGTCATCACAGTCGCTTTCTTTGCTGTCATGCAAATTGCCATCATCGTTTTTTTCTTCAATGAGCTCATCAATATCAGTATTGGATCTGGGCAAAACAACTACTTCTGGCGTTTCATTATCTCCTAAATCAGCGAGCGATTTCGATCGCGAAAAGTTTGCAACATTTGCTTTTGAGACATCTTTTATTGCCTCATCTGAAGCGTTGCCATTTATAGAATTAACATTTTCCGACTTGTCGTTTTCAATCATCTCCACTGTGTTATTATTGCTCTCATCCTCGTCGTCCAGATCCTTATCGAAGTAGTCGACTTTACAGCTCGATTGGTCAGCTTCGTTGTCGGTGTCGGCACTCAAAACGTCTTTGTGCTCGTTGTCAATTTCGTTCCACCAACTGATTTGACGATCAGCCTTGACGCCTAATCCAAATTATACCTCATCTTAAACCGCGTTTGGAACTTTTTGTGTACTAGCTTTGCTTATAAACATTTTAAGTTATCTATTGATCTATGAACTCCTTTTTGCAATTTAGCATTCAGAAGGCAATATTTTTCATTAGTTTTCCTTGTCAATCAAGTTTAATTTTTTAAACTTACCATGAAGATGTTCAGAATCAGATTGCGATTCTCTGCTCTTCGGTCCTTCTTTTGTCTTTTTGTGATCAAATGTAACATTAGGTTTTTTATTCTTATTTTTTGAATTTTTCATTTTTTTGTCGCTATAAATTCACAATAAAAGACAGATTATCCTGTCCAAATACCCATCGTATCAAAAAATGAAAAAAATAAAATCAGATCAAAAAATGGCGAGAAATCCTGTTATTGTTCTGACTTTCCAAATAGTTAGTCAATTAGTTTGTGTTCCGATAAAAATTTGCTTAATCAGAGAATAGAAAGAGAAAATAAGTAATTGCTAAAAGGTCTTTTAAAAATCAAAAGTTCAAAAGGATGTTAAAAGTTGAAACATACTCTGGACATCTGTCCAAACTACAGCAAACAAATATAGTCGGAAATATTGAATAATTCAGACAATTCAATCTATGAATTCAAAAGGTGGAGAAATCCAGATAAATCAAGCTTTTTGCAGTTTATGATAAATCTTGAAAATATAATGTTGACGTTTTCGGAATCAGAAAAAATACATGTATTTTATAGTTATTTATGACCGTTTAATGAAACAGAATGATGTCGACCAATTTTGGTTGAAAATCAGCTGCTTACTTCCGCTATTGTAATTAATAGGTAGATTGTCTAGTGCCAGAAAACTTCCTGGCAAATATCTAAGATCAACATGATGCTCAAAAATGATCCAATGAATAAATTATTTCAAAATTTCCAAGGAAGAAAAAAAATGATTCATCAAAGTCCACACAGAGGCGAATCGGAGCCAGAAAATTCAATATTAAATTAGCAACGGAACCAATCTTACGAAGAGGAAACAAAGCCCACAACCATTCAGCAAAACAATGATTTAAAAAAAAAATCTTTGAAGTTTTAAATCCCTCCTGAAATTACAATCAACAACACTTGCTCTTGCAACTAAAATGAAAACTGCTTATAGCACAAAAAAAATGTGATGTTGTAACTACGCGTACGCCAAATCTTAGAGCAGACCCAAGTTGTTTTTTAAAAAAATGGTTTTCTATATTTTGTAAAAAAAAAACTTGAGCCCACTGAAACTAAAAAAAAAAACAACACATGCATCTGCAACTAAAAGAAAGAATGCTTCCACAGTAAAAGTCAACTTAGGCTGACAAAAATTGAGCAGACAAACGAAAGTCGGATAATTCAATTTTACCGAAATTTTTTTGATTGCACACAATCTAAAAAAAACACCGTCCGAACGGGAATTAATCCCCAGACCTTAGGAGCAAAGACAACGTTAACTGCCGGGCAAGTGAGAAGTAGCCTGTTAGTAAAGAGGTTCAATAATAAAAAGCTACCTGAAGACTTGTGAGAAAAAGTTAAAGTTCTGTTTGCCAGTTCCTCTTCTTGGAAGCGCTCTGCCGAGTTCGTGATTTCCAGCAGCCACAAGACCAGGGTAAGCAAATACTGGCGACTAGACTATTTCGCACCTAAGACGGTTCACGATTTATAACTCAAATCATAAAAACCTTCAATTCCAATTCCCTTACAACACCCTCCCGATTTTTAAACAATTTTAACGTTCAACTCACCCACGTCACACAACAATTTCAAACGAAATCGTCCTAAGATTCAGAAAAGCTTGAACGATTAAACGTTAAAAAAATGGCACGTCCATCTCGAGCGTTCCATCTTAATGGACTTACAGCCATTCGTTTGAAGAATCTCAAAACTATTGCTCTAGAAAATCTCACTAAACTCGTAAACTTTACTTTACGTGCTTTACAAATCCCATCCAATTGAAAACCAGCTAGCAAACTTCCTTTTGCTGGCTGGTTTTGGTTCCTTTAGCTGCCGTCAAATCCCAAACAGATTTTACACTTTAAAAATATCGCACTATTTCCTTATTCAATCCAGTCATCAAAATTGTTCACGCCTCACTCTTCTAACTTAACACCTAGAACTTAAGACACCAAACACGGCTTCCACTCCCTGCATTCCACCATATGCACCTTAAGTTACCTAAAAAACCTTTACACAAAACTGCTCTTGCAGCCCTAGATATATCAAAAGCTTTCAACTACGTGAGCAATCACACCTTACAAAGAAATTGAATTGATTGACAAACTCTTCACTGGTCAATCCTATCACCCGCTGGCTAGACATTTTCCTGAGCGTTGTTCAAACCGATCTTATTTAGTGATAATCTTTTATAAGCGACAATAGTGCAATGCGGAGTCACTCATGACTTGCTTTTTTCCCAATACTTCGCAGTTCTATGCGTGAAATTCCCCTCTACCCGAAAAAATAACCATTATATCTTACGCTGGCAATTTCAAGGTCTACAGCCAAAGCGCCACTATCGAAACTCTATCGTTCTCGCTCTCTACATACCTACTCTATCTACACTTTCTTCAGAAAAATTAACTTGGAGTTTATTCCATCCAAATGCTCTGTAACCCTATTCTAACCTGACTCAAACAATACTGAACCTGTTTTGGAGTTAAAATTATGAGCATTCTTTTCCCGCAGGATCACATCCCCAAAATCAAAGGACTCAACTAAGACCTATTTTTGAATTACACTCTACACTGCTAAGCTTAAGCTATCAATGGCAAGAAGCGTTCTAAAAGCCCCATTCGGTATCAACTCTGACCTAGCAGGGAATGCCACTAAATACGCTTAAAGCAATTATTAGATTATTAAAAAGATTATTAGGAATACCCTGCCCCTGCCACTTGATTGAACTGGTGAACTCTAACTAGTAAATTAACAGGGGAGCAAAAATTCATCACAAAATAATTCACAAACGACAGGTTTTCAACTACATCAAAATATACTTTGTACCCAAAACTCTCACCGAAAACCCCCAATAACCTCCACCACTTAACTCTTAGCCAGTAAACAAGCCCATTTCAGCCTGCGTTGGTTTATCTTTTTTATTTCCCACCTTAACATACTCAAGTCAGGTATCGAAGAACGTTCAAAAAGCTTCAATACCCAACATGACACCAACCACTTTCTTCAAAAACCGAACACCCATTACACTCAATTCATTTACACTCTGGTCCAGTACAATTGAGGTTCTGCCTTCCTCAGGCTAGATCAACCCTCAAACACATCAATTGAGCTCGCTCCTGATGGCCAGTGCTAACGAAACACTGACTCAAATATTCGGGCTGTTAAACCAAAACTGTTTTTCTGTTTGGTGTTCTGCAGATACGATGGACACAAAATTAGACACTAACACCATAGCGCTGCTAAACTTCTCTCATTTGATGAATTCTTGATCCACCGAAACGGCCGTGCCAAACAGAACCACTAGACATCTCAGTTAATGGAATAGGGGCTCTTTTTTACCCGATGCAATCAGGCGGAGTAGACTTGGAAGGGGCCACAAAACGAACACTGGAAAAACCAAAATCAAGCAATCATGGTCATACTAATACACTAGGCTCATAAGCTAGCTTATGAAAAAAGGCATCAACTGTGTTATCTTAATCAAGATTCAAAACACATGCTATTAAATAGCCAATTCAGCATACCGCTGTAAAAATGTCACAAAAAAGCATTGTCTGCGAATTAGGTTGAAAAAAGTAGCCTCGTAGTATCAAACTACTCTCCGCGAGCAACTAAACGAGAATATCTTCTCATTGGACAAGAATCACAGAAAGTTCCGGTCGACCTTTTTTCCTAGTGACTTTATAGGACGATGAGTAAAGGTTGTTAAATAAGGCCTCAAAAGTGCGTATCATTAGATAACTTAGCTTAAAGAATCACATTACCCTTTGCTTGCTGATTAAATTACGCTAATGATATTCTAAAAGCGATGATTTCAAATCTCATGGTGTTTTCTGGCGACATAGCGAATATATTTCACAAATTCTCTTTCTAGATTTTCTGCAAAATGAAAAATCTAAAAATTGCTCTCAAAAAGTAGATAGTTATTTCTCGGAAAACCTACGTCCACGCCTGCTTCAATTCTTCACTCAATGACAAAAACTTTTTTCACAGTAACTAATATATTGATACCAAATTTCATTTATCATTACCATAACTCATTAGCGAAATTTATTACGAACATTAAATAGAATTTTGACGTGATCATATTCAAAGTAAACACTAAAATTGAATCAACAAAGTTAGTTGTGACTTTTCGACAATTAAGTGACACTCCTGATGAATTTACTGACTGTTTCTAGTTTTGTATTTGAATTTTTTCTCTTCATTTCAAATGGCAACCACGAGATCAGCTAATCAGCGGCTAAATTCAAGCAGTCGTACCTACGTATTAAAAAGAGCGAGCGTTCACCAAAATCATTCGCCTAAGAGCGAACGCCTAACTAATAATATTGTTTTCACTTGGAAAATAAATAGGCGGAATTTGACCTTATTTTTTAATCCATACTTTCGCCGAGAAAAAGTTCAAAATTCGCATTCGGTAATATTTGTCTAGCGCTTAAGTTTGCAGATCGCACTTCACATTGAAATTGATGACGAGTGAGGAATTTCTGCTTGAATTTATTCTAACTCTGTTCCAAATTTGATATCGGAACTCCTGGACTGTTACCCGAACTGTTCTTAGTACTCTCATTCTGTGCTTTGCATCGAATGAGAGAGAGGTCTGCCTGTCTCTTACAAACAGCATCCACCTCTTCCGCCATTCGTCTGCAAATAGCCTCAGTGTCCGCCTGAAATACCAGTTAACCATTTAACGACTTCTTAAATTACATAAAAAGAACCCCCAAATACTTGGACCGTAACACAGATATGTCTTCTGGTTAACAGCTCTTGTCCAAAATTTCCATAAAAGAGAGAGAGAGAGAGAGAGAGAGAGAGAGAGAGAGAGAGAGAGATTCCCCTCCCATTCATTATCTCGACTCCCTCCTCATAACGGTTGCAATGCGAGAACCCACTGGAAATTACTACACATATGCAAACTGACCATAGTATTTTTAGTTGCTGGCCTTGCTGAAACAAAATGCTGACTGCGAGAGTTTCAGCACTTTTTAAATAAGAGCAAAAAATTTAACCGTGTCCTGTGCTTCGCTGAAAAGAGACTTTAAGCCGTATAACCTGGATCAAGACAAACCACCCAGAACGCAACAGCACATTAGTCAACTTTATTGAGGCAAAAGACAAGTTTGAAGCAAAAGTCAGAAGCTGTGTATATGATTGTGAAAGCATCTCAAAATAACTTGGCGATAAAAATGAACGGAGAAGCTCTCATCAAGCTCTGCAGAAATAACCACTAGTAGCTTAATTACATAACAAAGAAAAAAACAATTTTGCCATTTCATTTAAAATGAAAAACAAAAAAGGTCTCTTTATGAACTAACCAGTCTGAAAGGCGAAAACGTCAAAGCAGTTTTTATCTCATCACTGAGAAAACTTGTGAAAATTTTCCAATTGCAGCTCGAATAATAACTGAAAAGACTTCAAAATGGTATATCAACACCACTTCATTTGACGTTTATTTTAGGTATCTGATATGATGTGAAAAAAAAACACAGCTTAATCCCAAAGAATCTATAAGCTCAGATTCACAATAATGAAAGGGCACACTTTTCATACCTTGCAAAAACTTGGCCAGGAACCCAAAAACTAACTCAAAAACTGTTACTTCAGGAAAAGTTCGTAAAAGGTGGCGCAACTGCTTCAGCCATAAGCCAGTTCCTACATTATTGGCCGCTGACGGGTTATCTAATGCTTTAAGAGTTAAAGTGCCCTCACCTGACTTCTGGCTAGTTCTGCTCTTTCTTCTACCGTCATGCTATCGTGTCCCTTCTGGAAACAGAGCAGAAATTCTTTGGTCAATTTTGCACACTAAACTGAGTCAGACAATTTCAACCGACAACCTATTTTCATTGTAGAGCAAGTTTATCAAAAGTTTGATAGCACTTAGTAACTTCCTTTTGATTAAAGGGGAAATTTAAGCAGGTTTAAATGTTATAAAAGTCTACTTATATTTAAGAACCAGAAGGATTGCCTAGAAAAAAACCACGTGCAAAGAGATTCGGATTCGAAGTACATGCCCAAAATTTGGAAAACAAAACTGCCTCATTTTGCAGATTCAACAACGGTTTTGTAAATTTGCAACATTCAGATTGAGGCACATTTTTGCACACATAAAAATCAGGTCATAGATACATTTTTCATTGATTTGACCTTAATTTACAATCTAAAATTAGTTTCAAGTTACGCTTCAGTCTCAAAAAAAGGCTTCAAACACCTGAATAAAACTGCAGCTCTAGCTGTTTACCATTTTGAAGTCAACAGTGGCACCATCTAACTCGACTGCCACCTGGTGGACCAGCTGTGCCTTCTGTGCCTCTTTACTTGCCACCACTTTCCTCAAACTCAGAATCTCCAACACCAGCTGTTCTTTCATTTCTAATTCACTCTTCCGCAGAAACTCGTTCCACACAGCTGTGTCTTCAGATAGCCACACGCTTTTGCTAACATCGCTACCTTCATTTCCACTTTGATGGTCATTTGGTTTCGCTGCTACATCCAGTAGTGACCATTTAATAATATTGTATTTGGTTATTAATACTTGTTTTTCAACTCTTTCTCAAAACAATTGCGATCCAACTTAACTCTATGACATTACAAAAGTAGAACCAGCTAGTGATCGAAAAGACAGCGAGTTGTATTTTCAAACAAGTTGAGCCGATTTTTTTTGAACTGCAAACTGAAAATTTATGTTGTCTATTGAGGAGAAGGAGCATCAATATCAAAGTAAAGTAATTTTCAAAACTTCGAAGCATTTCAAGGTTAGACAAGAACCCGAGGTTCCAGGGCTTCGACTCCTCGCCAAACAAAGGGTCCCCCTTTGATATTAATTTATTATATCCATTTTCGGCCGACCAACCCAATTGGTTCGCAAGTTCTTTTATAGCTTGAATCACATATGAAAGATCTTCAATATGACATATAACTTAGCCTTAGATTGTATGGCATGTCTTCGTCGAAACTGATTTATCGTGGAAAAAAAACACCTGTACAGTTTCTCTCCTCTAAACCGCTCAAAATTGAGAAAAAAAACAGAATCAAGTTCATTAAAAAACACCTCTTAAATTTACTAATACAACACTTAGATAAAAAAAACACGCTAAATTTAATGTTAACACAAAAAAGCAAAACCATTGGATCAAAAATCCGGACAAAATTCCTTTCAAACACATTAAAATTTTGAAAGCTTGAAAATTCGAATAAACTTCAGTGTCAAACATGCTTAAATGTCCTAGGATGACTGACAACTAAAAAAAATCTTCATAACTAACATTTGATAATTTTCAAAGTTCTTAACTTACAAGTTTTTATGTGCAAGATTTTTCAAAGCAAAAGCATGGCTAGAAATCAGCTAAACGAAAACAAATGCAAAAAATTACGCCATTTATTATACAAAATATCTAGCTATTAAATTTGAATCTGCCACCTATTGTTTTGTATCGCCATAAAGTTTTTGAACAAACTTTATCTGGTTCGCATACAGTATTTAAAAGCTTATGGAGATATGTTGCGGTTGCTATTAAGACTTAAATAGAAGAAAAAACAAAACAAGAAAGCTGCAAAACCAGAATGGTTATTTCGGTGGTTTTTTAAAACATATCGGGCTGCAAAAACATTTGCTCTCACAATAGCACAAGTGATACTGAAAGAAAATTCTTATAATTATGGGGTTAATTAAATGGTCACCAATTCCTGCGTCACCGCTATTATGACGAACTACAGGAGGCGGTTTTACTGCAGCCGCATCTGAAATATCACACGTCTCTGTCGCACTTTTTGGCTCGCTCTGTGTTGTGACTTCTTTGGTGCTACTGTTAGTGCTCGCTTGTGATGACTTGTCATCGTTTTGATTAGTCTTCAGTGCCCTCAGCTTAAATAAGTTTTCCATTGAATTGAATTATCATATCTCCAACTTCAGATGCTCGAACACAGTATAAAAAAAGTTTCAGATTATCAAGTTGCATAATATTTTACATTGCTTTTTCATGATTCCCATCTTCTATGACTTATCAATAAAAATATCGAAAACGATTCCTACATTTTTTAAAGCGATAAAGAACACAACATTTCCCCCCTGATTTCAATGGATAGTAAACTCCGTGTCATGACTACACAGTTACTGGTTTGTTCAAGTCCACAGCATGATCAACTCAGGGTCACCTAGTCATTTGAATTTCAAATGATTGATTTGTCAACACACGTATCAATGCCAGTTATAACTAAGTAAACTAGCTAATAATATTACTTAATACCTATTGGACACGAGCACTGTAAATTTGACTTCAACAATCGGTCAAACATCAGGATAACTAAGCAAACTTTATGAAATATTTCTGCAGTTCAATTCAAACTCTTTCAAACTTTGGATAAAAGTGAAATATCAATTACAAAAATGACGGTTTCTGGGGCTACCTTGCTTTACGAACGTCACAAGTGTTCCGTTTTTCTATTCTGCATTTTTATTTTCATGACGGAGACATTTTACAACAGCTTCTACAAAATCAGCATTCCTCAACTCGCTAATGTGGAAATTTCTGGAGCCACTTTTGGAAAAATAAACATGTCTCTTTCTTGCTTAAACGTCGTCATCGCTTTACTGCTTTTTCTGGCTTTACTTCCAGAACGCAGAAAATTCCACTTCTGCTTAAGCATTGTTTTACTCGGAATTTCAAGTGCATCTTTTGGTATACTGCTCAAAATGAATCTGTACCCAAAAGCATTAGTGGCCGTCATCATGATAGTACGAACAATTGCTTTGTGTGGAGTTTCTCTGCTATGGACATCAGCAATACCGCTACTTGTTTCCATGTTTCCGGGAAAAACGGGACTGATCTGTGCTCTGAGTGGGTGCACCGCTACTCTTGGTTACGTAAGTGGCTATCAATTCGTTAAAATCATGGATGAAAGCGACGAAAAAGATGAGTTGAGCTACATAACAATGTCATTTACATACTTAGGCTTCATTTTGTGTTTTATTCTTATGCCATTAAGTTTATTCATTTTGCGGCAAAAAACTTGTTTCAAATCCAGCGTGGAAATTGAAAAGAATAGTTTATCCAAGGTAGTTGCCTTCGCAACTCATTCAGGCGTTGCATGTCTCGCACTCAGTACAATATTCATCTCAGTTTCACGAATACAATTTCACGAATACGTCGCAACCAAGTTGCAATACCTCGACATAGCCGAGTTATCCAGAACTTCCCGAGAAATATTTTGGTTTCTTCAAATAGTACAAATCATTGCTTCCATATTATCCGGGATTCTAAGCGACAGAGGCTATGCTTCTATCATCTTCAGTACTGGGAGCTCTCTTGCAATTTTGGGATACTTTATCATGGCAATTCCAGCTCAGATCATCCGGCTCGACAACATTTACTTTGTTTGTCTCCTCGCAGCCGTCGTGACTTTCGGAGTATCGATTTCGTACACGCCTATTTTTCTAATAGTCTACCAGGTGGCACTGAAACAGGACCTAGCAGATGTCGAAATGGCCAAAGAATACTCCATTGTCACTATACTTTTCACCGCCAATTTCGGAGCGCTCATCGGCAAACAGCTCATTTATGATTTCATTCTGCCCATGTTTGGATTTCGAGGAACTTGTGCTCTGTTGGCGTCTCTGTTATTTCTCGCTACATACCTTTCCACCCAATATCTGGCAAAAATTGGATTGATGAGAAACGTCAACAAGTATGAAGAGGGTCTTACTATTGCAATCAAAGGACTTGAAGCGGAGAAAAACTTGGCAATTATGAACCATTTGTTGATTCAAACTAGCGGATACGAGAGCATCGAAAGCTGCACATGAGTAAAACTGACATTAGATTATCAAATATCATTTCATATTTTCAATTCAATTTCGCTTAGCTTTAATGTTCTTTCAACAAAAAGATAACACAAGGTGACCCTAGTGCGAAGGAAGATTTTCAGTTCCGACTACTAATTTAATCCTTATAAAAATTATTCATATAATCAAAGGTATGTTTAATTCAGACCAGACTAGCGGGTAACTTGCATCTTCGGTGCTTCGAACAGATTGATGAACTTGAAAATTGCTTAGATTAAAATTATACACAAAAGGAAGCTGAGCTTCGCACCACTTGCGATACAAATATGAATGACTAAGAAAATCAAATGAAAAAATGCATCCCCTGAGAGTACTCTGACAGCATAATGGGGTTGCTGATTTCAAGTTAAGTGAAAGAAACAAACAAATTCTTGATAAATTTCGCCGCAAATGATTATAGGAAAAATGTAGAGTTGAAGCAGCGCTACACTGCGCTGCCCTCCACCCCCTCCTCCCATGGTGACATCATTACTACAACCATACATTCGAACCTTACAGTTGACCTAGCATTGATAGTTGGCCTTATGCATTGCATTATACGATATAGCTTAACCGTGCATTAATTCTTTCGTTGAACGTGCAAAAATTAATACGTTGAAAAAGCTGGAGAGATAGTTATTCAAATATATAACAGATAGATATGCTATATCTCCAAAAACCCTCCTCCATAAAAAATAAATTCGTCATAAGCCTCATGAAAGGAGATTTAGTTCTCAAGTACAAGAATAATCGGTTGCTGTGCAGGTAGCTATCATGTTCGGATGAAACTTAAAAAAATCAAAATGACAAAATTTGAAGAAAAACAAAACATTCACTTTTAGCAATTTTCCTTTAAATTTTCTTTTTAGAGAAACTCCAATTGAATAAGAAATAAAATGCAAGAAATATGGCTGAAATCAGCGTTACAATTGAGAGTTCAGCCTTCCATCAAATTTCGTGTCAAGGGAAAGAATCAATGAAGGCAAATAAACAGCAAAAATACTGACTTGTTTTTTGAAAATTTCTCATCTTTCAACTAACAAAAAAAACTTGTTGGCCTCGAGAAGCTTTTTGGTTTTCTAAAACAATTTATGATTGGCACTTTTCGATACAATGAACCTAATTTCAGAAAACTAGATCAATAGGTGAAATTATTTCATTGGGAAATCTGTTGATTAAATTCCGTTTTCGAAATTAAAAATCAACCACGTTTTTGTCAACCTTTACACTTTCTCTGTTCGATAGTGGAGTTCGCTTTCCATGTATAGAAGGAAACAAACTAAATTTAAAAAATCAAAAGTCAAACCGCAAAAAATTAAATTTGAAGCTCAAATTTTCCTCAAAAAAAAAAAAAAAAAATCACGACCTAGATAAAAGTCTGATACGTTCATCGACTCTTATTTACAAGCAAAAAGATTTTAGTATGATACCACACTTGAACCCCTCCGAGCTATCCTTGAGTTAGTAAGAAATTGGTTATTTTAATTTAGTTATTTTTGGGGTGAAGGATGCGATTCTGTACAGAATTGATATTGACGACGATATCTAATCTGTCTTGATAACGGAAACGTAACAAACCTTTCTCTTGTACGTAGTCACTATTCTTTGCACTTCCCACAGTTCTTCTTCTACTCCCTGAAACCAACATCAATTAGATATAATTGGCACATTTATCGCGAATTATCGCGAATAATTGGCACATTTATCGCGAAAAAAACTGGTCAGTCAGATCTTACTCCGTTTTTCAGTTTTAGTTCGACAAAATTGACGAAAAGCTACCCCAATTGCAGACTACTCTACAACTATAGTTACCGCTTCATCTTCCATTTTTCACAAAACTCAACTGCCCTTACTAAAATAAAGAAATTTATCTCTTTTTTGTTTCTGTATAAAATCTATTTTTTGATCTTCTTTTCTTAAATCACTTGAATCCGAAACGGAAAACGGTTTTTAAACAGTCGTTTTTAATTTTTTTGAAATCGTCGTTTTTTATCAAACTAGTGTCGTTTTGTCTGCGTGGTGATATAAAACGATCTGAACGAAAAACTGCAACTAAGGCATATTAGACATTTATAGTAAAATAGGCAAATAGGACAACAGTGTTCGCAAAAAAATGAGAAAAAATCATCAAATAAATTTCAAAAAATAACAAAGCAATTGCATAATTTTTGAAGCTTTAGATTCTAAAGAAGGGAAGTTTTAGATTCTAGGAAACTGAAAAAAAACTACCCTTAGTCGAGCAGACCTGCGCTTCAAGACTAAATAAGCTATTGTAAGCCTGCTCGCTTGCTTGATTCGCTCGAATTTAGACTAAAATCAAAAAATTGAAACCTGTTTTCTCTTGATACTGGACCAAGTTTTGAAACTTTTTAAATGTCTTTTGAATCACTACTGAAAAGGTTTCAACATGCTATACCACTCGACCCATTCCGATGATTATATGTGGTATTTGAGATTGCGTGAAAAAAAAGAAAAAAAAACTGAAACACCGCTCATTTGAATTTTTTTAAACGTCGATAAAAACTAAATCCAATTCGATATCTTGATTTGCCTGATGTGAAATTAATTATAAGAAAAATAGGCTGAGCAAAACAGTTTGATTTAAAAAGTTTAAAAAAATTGCCAACAGACGATCAACTTGCTTTTTCAACGTATTAATTTTTGCACGTTCAACGGAAGAATTAATGCACGGTTAAGCTATATCGTATAATGCAATGCATAAGGCCAACTATCAATGCTAGGTCAACTGTAAGGTTCGAATGTATGGTTGTAGTAATGATGTCACCATGGGAGGTGGTGGAGGGCAGCGCAGTGTAGCGCTGCTTCAACTCTACATTTTTCCTATAATCATTTGCAGCAAAACCAAATTCCATTTTGAAGCTAGAAGTCAATCAGGTATTTCCTAATCTTTACATTTCGCTGTTCGATAATGGAGTTGGCCTTTTTTATCCGAAAAATAAACTCTACTTTTAAAAAAATTAAAAGCCAAACCGCGAAAAAAAACCTAATTTGAGCCTGAACAAATTTTAAGAAACTTCCTGAAAACATGAAACAAAAATGATCGCAAACTAAATAAGAGTCTAAATTAGGGTCATCGACTCTTAATTAATAAACCTTTATAATTTTTGCATTAAGTAACAACCTTGACTCCAAGCAGATCTTCCATTTTGTGAAGCATTCTAACTTTAAGCCTTTTTACTTTATGCAGTAAACAACAAGCTTGCCTGCAATCGGATCTTCCATTTTAGTATCTAAGTTGCCCAAGAGATCTTCGTACAGCCGGGGATCTTTTCTCAACATGAAGCATAATAAATTTAAGCCATTTCAACTTCATGTATTAATTAAAAACCTTGTCTGCAAGGGGATCTTCCATTTTAGCAAGTAAGTTGGCCAGAAAATTTTCGTACAGCCGAAAATCTTATATATGAAGCATATTATCTAAGTGTCTAAGTTGCCCAAGATATTTTCTTACAGCCGGGGATCATTTTTCAAAATGAAGCATAGTATCTTTAAGCATTTTTACTTTATGTAATAATTAACAACCTTGCCTGCAATCGGAGCTTCCATTCTAGTATCTAAGTCACCCAAGAGATCTTCGTAATACCCAAGATCTTTTCTCAAAATGAAGCATATTATCAAGCCTTTTTATTTTAAGTATTAATTAACAACCTTGCCTGCAATCGGAGCTTCCATTCTAGTATCTAAGTCGCCCAAGAGATCTTCGTAAAACCCAAGATCTTTTCTCAAAATGAAGCATATTATCAAGCCTTTTTATTTTAAGTATTAATTAACAACCTTGCCTGCAATCGGAGCTTCCATTCTATTATCTAAGTCGCCCAAGAGATCTTCGTAAAACCCAAGATCTTTTCTCAAAATGAAGCATATTATCAAGCCTTTTCATTTTAAGTAGTAATTAACAATCTTGCCTGCAATCGGAGCTTCCATTCTAGTATCTAAGTCGCCCAAGAGATCTTCGTAAAACCCAAGATCTTTTCTCAAAATGAAGCATATTATCAAGCCTTTTTATTTTAAGTATTAATTAACAACCTTGTCTGCAAGTGGATCTTCCATTTTAGTATGAAGGTTGCCCAAGAGATCTTCGTACAGCCGAAGATCTTTTCTCAAGGCTGTCGGACTATCGGGTGGCGACTCCCCGCATGCATTGTTTAGTTTTGCCCCTCCCACAACTCCCGCTCCCTTGGACCGGGTAGATTGATCGGGCGAGGCAGAATCAATTGACCTATTTTCAAATCTACTGAATAATGCATCCGGGTACCTCCTAAACAAATATATTTCATTGAACAAGGTGTGCTATTCGGTACATGTGGGTTCATTTCAAAATCAATGACGATCATCTTCTAGAAACAGAATCAATTACATAAAGCGAAATTAGTTACAATCCTTCATGGGATCCAATGTAATTCAATCATCAGTTTATTAATAAATTAATAGTGGGCGGAACAACAAGAGTACCTGAATCCTGTTCAAATAACACTGCATTCCCGACCATAGTAATAATTAATTTTGAAAAATTTTATAAGGTTTGCAATTCTGATTTTATTCATTTTTTCTCATGTAGCAGGAATGGGTCGAAATTTGATTCAAATTTAAAATATAGCTAACAGACTAATGCAAAAGAGTCAATGAACGCAAGTAACCAAAAATATTTCATGGCGTTTTTGAAACTGACGTTTTCGAACTGTTTGATAGTGGAGTTTGCGTTCCTGTAAACAAAAGTAAGGAACTTAACTTGAAAATAAATGAACAGTCAATCCACGAAAAGTAAATTTGTGCCTTAAAAATTCTACAACCACCACCAACAAAAGAGTCTGAACGAAAAAAAGAAATGACTTTTAAATGTTGAACTCTGTGCTAAAAAAAATTAACACCCGAGCTGAAAATCAGTTTGAAAATCTAAGTTAATCAGGTCGGTTTTTCTCAGTATTGTAAAAACTTATATGAATTATCTTTTTGAAATCCGACTGAAAACGTTTTTTATGATCCATCACAAAAAAGCGAAAATTCGACTATTGGTAGCAAGCTTATTTAATAATTAGACTATAAAATAACTGAGCAAATTATTCGACAAATTTTAGGTGGATTTGGGGGGATTAAAAATCTACAAGAGGACATAAGTATGTTAAGCAACCCAGGATTTGATAGTGATTTAAACTATGCTTTGAATCCTCTAACAAATCGCTTCAAACTGGAAGCTTATCATCCAATACAGAAAATGTACTCTATAACAAATTCCCACCTTGATCACCAAAAACTGTATGTTCCCGCAAAACACTTAGCTGCGAAAATGCAAACCCCCCAGTTGGATAAATATACCGAACAGATCCAACAGAGTCACATTCAAGAAACCCATCAGGTCCCGGAACTTAAAAAAAATACTTAATTTGAAAACGAAAAACCACCAACTTATTTACAGCCCGATTGGAAGGAAATTTGTAAAAATTTATCCTACATTATTACTACAGCTATGTAGCAGAGCTAATATGAAATCGATAATATTTTGATTTTGAAGAGCAAATTTGACTTTGAATAAAAAACGAAAACAAAAAATACACCCTTTTTATGAACCAGTCCTCCCTAATTACGTATACGCGATCAACCATTTCAACTAATCATCTTCAAGACGAAAAAGCATCTTCAAGAAAACGTCAAAAGAATAATAAAGACCAAAAACTCAGCTGAGGGCTGTCACAGAGCTTTTCACTTGGGAAGGGCGTGACCAGGGCGGATTGGAGGGGGGCGGACGCCTCTCTTTCTCAGGGATTCGACCCCCTGCCTACCCAAAGCATCCCCCTTTGTTACTATTTTAAGACTCCAATTTTTGGCTAACTGACTCTAAACTTTTCTAAAAGCGCCTTGGGCGCTAATAGACACTACTTTTGAGGGGGGAGCGCGCACCGAAAAAACACAATTTTTCGGTCAAAATTGTCCATTAAGTGCCTAAAAACGCCTTTTATGGCCTTTTTTTTTCGAAAATTGACCTGTTTTTAAGAACTTGTTTCTTTTTTTTTGGCCAGTGTTTTTAAGAAATATGACCAAAAAGCGTCTTGTTAATGATTTGCGAGAGCACGGAAAATCAATTTGGTCGACCTAAAAATTTTTTTTTTCAGGATCCCCCCTCAAGCAATTCCTATATCGTCCCTGGGTGTACCTACCCCACGCTTCGTAAATTTATTTAATTCTGTGGAAAGAACAAGGCATATCGGAAAATTAGATTGCGTTCATAATCGCTGGAGGAAAAAACTGCTATGTTGACAAAATACGGAAAACCCAATCGCGATTAATTTAGCAGCTAGAGCACTACATTTATAATTTGATTCATTCTTTAACTTAAACTTTCATCTTCTTTTCTTCTCCTCTGATGAAAGTTTTTTGCCGCGGCTTATAATCACCTGCTATAAATGATCCGAGCTATCGCTTGAGACGAATTATTGGCTCACGCTTCCGACTCGCCGAGAGGTTTCGTAAAAACACTCAAGATTAGCAGTACACACTGAATCACGTGCCAAATATCAGCACAGCGGAGCCCCTTACCGGCCCGTATGTTCTTTACTTCATTCCCTATTCCCTTCCAACCGGTTTCTCTCCGAATGTGTAATATGCAACTGTTTAGTTACTTGCATGAATTTTACTACTCACATATTGCTGACATAGATGAGTGGTGATTGCAGTATGCATTTGTTGGACAGGAGGACAGAAGTGAGGAATTGTGTAGAGTGGATTCTGAGAGAGTAAGACAGCAGCTGCACTATATCCGAACCCACCACTCCATTCTCATTGCTCTGCACAAAACCAAAGGCAAACAAAGATAGCCTCATACCGAGCAAATAGCTTTAAATTTTCCCATCCAGTTATTTTCGATGAAAAAAAACTGGAGAAAATATATAATTTTCAATTTAATCATTTTTTGCGCCTGTACGGGGAGAGAGAAAAAACTAGCAAGGTTGAAATTAGCAAGTCGGAGCAAAAATTTCTCATGTCAGTTCATAAGACATTTTCAAAAATTTCTAAATATCGATCGAATCAGAACTAAAAGGGGGGCTTTGCAAAAAACACCCACATACAAAATCCGGCACACTCAGTGATTAAGACGATAACTGCAGACAGAATGAAAAAAAAACTCATATCAATCAAATAAAAAATACCAAAATTGGTTTTCAAATCTCATAAAAAAATGCAATCATGTTCAGTTTATAACCTACCCTAGCTAACACGTTGTGAAAATGTGAGATGATCCAAAGAAACAGAGTTCGGCTTTCATTTGGCTGTTTGTTCAGAAACTTGGTAAGATTGTGGAGCCCTGTTTTGTCGTCAGCTAAAAATGAAGCACCTTCATGAGAGACAACTTCAGATCATATTCAATAACAAAGCAAGCTCCACTAGAGTACTATGGTCTTGTTATTGTTGTTGTGGAATTACAGCAATGCTGAACGGTTGATTAGTCCTATTCGTTATTCGTTAAAATAAAGTCCAGTTAATACGAGTTTTCACAATCACAAAATAATTGCCATGAACAAAAGTTCCGCTCAGAAAAATTTTCTCCGAAGAACTTCCGAATCGTTTTCATTATTTTATTGTTGAGTCCTTTCAAGTCACTAATGTTTATCAACTTTTACAACCGATTTATGATTCGACAAGTTTTGAACACAAATTAGTTTCGACAGTTTGAAAACTTCAGAGGTCCGTTTATCTCGCTTTTGTTGATCTGGCAACGGAATATAGCTGCTGTTTTCGATAAGTATTTTCGAGACTAAAAGGATGTCAATTAGTTGAAAAAATATTGGGAGGGGAAAGATGTTCAAGAGCCGGAGCTGAATTTTGTGGTCAGTCTTTGTTTCTGCTTTTACACTTAACAACCTTCTTTTGGAACCTTTTTCTTTTGGAGTTGATGCTGCAGGTTCAAAGAATGGATTCCTCTACGCGGCTGGACCCCGCATCGCCCAGCTAGGTGGTGTCCAAATTCCATTCATCCTCCACCGGTCTCGTGTCGCGAGCCAAAGAGAGAAAAGGAGCGAGTGTTGCGAGAGAGATAAAGGGAAGGGGAAGAGAAAAGAAGGGAAGACGAAGAAGAAACAGGAGAAAAAACGAAAGAACAAAGAGAAGAAACAAGACGTGTTTTGAGCAATGAGCAGCCAGAATCAGCCTACCTAATCATGTACTTGTTACTGGCTGGACTTCTAGTTCTCACTCTATTATTCCATAGCGGAATCGAACAAAATTTAGGCCCACATAACTGTATTATCTGTCACACCAAATTTATCCCTAGTCAATAGAGTGTCTTGTGCCACTTAGGAGGGTGGATACACTTAAAATGCTCCACACTTGAAAATATCAATCACTGGTCACGCAGTTTTTACTGTGGGAATTGTGACTTCTGCAAAACCAACCCCATCGGCACCCTTAATAAACAAAAACCTCTGCAACCAATACATGAACACCAACTTAGGATACCACAACTATATGCAAATGGCCTTGGACCAAAATTAGATAACATCATCCACCACATGGCTACAACAGACACAAAGGTTGCAGCAATCCCAGAAACTTTCCATACAAATGAATTCAAGCCCTTTAACATCTATATCCCACCACATTCAAGCTGTAGTCCTGGATACACTGCGTCAATCCAACACCTGATAAAGAAAACAGATGCATTAATATTAGGTGATGTCAACGCACATAACTCTCTGTGGTTCTCCCAACTACAACCTGACTCGCGTGGTCTCAAAATTGCAGTTGAAATAGACGCGTCTGATTTTGTTGCTCTAAACGAACACACACCCACAAGGAAAACAAACAACACTAAGTTCACCTGACATTAGCCTTGCAACATCAAACCTGGCCATGTCCACTAATTAGTAATGTGAAAACAGTGGGTTCAGACCATTCAGCCATCACCCTAGAAATAACCCGCGAAATTCAAATCAATAAGGCAACTCAGAAACCACACATTAACATTTTAAAAAATTGACGGGAAAAGCTTCCGTGCTGAAAGCGAAAAAACGTTCCAAAAATTAGCTCTGCCCAAATCCACCAATGAAGGCGAGAAAAATTTCAGGAAAAAAATTGCGGCGCGGCATCTAGACATATACCTCAAGGATGCATCAAAGAGGTGAAGCAGAATTTTCCAACAGTAGCTCTTAAACTCTCAAAAAGGACAATCTGAAACAAACACATCCCGGAGACGCCAAAATCAGTGAACTAAACAGTCAAATCAATAAACTAGTAGAAGATAAAAGAAAATGGATTGAGTTTCTTGACAACGTTGATCATCGAGGGGCAACAAGTAAACTAGGGTCTACGGTTTAAGGTCTGTCTAATACAAATAACAAAACCCCAAGAAACACGCCTGTTATCTTTGAAAACGAGCCCATTCACAACACACAAAAAAAATGCAACAAATTCAATCTAAAGTTCACTCCACATCCAAACAAGAACAAAAAGGAAAAAAGGGCAATTGTTCGCAAAATCAAACAATTAAAATTAAAAGAAGTGAAAATTTCAACTAAACTGGTAGAAAATGCAATTAAGTCTAGTGAGAAAAGCAAAGCGCTAGGACCTAACAACATCGCTCTAATCCATTTACATTTCATTGGAAAACAAGCCATCAAATACCTCAGTAAGTTGATAAGCCTCTCATTGAGAAATGCAACAAAACCCGAAAACTGGCAAATGGGAAGAGTACTACTACTGGCTAAGCTCAGTAAAGACTCCGAACAAGCTAACTACCGACCAATTGCACTGCTCTTTCCAGTGACAAAATTCAGAGCGTTTTCTTTTTCCCGAATTCAATTTATATGTAAATTTTTAGGAACACGGGTTTAGAAAAAAGATCGACAACTACTGCCCTTAATTTTATCTCATTTTACACAAAAGCTGGTTTGAACCAGGCCAAACCGCGTCAAAGAATATTAATGGTCGCCCTCGACTTGACTGCAGCCTTTGATACTATTGACCATCACCATCTGCTCAACAACATCGCCAGCTCGCATCTTTCTAAAAACACCAAAAGATGGATTTGGTAGACATACACGAGGTAGACATACGTATGTAGAATTCACATACACTAAACCCAAACGCAGGAAGGTGAAACAAGGTATTCTACAAGGTTGTGTGCTACCTCCCGTCCTATTTAATCTCTATATGTCAAAAAATGCCTCTACCAGAGAGTGATAACATCAAAGTGACTACTTATGCAGATGACATAACTCTCACAACACCAGAGCCCAATATTGAAACTTAAGCAGAGAACATGAATCCTTACCTTGACAGCCTAAACACCTGACCAACAGGCAGAAATCTTTCATTATCAAAAGATAAGTCCACAACATCAATTTTTTCAACATGAACAAATGAGTAGTAGATGTTGGAGGTGATCAGGGGGGGGGGGGGGGGGGGGGGAGGTGGCGGACCTCCATGTATTAAGATAAGGAATAGAGCATCCGGTCCGCCAGCTATGTATTAAGATTGGGTATAGAGTCTACAATGTATTAAGATTGGGAATACCGATGGTAAGGTTTCAGTGTGATGGTAAGAGAAAGAAAAACGTAATTTTTTTGGTTTTTGAATGGAAAATTCTAATTTTTTCGCAAAAATTTCGGCGCCCGTTACCTAATTGTTAAATATCAAAGTTTAATTACGAGTAGGTTGTGTAATGAAGGGCTTTCAATTAGTTTTTTGATATATGGTAAGTCGATGGTAAGAGTTTTTTGGGTAAGAACTTGGAATTTTTGTGAAAATTTTTTCGAAAAAATTCAAAACATGATAAGATTTTGTTTAACTTGATCTAATAAAAATTTATTCGATACTTTTACTTTCTACCTATCTGAATCTATTCTGAACCTACAGAGACTTCGAAAAAAATAAAGTTTTTTGAGAAAAAAAAAAGTTTAAATTACAAAGAAATTATATAAATCACTGCATCGTATAGTAAACTTACTGCCATAATTTACACTTACAAATGAAAAAACTACAAATTTACATAAAATTACTTATAAAATTCAAAACATGCACATCATGAATATTATTCAAGTTTGTCTGGTAGAATTTAAAAAGAAGAAATGCTGAATAAATTGCGTAAAATCCACACAAATTATCAGTTTTTTGTAGCTTTCGAGGAACCATTCGCCGATACTTTTTTGTTAGAAAGGAATAAGTTGTTCTTTTCCGACCCAAAGAATCAGCAAAATAGTAAGTTTTATCCAATCGAGCCATCATGATCCAGTGCTCCCCTCTATCATTGCTTGGAGCTGAGTTAACAATTGCAAAAGAGTATTTTGTTAGTTGAGGTACTTTATCAGAGGGGTAAGATCCCATGTACTTGAACCTGAGTTCAGGAATTCTTTCAATAATTTGCAGAAGTGAAAAATTATCTATTTTCGCAAATGTTAGCTGATTTACATCTAAAACAAAGAAATAGAAAGTATGATATTGTAATTTAGGATGGAAAATCCTAAAGTTATTGACTTACTCGCATTTAGGTACTGAATCAACAAAGTCCCATACACAAAACTTGTGAACTGGACAAAATTTGTTGAACACTGATTCACAGTCTAGGTTGAAGAAATGTCTTGGGTTTTCAATTAAACAGCATTCATTAGCTGCTATTTCTGGAGATTTAGGCCTGAAGAAAAACAAAATATATAGTACAGAGATAATCACAATGAAAAGTCCCAAAAAAGCTACAATATTTTTATAGGAACCTGAAAACTCAAAAAAACTAAACATTTTTAGCGACTGTTCCGAATTTGTCAATTTGAACATTTGATAGTCTTTCTCCCAAGACTATCACTTCCGTTACTTGCTCCAAGGGAAACTGAAAAAACATTTCTAATCTCAAGCTTTCTCCACTAAGTTCTGGATAATGCAAGTGTTCAGCGGCATCCTGTAGTGAAGTCAAGTCGAAAACTAGAATATAGTGATTTTGAAAATCTTCCATAGGAAGAGCTGGAAAATCTTCGTTAAACTGCATTGCTTTCATTGTTGTAACATAGGGTCGACAAGGAGAAGTTGTATCTAATGAAATAATTGCTCTTCCACCCCGAATAATTCAAGGCTCTCTCAAATGAAATTGTTGATAATTGAAAGGATTTTCATGAAAAGATCCCGCAACAGCCGAATTTGTATTCATTGCAACAGCTATCCTTCTAATTGGGGCATTATTGAAAACATTTTCCTGAATAAACTGGTTTTGACGAGATGGAATGATAAAGGTTCTTGCTATAGTTTCCATGTAATTGTATTGAGCAGGTTCTCTTTCCAGATTCCATTGCAAGTATTGATGATTAGGTTCAGCAACTAAAATTCTTCTAGTAAACAATGAACAATCAACTATTTTCAGACTGACATTTGGATTATCAGATAACATGTAAAAATTAGGTCTAGCTCGAATAAGTTTAATTCGAACTTTGGTGTTTGGTAGCAACAGTTTTTCGCAAGTAAACAAATCAATGGCGAGCCTTCCATAGAGTGAAAAAGTTATCCCTGTTCCCAAGGAATTTGCTCTATCAGTGAATGGATACATATCAAATGCATCAGGATTTTCTTCAAAACTGTATCCATGACAAGCAAGAATTCCTTTATTACTCACTGCTGACGAGTTGAATTCGTTCGATATCTGTGCCTTATGAGGATATAATCCATTGGCATTGTAAACCATTGTATTGTTGAAATAAACTTCACAGTTGGAGAATAGAGAATGTAGTAGATTGTTTACATAAGTTAAGTAAGTTTGTGGTTCCTCATCTGAATCTTCCTCCGATTTTGCTTTATGTTCTGCTTTTTCTTTTTTGAAAGCATCAAACAATCTTCCTTTAAATAGTTGAAGCTTTAAGCTAAGATGGGTATCACGCATATCCAAGTAGAGGTTACGATCCGTTTCAAATTCAAACTCAATACTGCTTTCATCCAGAGAAGTACTGGGGAATACTTCTTGTGTGTAAGATGACATAATTGTTTCCAAAACTGGGACTTTATCAAAAATCTCCAATGAAGAATTTGTAAAAGCCCCGTACCGAAAATGGCTTTGGTTTACACTCATTTTATATTGTCAAAAATGTCTTTGCGAGAGCGACTGTTTTTCGATCTGCCTTTTCGAGAACTGGATCTGGTTCTAGCTGTTTTACGCTTAGATTTCTTTTTTCCACCTCCCAATTGTTTCCGAACTGTTTTTGTTCCCACATCTTTTGCAAATGTTTTGAGTTTTTTACGTCCACTAACAACTTCCCCAATCTCTGGAGCAGCGATTTCAAACAAATCTGCCCCAATTCTTTTTGCAGCTGGGACTATATATTTTTTAATAAAGGGGATTGCAGTTCTCCCAAGAGTTTGCGCAAGAGCTCCAAAACCTCTTCCACGCTGTCTTGCATGTCCTCGAAAAATAGGGAAATCAGCTGATTTTTGAGCAACCATTTCGTATGAAGTTTAAATCAAAAATGATTATTCGAAATCTTGCGGAGCAAGAGAACAACTCGAGTGATTCCTACGGACACAAAAGGAATTTTTTCGCCTGTACTATCTCTTAGTTCTATCTTGATACTATGGAAAGAATTTTTCAACAGCTTTTTAAACTGTAAATTTGTAAAGGATTGATAATTCATGTACTGTCCTGTAGAAATTATATCTCCACTCTTCACTTTGGAGATAAATGGAATACAACGCAATAAGGGAGTTTTTGTATCACCAACTATGTTATATTCTATAATATCACTGTATATCATTAGGGAATGTATTCTTATAATGTCGTAAGAATACTGAGGATAATGTGGACCTTTTCCTTTCATTATAACCCCTGTTTGATTTTGTTCTAAATCACAACCAAAAAAGTGGCTCAAATCAGCACTCTGAATTATAAACACTGATTGACTCTCAGGTAAATGAACAGCAACTTTTTGTGTAATTTTATCTACTGATACATAGATTCCGTTATATTCAAAAACTTGAGCTCCTAGACGTTCTCGAATTTTGTTGTTCATGGCTACAACTATATCAACAATACTTGGATACAATCCTGGTTCAATGTTCATCGGTACAATCTTTCTTTTCTCCTCAGAACTTTCTCTTCCATCTACGAATGTAAACTTTCCCTCTGTAACATTTTGGTACAAAGAAGGGTATGATATTTCTGAAATAGCAACCTCCCATTCTCCTTTCAAATGTATTTGTTCAGGTAGAAAATTTGTAAAAGAACTAAGACTATTATTCGGATAACAATTAAAAGAAGCGTTGGAAACCAACTCAATAGTGAAAGAATCCATGACAACTGATCGGTAAAAATTTAGTTTAAAAATGATTTACCTTTAATCAGAACATTTTCTAAGCTCTTTTTCATAAAATTTTCCAAGAATTTCCTCTTTTTTCGAGATCTTTGATGATGTATGTTGGAGGATTTTTTATAGAGACTGCCGAAATTTCAAAAATTCCATCTGTAAATTGTGGTTTATATCCTTTTCGGAACGGAATATCATTCTTTGAAATTCTCACTCTGTCTCCAACTTCGAATTTTAGTTTCTTATACCTTGTTAGAGGTTTATTGTACAAAATTGAGAGGAAATCAGTATTCTTGACATCTCTAGGTGATTTCCCAACAGATCTATTGATGCGACAATTCATTGTAGACACAAATTGCGGCAACTTGTTAATGAATTTTTCACCATGATCTTCTATGTAGCGGTAAATAATGTGTTTTAATGATTGAATGGCTCTCTCTGCAAATGCAGCTTTTGTTTCACTCATGGTTGAGTAAACTTCAATGCTTTTTTCCTTGCAAAATTTTTTGAAAATTCCTCCATATTCCGTTCCTTTATCAACCCAAAGCTTTTCAGGAGTGTTTTTTCGAGAAATCATTTTTTTGAAAGCTTGCAAAGTGTCTTTGGCATATTTAGTTTTCATTGTTTGAACTCTGACAAATCGCGAAAAAACATCAACAGCAACCAATAAATATTTGACTCCCTTGTTTTGACGAGCTAGTTTGTCCACAAATGCCAAATCCATACACCAAATTTCATTTATATATTTTGAAAATGCTTGAAGCCTTCGAAAAGGTCTGATTGGGGGACCAAATTTTGTATACGATGTCTTGGTTTGTAAAAACTGTTCTACTTTCTTTTTTGACAATCCGCTTGCTTTACTCAAGTTTCGCACAGAACCGTACGCAGCTCTATCCCTAGAATACAATCTGTTCAGACTTACCTTTTCAGATTTTGAAAGGGATCCAAGTTCCTCTGTCTTTCGCTTTGGCATTCTTGTTGGCAACAAGTTTAGGTAGAATTTGAGTTGCTTCCAAAATGGTAAAGTAAATATCGGGAAAGTCGGTATTTTTTCGTTTTAGTGCACACACAAAGTCTACAATTGATTCTTTTGTGTCTCGATTATCTAATATGATATTTTCTGACTGACTTAGTCTAATTCTAGGAGAGTTCAAAATTAAATCAATAAGGTGTTTATTGTTACTCGTTTTCAACTTTGCATTTACAGCACTGTAAATAGAATCAAAATTTTTTGGTACAATCTCCTCTTTTTCTTGCTTTTGTTCCAATTTTGGTTTTTTCGGAAGTGTGCTTTGTGATTGATAAATTGAGTAAGGAATTAGAACAAACTGATCCATACTACGTCAATCGTTTAATGACAAAAGGAGTGATAACAGATATTAATTGTAAGCCTTTTGGTGAGCTCAAAATAGTTCTCCTTTTATGCAGTGAAGTTCTTCTTCGTGTGAGTTCTGATATTTCTCGTCGATATTTTACTACGTCTACTTTTCGAAGATCCTGTAGCTCGCCTCGTAGTAAGTTTACTAGACATTCGTTGAGGAATTGAATGAAATTTTTTGGACAATGGAGGATGAATTGTTTTTGAAGTTTTTGGGAAAATGTTTGAAATATTGGGAGTATAGAGACGTATTGTATGCCAATCGTCCAAAAACTTAGTTTCTGTTCCTGCTGGTAGATAAAATTTTGATGGAACTGAACCACTGTTTGTGCAATATCTTAGCGAATCAACTGTTTTTGGAGTTAAATCAATGAGTAAATGGCCATAAGGTGTAGATGTTGCATCTTGATACCACTCTTTCAATTGTGATCCTAGACATAGTTGTTGACTTAATGTATTGATTTGTAAAACATCTCTCGGTGACTTGAAAAGGACTATATGTGTATTTTGTAACTCAACATCTCTTCCCAATTTGCTTTGATGAAACAAGTTATGCTTAATATATATTGTATTCAGTCCCCTGTGTCTTCCAGCAGTAGCAACTTTTACAAACTGCTTAGAATTTGAAATTTCTTCACAAGAGTCATCAAATATTAACAGGTATTTTGTTCCATTATTGGGAAGGTTTTCATTTATTGATAAAAATAAAAAATTTTGTCAAACTTTGGTTGAAATGTACCAATTTTTAACCACTCAAAAATAAGATGTGATTTTCCAGATCCACTCGGTCCAACTAGCGAAATAAAAACTCGTTCTTTGGTAGAAATTATTTTATTCATAGTTTTGGAGAAGGTAAAATATAACCGACTGTACTTGATAAAATTGCTACCCAAACAGTTGTTTCTTCACATGTAGTGGATAACATTATTCGAACGATTGCACATGCTAGTATTAAAACTATGACAAAAAATTGGCACATAAACACTAAAAGAGATCTATTACACGTACGTCCAAAAAACTTCCAAGATTTTCGTTCATGATTCTCCTCATCAAAAACAAAATTTCCTAAATTTAATTGCTTGTCACATTCATCACCCATCTCAACTCTGGAATGAAAAAATTGATAATGACTAACATTTAAATTTCAAAAACACGATAATACAAAATTATTAAGGTAACTTACAATTTATTAAAAAAACATCGAGTCCATGTTCCGTATGCAAATGCTTTTCTTTCTGCACAGTGAAGAGTATTTGCATGACGAAATGGGTAGTTGCTACACCTCCAATCATATTCTTCATCTTTGAAAATCAAATTCTGAACTTTTGGACATGCGTAGTCATCCAAGTTTGTAACCTTTGTTTCCAAAATTTCTGACAGAATTTTACATTTTTCATAACCTTTTGCAAAAAACTCCGTTTCTGGAGCTTTTAGTTTTTTCGATATTTTTTTAAGCTCAGTATATTTTTCATGGCCACTGTTCCAATTGATTCCATGAAGATGCTTCGTACACCAAGCAGACTGAGATGTAGCTTTGAATTTTTTGGGAGGAAGAAAGGAATATCCCACAGTTTGTCCATTTTGATAAACTCCTAACTCTTTAACTATTTTGTTTTCAATACACTCAATATCCAAAACAACTAGACTCATGATGCTTACTGTTTTCGCTGAAAATTTTTGTTAGAATTACTAACAATCGAACAATGCATATACTGATGAAGCAAAAATTTTAACATATAAACAGAAGATTAATCCAGTCACGTGACCAAGAAAACAAGAACTTGGAAATCTAGGTAAAACATAACAATAACCAGGTCCCTTATAAGTAGTAGAATTCACAGATCCAGCTGCATCATGTAAAATTGCATGAAGTCTGAAAATTTTTGAATTTGCAAAAAAGTAATCCATACAAGAATTTCCGTATCCAATTAAACCCCCAAAAGGAAATTTTTGGTCCATTTCTTTCAAATTTATGTTTGGGTCCAAAACAATACAGGTACAAAGAAAGTAATTTTTTCTTTTTGTATTTGATGAAAAGTCATGCTTTATCAAATCAAAATTTCTGAGAACTTCATTCAATTTCTGAACGTTCATTTTCTACAGTGCATTCGTCAATAATGATACAAGTTTTTTTGAATGTTTCTACATAAGACAAAACTGAGGGGATAAAATCAACCAAACTATCATACTCTTTTTTTTCCAACTGAAAATTCTGATTGTTCTTCCAAGTGTTTCCTTTTCTACGATACTCTATAATATCTATTTTTTTAATATCTGAACGATAACTTAGAAAAATTTTTCGTCTTCCATTATGCAAAGTCCACTCAAATTGGGAAATTTGTGATTCTGTATCCAAATCTTGCAATTTTGGTAAATTTTGAGATTCCAAAACTGTTAGTGACAATTTCTGGGACTTTTCTTGTAAGACGATATGAAAAATTCCCAATTTATTTTGAAGCTTTAAAACAAGATTTCTAGAAAAACCAATGTTCCAACTCATACTGCTCAGCTCAAAGAAGTTTTAAAAAATGATTCAAGAAGATGAATATTTGAATTACATTACTATAATAACATCACTCAACAACAAAATTATTGAACATTACAGTTCTCAACAAACATAAAATCTCCCAAGACTTGGGCAAGTTCTTTGAATTAGTTCAAAGTATAGTTGACATAAGCAACTTGCTTCAAGACTTCGTTCTCCTTTGCAGTGAAGAGTCGAATCTGAATGTAGGGTGGCTTGTTCACACTGTACTTCTTGATTGTGACACACACCCTTCTCTTCTTGTATGTTGCTACGTCATACACCGCATGACAGTTCGCAAGTTCCTGCTCCATGGTTGAGTCTTTGTCAGAATAGGGTTCCAATACAGGAACGAGTCCAAGGTTTTCAGCATCGTGAATAACAGTATTCCGTATTGCTGATATCCTTTCCCTTTCTTTTTCACCAAGATAGACTTGCTGGGTTTTTTCGAATTGTCCAGATTCATTTTTCTTTAGCAATTGGAAGCAAGGTTCAAAGTAAATTTTTCCGTTGTAGGGTTTTTGGGACCAAGAAAATCTCCCAATCCTTTTTTGGTTCTTAGCAAATTCAATATAGTTGGGAAGGATATCTTTTCGTGAATACATTTTTGATTTAAGATTCAGAACCAACTGATCAGTAGTAGATATTTCAAAATAATGATATTTGTAAATTTATAGAAATTAGGAAATCTAGATGACTCACTGTACAATCCATATAAGGTATTTTTTACCTTATATGGAATACTGAGTAGGTGATGATCCAAATATGGACATTGCGTAGGTGATGTAACTACTATATAAGCAATTCAATATAGATAAAAATCATTTTCAACAAGTAATCGGTGATGGCATCTGCTATGTGTCAAGCATATCCCACTTTTTATTCGGACTACAATGCAAAATCTCTTTTTATCTCTGTCTCAGAAAACTTTTATGAAAAATTTATTGTCACCCAAGACTACTGTGTATCTAACCATTCATCATTCTGCCCAGTGGAAAATTGCAAATTTCACTTAGTATTAATCGGATCATCACTCGATCAGATTTTGCAAAGATTAGATAAATATCATTTCACTTATCAAATTGTTGACTGTATACATACTTTATACAAACACAGATTTTATTTCAATATTATTTCATCAAGAGGTGAAGTTTTCAATCAATTGAATCGTGCAGTCAAACACAACTTGAAATGTAGAATACCGGAAAAATTACCCAGTGTTGCAAAGAAACGACTGCTGCGAAAAAAATTCAAAAGACATTATCTCAGTTCTGCTCAGAAGATTGCGTCCACTCAGACTCTTGGATCAGCTTTTTTGGAAAGGATTCGAAAAGTTCAAAACTCAAAGTATGAGACTGACTTGTTGAAAATTGTTGATTGTTTTATTGATGGTTTTGGTACTGTAAATAGTGAACGTATCAATTTTTCTATTAATAATTGAATATTTGTTAATAAAAATATTGTCAAAATTGCTTATATTTAAATCAAGAGTTTTTTCGAGAGATGCAAATTTTGGTTCGATTTTTTCAACACGTTTGCAAAAATTTAATTAAACTTTTTTACAAGATGCAAATTTTGGTTTGATTTTTTCAACACGTTTGCAAAAATTTAATTAAACTTTTTTACAAGATGCAAAAATTGTTTTGATTTTTTCAACAAGTGTGCAAACATTTTCAACAAAATTTTGTGTTAGATGCAAGTTTTTTAGTGATTTTTTTGAAAACAAATGCAAAAATCTAACTTATTTTTTCTTATTCATTTGCAAAAATTGCAAAAATTTTTTGTAAAAAACTTGTTAAATTAATGCTAAAAATTTTTCATAATTGCTGACTTTGAGTACTATTCCCTATCTTAATACATTGTTTTTCCAATTTTTTTGATCAATCTACATGCAAAAAAGAGATTTTTTTATGATCAAAATCAAAACAAAGATTTTCATTTTATTTAATTATTAACAGTGCAAGAAAATTTTCTTTCAGTTTTCTTTAAAATGCGAAAATATTTAATGAAATTTTTCTTAATTTGCGAGATTTTCTTTGATTTTTTTAACAAGTGTGTAAAAAAATTATGAAAAGTTTTGCATGGTGCAAAAATTAATGTAAAGTTTTTAACATGCTTGCAAAAATTGCATAATTAGTTTAATTTTTAACAAAATTTTACCATTGAAATTTCTTAATAAACTTTTCTATGATCTCTTTGTTCTATGATCTCTTAGTTCTTATCTCTTGAAAATAATTTTACTAGATACAAAGAAATTAAATTACAAAGCACAAGACAGTAGCCAATTCATTTACAAATCAAAGAGCTGTCGAGCAGCTGAGTTCTCAAAGTTTTCCAAGTTCTCAATGGAGCGCAAAGCTGGTCTTGCCTTCATCACTGGTGGTTGTCTTGGTGGTTCGCTGACTGGAGTTCTTGGCTCAGAGAACCCCTCATCCTCTTCGATGGTAATTGGGTTGTCCACAGATCCCTCTTCCCAAGGAAAGAGGAAATCGTCGAATGGTTGAGCCACATATCTAGAGTCAGGAATTTCGGGGTAGTTCATTCCCACATGCTCAGCCACTTCCTCCATCATTTGCATTTCTCCAAGTTGATTCTCTGTAGGAGGTACTTGCGTTATATGATGTTCGTTGAAATCCCTTCGCATCACTTCCACCATATGCCAGACTTGGATTGGGATGTCCATTCGTGCCAGAAAAACTCCACAAACTGTTTCTCGCACTTGGATTTGTACTAAATCAGCCAAAAATTCCACCGAGAAAATAAGGTTGTTGTTTTGTACTGAGAAGATCATTTTGAGCAATAAGATGAAAAAGGGATTAAAAACAAGATTTAAAGTTGAGAGGGTAAAAGTTGACTGTGGTTAAGTTGAAATGATTGTATTTAGAGCTGAGAGAGGAGGTAGTTGACGGTAGTTAAGTTGAAAATAAAATGATTTTTAGTTAAGAGAGAGGGGTACCTTCAACTGGAATGTGTGGGTTTAACCAATGAGAATGAATTTTCCTTATTTGGATTGTAGTCGTGTCCAATTAGATTTTAGTTTCCTTTTATGGAATTCTTATAGAAAACTCGTGTCCAATTGGAAACAAAGTTACACATTGTCGTTTCCAATCACAAAAATGTTCATTTTTGTTCAAGTTGTTGTATCCAATCAGAGGAACCTTTCAAGGAATTAAGTCTTCCAAATAAGTAAAAATATACACAAAAGCAATCGCAAAAATATATGACCAAAAGTTGTTTGCTGTAAAAATAAGAAATATTGCCGATATAAGTAACAAAAGAAGAAAAATTAATAAAAGTAGCATCTCTGCTAGTCTTCTCATCAAGTTAACTGAATTTTTTGTATATAATCGATGAGAAATTGCTGATTTTTCAGCAGATATTCAAGTTCTTTAATTTTGATGTAGATTTGAGATGATAACTCAAAGTTGATGAATTTTTCAAAGCAAATCTCTGGAAATCTGATACCAAACCTGATCATGCAAGATTTTGAACTTTGAAAGTCCTTAAAAAAATGGAGGAATAAAGCACTTTGCTGGGGAGTTTTAACAAATTTGGGAGTTGGATATGGAATAAAAAGAGTCTTTGAAATATTATCGTACGATTTTTTTAATCAATTTCAAATTTTCTAAAATAAATAAAATTTCTTTTCTAGTCAAGTGTAACTCAGCTGTAAGTTTATAGCTTTGATACGCAATATGTGAATCAAAAGTAAACTCTTTGATTGAGTAAGTTTCTCTAAAGAGACCTTTACTTAGCCGGAGAACTCTATTTTGGACAACATAAACGTCCAAAAAATTGTGAAAAAAGTAAGAATCTACATCTATTTCATCAATAAGGAAATCAAACGGAATATTTTCTTTTTTCCTGTAGAGTAATTCGAGGAAGTTCAAATGCTTTTTGATTGACATTCTTCAAAAATGAATATTTTGGATCCAAAGTTATGACTAGAAACAGCTTAGTTCTGATTGGTTGAAAATTTTTCTGGAAAATTCTAGAACTTTCAAAGGAATGACGTCATTACCATAATAGGAAAATTGTGTGGGTGTTGACGTCATTTCTATTTCTAGAATAACGTCATTATCATAAAAGGAACATTGCGTGGGTGGTGACGTCACTTCTAAATATAGAATGACGTCATTACCATAAAAGGAAAATTGCGTAGGCGGTGACGTCACTTCTATTCAAAGAATGACGTCATTACCATAAAAAGATAATTGCGTAGGCGTCACTGTTAGTATAAATACACTTATTTTATTGGGTTAAATCATTCATTTTGTTTGCCAATCAGAAACAGTCAACTGAATTTTACTTCAAATTTTACATTTCGTTACTTCACGAAAAGTAAGTATTTTCATTCAATTGGTACTTCAAGTTTTTAATTTTGGAACATTTCAAAAGTCCCAAATTTTTTAGATAATGCCTGCCCTTAACCGAAACGAGAAAGTAAAATGTGAGGAATGTGGTCAGGAATACAGGAGAGCTGATAATGCGAGACATCGAAAAAGATGTGCTAAAGGATTTGTTTCTTGTCCTGAATGTAAGTATTCCACTTACAATCAACAAGAAATGAACTATCATATGGCTAAGAAGCATGCTCAACCAAGTTCGAAGCAATCGACGGTTTGTTCTTCTTGTGAACAAGAGTTCCCGAGTTACTACTCTCTCCAGCAACATCGGAGAAAGGAACATGGAGCGAAACAACGGAAACCTAGTGCTACGGTAGCCGACTTGAACAAGATTGTGGAGGATGAGGGGGAAGATGGTGAAAAATTGAAGGAGGAACTTGGTGCATGTCAACATTTTCTAGTGGATACGGAGATGGAAAATGGGAGACACAAGGTATTTAACTTCCAAATGTCCAAGTTAGATACTAAAATCATTAACGAGAAACTTGAAGAAGTCTTCAACAAGCTCAATTCTGCAGCCAAAATCAACATTGCTCTGGGTTTTGTTCTTCGAAATATTGAGACTGGTGAATATCGATATTTCTACGCCCATGAAAACAATACTCTGTTTGAAAAATCCCACTTACTTTGTACGAAAGCGGATTTGATAACAATCCAAGGAAAAGTAGAAAAATTTGATATTGTGGAACAATGTACACAAGAACGCCAGAACACAAAGTGGCGATTCAAGTTGATTACTAACGTTACAATTTTTGCTGCTTTGCTGAAAAACATCCCAATGGGATGTCCAGATTCTGTCTTACCCGAACCTCTACTGAAAAACCATTCTGTTAACTGTCTTTTATCTAACAAGGACAAGGAACCTTACAAAGATCATTTGTGTCTATTCCGCGCATTGGCCATGTACATGAACGGACACAATGATCTCGACACTCACACCTCCAGATATTTTACAGAATTCATAACAAAATCTGGTTATGATCCTAAGAATTTTCGTGGAGTTTCCGTTGAAGACTTACCTGTTGTTGAGGAAATAATTGGACGCAACATCTTTATTTACGATTTTGATATTCAAGAGGGAGAATATGTGGGAGAACTAGCACGAAGAAGTATTTTTAGATTTGAAAAAACAGTCAAATTACTGAGATTCAACAATCATATCATTCATGCAAATGATATAGATAGCTTCTTTAAGTGTTTCCGGTGCCCTAGTTGTGATAGTTTCTTCAAAAGATCCGAGTTTCTCAACAAACATCTTCTGAGATGTAAGGATCGTGTGAAACATATTTACCCAAAGAACGTATATGAGCTTCGCGAAACCCTGTTTGAAAAGCTAGAAGGATTCAATCTTCCAGTTTCCGATGATAAAAAACTCCTCAAAAACCTAGCAATTTTCGATTTTGAGTCGATTTGTGTTCCTACAGAAGAGCTAAAAGAAACAAAAACTACTACATGGATTGGAAAACATGTCCCCATTTCAGTCTCTATATCATCAAATCTGATTGATGAACCCATCTTTTTGTACAACAAGGATCCACAGAACTTGATTATTGATTTTGTATCCAACCTCGAGCTGTTGGTTGAGAAAAGTAAGCTGGAGATGAGAACAAATTTCCAAGATATTGGAGTTGCTGTCAATGAAAGAATGAAAAAAATCTTTGATCAATTGAATGAGCGAGGCCAGAATTTTTCAAGTAACAAGTTTGAGTACGAAGATGAATGTATTGAAGATTCGGAAGAAGCAGATATGTCAACACAATTCTTGCGAATTCAGAAAAATCAACTCATCGATTTGAAACAACATCTGGAGAGATATATATATACTTTACCTGTTTTTGGATTTAACAGTGGTAGATATGACTTAAATTTGATCAAGTCCTACTTAATCCCTTATTTGATTCGCGATAAACAGCAAGAAACATCCGTAATCAAAAAAGCAAATGATTTTATATCTTTCAAGTTTGGAGATGTACAATTTCTTGACATTATGAAATTTCTGGGTAGAGCAACAACTCTGGACTCATTTCTCAAAGCTTATAAAGCTAGTGAAACAAAAGGATTCTTTCCTTATGAGTGGTTTGACAACCCTGACAAACTTGATTTTCCAGGACTGCCCCCATATGAAGCATTTTTCAGTAAACTTAGAAACAACAATCCACTAGACAAAGACTTTACTGATTATGAAAAACTGAGGAAGAGTGGACTTGATGAACAGCAAGCACTGAAAAAGCTTCAAATCAACACTGTACCCGCATCTGGTCTAGATAATTACAGTTACTTACAACAAACTTGGCAGAAAAACGGAATGACTGTGTTCAAAGACTTTTTGCAGTGGTACAACAACAAAGATGTAGTTCCAACCCTGGAAGCAATGCAAAAAATGATTGAGTTTTATCATAACAAAGGGATAGACATGTTGAAACTTGGATGTACACTTCCAAATCTAGCAAACATATGTCTACACAAATCTACAAATTACAAGTTTTATCCATTTTGCGAAAGTGATAAAGATTTGTGTGAAAAAATACGAGAAGACATGACCGGTGGGCCTTCGATTGTGTTCACTCGAAAAGCTGTTGTAGATGAAACCTTTATCAGAGATTCATCAAATATTTGTAAGTCAATCGTTGGAATTGATGCGAGCCAGCTTTACCCCTATTCAATGTGTCAAGATATGCCAACAGGACTGTATACGAGATGGGAGTTTGACACTGATATGCAGAAATTCAAGGCTAGACATAATCGAACTCGCAACTTTGAGAATATGGTCATGTCTTTCTATCAAGAATCAAGGCCAGAATGTAAAATTGAGAGCTTTTTTTTACATCTGGAAAACAGAAGAAAATTGACTGTTTTAATGTGGACGGTTAATGAAGCAATTAATGAAGCGGTTAATGAAGCAATTTAATGAAGCAATTAATCTTACATCTACTAACAGAGGATTCAGAACTATAAATCATATGGTGGCCACATATGAACAGACAAAGAAAGGACTAAGCTATTTTTATCCAAAAAGACAAGTACAAGATGATGGAATTCATACAAAACCACTGAACTTATAAGAACTGATCTGGTCAAGTAAACTTATTCATGATGTTGTATTATATTGGGTTTATGATGTTAAAATGTAAAATGTTGCGGTAAACTTGTTATACAATGCAGTGATTTATATACTTTCTTTGTAATTTAAACTTTTTTCTCAGAAAACTTGACTTTTTTCGAAGTCTCTGTAGGTTCAGAATAGATTCAGATAGGTAGAAAGTAAAAGTATCGAATAAATTTTTATTAGATCAAGTTAAACAAAATCTTATCATGTTTTGAATTTTTTCGAAAAAATTTTCACAAAAATTCCAAGTTCTTACCCAAAAAACTCTTACCATCGACTTACCATATATCAAAAAACTAATTGAAAGCCCTTCATTACACAACCTACTCGTAATTAAACTTTGATATTTAACAATTAGGTAACGGGCGCCGAAATTTTTGCGAAAAAATTAGAATTTTCCATTCAAAAACCAAAAAAATTACGTTTTTCTTTCTCTTACCATCACACTGAAACCTTACCATCGGTATTCCCTATCTTAATACATTGTAGACTCTATACCCAATCGTAATACATAGCTGGCGGACCGGATGCTCTATTCCCTATCTTAATACATGGAGGTCCGCCACCTCTCCCCCCCCCCCTGATCACCTCCAACATCTACTTCTCAAATGACTTTAATTTAGAATCAAAACTAATGGTTGACGGAATTAACCTGCCCACTACTCGCGATCCCAAAACTCTAGGAGTAACGTTGGACAACCAATTGAATTTTAACGAACAACAACAACAACAATAACAGAAAGACTTAAATTCCTTCCATGAAGGTATAAAGAAATGTAATAACAAAATCAAGACGTACAAGTAGAACAATTACATTTAATAAACCAAGAGCACGAGTTTTGCATTGAGTATTCATTCGCTGTGATATTGAATAGAAATGTTTTAATGTTTCTCCTGAAGGTAGCGGGACTATCATAAATGTCGATTCCAAGACTAGGATGGGCGAGAAAATGATTCGCAAGTTTCACCACACGATTAAAGAAGGACTCCCCAGCTCGTCGTTTCCCATTGCGTCGGATCTCAAACATAACTGTATCGGAGGATCGGTGGCCGGTCATTTCCGGTGCATAAGAGACAAAGTGGAACAAATCAAAATCTAATTTGTCGTTGAGAAGTTTGTTGAAAAAGGTGAGATCATTGAGTTGGTGGATGAGAGAAATAGGCAACATATTTGTCACACGGAGTAGAATGTTGTAAGGAGCTGTGTAGTTGCGTGTACTCCATCTGAGCGCTCTACATTGTAGCGCTTCTAGCTTGCGGATACTGGTAAGGTCTGGGAACCAGGTTTGAGAAGCATAAAGAATAACTGAGAGAACACATGACTTATACAGTTGGAGTTTGGTAGTGGTAGGGCAGGTAATTGGGATGTTTTTTTTTCAACATGAACAAACTCCTGTTGGCTGAAGATAACTTTTTTCAATATGCGGTCTCCACGACAGGTCATCGGCCACCCATACACCAATGTCTTTGATGCAGGAGACGGTCGATATCTGATGATTTCCAATTGTGAGTTGATATGTGTCGTCAGTTTTTCCGAATAACATCGTTTTAGACTTGTCAGGGTGAAAAGTCATTGAGTTCTCGATAGGATAGAACACTGCACTAAGACCTGTGAGAAACTACAAAAAAGGAATAATATACTCAAAAAACTTACCGGCACTATTTGGGTTGAGCCAAAATACACTCAGCGTAATTTACAAGGTCGTAAGAAGGAGTGTTCTGAACAACGCAGCTCCAATTTGGATCCCCACACTTAGCTACACCAACTGTCAACGTTTACAAATAAAGCAAAACAACGCCTTAAGAACAACTACGGGATGCCTAAGAATGAGTGACATAACACATTTGCATGATATAACTAAAATTCTACCGATTAAAAACACAAGGAAAAGTTTTCTAAACAGTTTCTGACCACCACACTGTTAACTACAAAGTTTTTAATCGGAACATTAGAACAACCCTCGAACGTAAGTTCAAACCTGACATTGAACATTTGCTAAACGAAAACCGGGACAACATCCCAAAGCTTGAATATTTTAACGGGATCAAAAACCTTCACACAAAAGAAGTAAAAAACTTTCTTAATGATAAGTCTAAGCTACTTGGTATAATACGTCCAACTTCATCCCCAAATGAAAGCAAACTTGACCGCAAAACTCGATGCACACTGTCACAGCTGCGATCCGGATACTCAACTCACCTCACCAGCAACAACCACAGACTTAACAACAATATACCCGATGTCTGCCTAAGTTGCTACATAGGACCACACGCCACCGAGCATCTGTTTAACTGCCGGGTACATCCAACTTCATTTATCATCGAGAGATTATGGGAGAATCCCAGGGAAGCTGCCAAACATCTGCAGCTTATCGCATAACCCCACGTAACGGGAAATTTTCTCGGTCCTACCCACTAACTAAAAACTGCCCGATTGAACCGGGCATGGTGTTTCACTCGGTTCTCCGCACGCCGAAAAACTTGGCCCCTAGAACGGGTTTCAATACCACACCGAAACCTCCATCTTGAGTGTGCTATACAGAGGGAAGGTGCCGACACCAGCGCAGAGACACTGTCACTAGAAAACCTGGTTCCCCTTCTACGTCGGTTTTGCCGCTAGAGACCCTGGTGGAGCTGCAGTGATAACTTGAACGATACGAAACCAACATGACCAGACAGGAACGAAATTTCCCTAACTCTGTGTCTCTCTCTCTATCTCTCAAACATAAACAAACTCTCTAATTCAATCAGAAGCTCGAAGCTGAGATCGATGTAGCTATAACAACAACAACAGTTGATGCTGCACAGGTGAAACCATGCACGATTATAGCAAAAATCAAGGACATAAACTGAACTTGCTTTACGACTGTCATGACGTTTACCGAATCATAACTCTTAAGAGGATGCAAAACTTTGTTCCTCTTCCTCGTCATTTTTTAAACTGTGAATGCACCAAGTTAGATCCACAGATACAAGTATGCTTAGGTCTTTCAAAATTTAAGATTGTCTTAAGTTTTCCCCGATGAATTTGAAGTTCGCATTTTGTCCTCTGAGTTTTACGCCAGAACATTTATCAAGTACTAATTCCATTTTATTAGATGACCTTCATCTTTCTATTGCATTAAGATCATCCTGTACTTGCCATTAACTTATTCGAATAGCTAAAATTTTCAAACTGTCGGCAAAGATGTAGGGTTTTGAAAAAAAGTAGACACCAGATAAATCGTTTATGAAGACACGTAACAAAAGCGGTACAAAAGACAGTATAAAACACGCTGAAAAAATCAGTTAAAAACTCAATGATTCTAAAATTGGCTCATTATCTATTGCTTCGAAAATTCGTTTCACGAACGTAAATACATTGGTTTTAAGAGATCGATTGTCTTTTAACGAAATTATGATTACTTTTTGTTAAAGTTCTGCAGAAGGGATTAAAAAGTGTTATGTATATGCATTTCTCTAAAATTTCAGAATCTATATTTAAGGGGACCTGTATTTTTCTACCATCCTTCTTTCTGACTGATTGCTGCTATTTTCCAAACATCAGGGGTTTTGCGTAGTCGCTTAATATTCTTCAACATTGAATGCACAAGATGGTATATATTTCTGGATGTTTTATATTTCAACCTGGTGGTATATCATTTGGGCCTTATGCTTTTTTGACATTCAGTGAGCTCAAAATGCTTAGAATAGTGTTCTTGTCAAACTCGGTTTTCTGATAATAAAATCTTCTATGCTGAACGAAACTTGAAGAGAAAACTGAACAGAAAGTTTCATTCAACATATCAACTTATTCGTTTAAGAGCGTACTTGGTTAACCTTCTTTTATCAATACTTTCGGTAGGCTAGCTGCTAGGTACTTGTACATTTCATCACTCATTTTATTTATGTTGGTGTAGCATACGGCTTTAAAGGGATTACCTTAGAAAAATTCCTTAATGGCTTCATAATCAGCATTACAAAATCTCTGACTTAATGCATCGTTGGTTTGGCTTGATTTACTGTTAATTCTATGGATAGGGGAGATGGATAGCTTCACGGTGTGACCAGTCGAAAAGAACAGCTTCTTGATTGAAATGGATAGCTTCATGGTGTACACAGGTTAGATCGCGACGCCAGGTGCAAACATGCTCAGTTCCGATCAAGATACTCTCCCCTGTTTAAAAATTACTGAAGTAGATTAGACTATAAAATCATTAATGTCTGTGGAATCTGTAATGGCTCCAATGTTGTCAATCACCTACTTAACCTTTCAGGCAGACCGACAGATTCAGATGTCCTCAGTTACTAGACTGGCCCGCTTCAGCTCACATAGCACAGTGGCGCGGGAGAGCTAAACCTTCTAAAAAAATAGCATGCCGGAGGATGCTGACCTCACAACAGCACAACAAAATGAGAGACACATTTAGATGAAGTCCCAGTGTCAAAATGACGTTCAAGTAACCCTCATATGTGATATGCCCAAATATCCCATCGGGGGGCAACGACATTGGATTATGAACGAGACGAAGCTACAATCAAACAAACCCCGCTGCCTTTACAGGAGAAGAGGCCACAACAACAACAATGGGCAATCACGGCTACCCTGATATACCAATGTATCTGAAACTCTAATTCATAACTTTATCACAACAATTGGGCTGGGCTAAAGTGGTTTAAGAACGAAACTTTTGAGAAATAGCATTTGGAAAAAAAAATCAAACTACCAACCTGTTTCGACACTTGAAACTGTTGAAGTGAAAATAGGATCCGGCAAGTCAAATAAAAAACACTTCAATAGATTTGCCACCTCGTGGATATCTTTGACCGTGACAAGTGATCCTGGCTTGACTCTGAAGTGGTCATACTGATCTTTGAGAATATCAACTTTGTTCTTAGGAACTTCGTTCTTGTAGATTCCTGGCATGTCCAGTCCATTTCGTTCCACTGCATCTATGCAATCACGCACAATCTGGGGTAAGGCAATACCGTCACTCAGCCGCGTTTTATCCGTGACAAGGGATAGAGAAAATCCAAATACACCAATCAGCGATCCTGAGAAACAACCGAATGCTATGAATCAAAATTTTGAATCAGCACTTGAAGTTCCATCAGTTGAAGCTATATTTTTCATGGAGCTCAACAGCCGGATGCATGTCATGCTAAACTCATACAAATGAGATGATTTTCGTACCTTCATCATTCTTCGAACTTTTTCTTTTGTGAAACAGTTTCTCCTTCTTCTTGGTTTCTTTAGTTCCATGTTTGGAAAAGTTTCTAAAGAGCTTGTTTTTCTTTTTCAATGCTTTCGCTCTAAACATTGAAAATCACACTATTTAAAAAATTCTAATCATAACAAATGACTTCAATCATTCCTTACTTTTCATCGAGCCCATCTTCATCAGTAGATTCAGTTGCTATTTGGTTAACAGAGCCAGGCACAAAAGATGTGCCTAAGCTAGGATACGGCAGAGATTTTGATATATTATTTTTCGTTTTCAGTATACCAAGAGTTGGCGGACTTCTCGTACTGCTTGACTGATCGGACAACTCATTTGAGAAAAAGCCTTCTCTTTCATCAGAATCACTATCTTCAAGCATGCCTGATGCCTCATTACCAACTTTTACATTAACAAACTGAAAATTAAAAACCGTTGCAATGTAAATACTTCAAACTGTTCGTTTTTAAATTCCTCGTTTATAAATTTTTCAAGAGCTGTGGAATTGACACTTAGCTGAAAAACTAATGAGTACAGGCAAAAAATCTGCTGGCATTGGCTGCTTTTCAGACAAGAAAACAAAAGAAGTTATAGAAAACGAAAATGTAAACGTTTCTAATTTACACGATGTACTTGAGTCTTTCTTGCTTTGAACTTTGATTTGATTATAAATTAGTTGGTTGCACGTGTTTGGTAATTCAGTTTTGCATTTTTTTTCAATTTTGTATTTGCTGAGTTTTGGTTTTCAATTTCTTTCCCGGAGTTTTCCTGATTGCATGTGAAAAGTTGAAGTAATCTAAGATGGCTGTCGATTGTCAAATTGGCATATAACACTCGGCCTCATTTTGCAGTTGCAAAACAAATAAGGAAAAAAGGGATGGGCTATGGTTGTCGGCGCAAGGCTGCTTTGGGGGTGAGGCTCTCATTGTCGTGAATCTTCGTTTGCTGTTTGATTGCAATAATCCGGACTAACAGGTGCTAGTCTAATGGCTGGTATTGACGCAATTTTGTCTGCTATTTTGACGAAGTAAACGCGGATCTGGTCATCATCGGTTTGTTTGTTTCCTGTGATCCGTCCAATTGGCCATTGTCCTCGTGGCGTCATATCTTGAAGAATCCAGACAATTTCTCCTATTTTGATATGCGGCCTCTTCTTTGTCTATACCTCTGCTGACCCATCGAAATGCGATCACGACGGGGTGGAAAAGAGTGGGTAGAGTATCCAGAGACAACACTAGAGCGAGGGAGTCAATACTGGAGGAAGACCTGGCGAAGAATGTAAGCCTGAGTCTTCACAATTCCTTCTGTTTGAACCGGGAGTCGAAGGTGAGGTGAAGAGCTTGCCAAATCAGGCGAAGAGATTGCAAGAGCAAAGGGAGTGGATGCGATCCTATGAACAGCTGAAGGCTTGGGAGGAGATTGTGATCAGCTCTGTGTGACATTCGACCAGAATGGCTAAAATGCAATTTATGCAGGATTCGAATTTTGAGCAGTAAGCCTTCCGAGTTGATGATTTCGAAGGATTAGCGACGTTATTGGAACGTTTAGCCAAACGGTGAGGGCTAGAATATTCTAGTATTTTAAATTTTCAAAAATTCGAATGATGACGTCACGTTTCTGAGAAATGCTGAAACGGCCATTTTAACAAAAAAGCGAGTAAAAAACAGAACAACTTTTATCTGCGCTTGCGAACAGTACGAAAATCGAGATTGGAAAACGACAACGAACTACAGAATAGCAGAGAACGTTCCAAGTTGCAACTATTGTACTGCTACAATAGTTGCAAGGCCGTTGCCAACAACGGTGAAGGGTGAGGACCAGCCTTCCGGATTGGTGTGAAATTGAACTTGAGGAGCTTGATTCACTGGATTCAAGAATCCGGAAGGGTTTCGGGACTGGAACTTTTAGCCTTTTATATAAACTTTTAGCTTCTTGTCATGTCCTGAATTGAGTTTAATTAATAACTGGATTCATTTTGATAAGGATGAGAAGCTAGGAGTTGGGGGAAAGGGTTGATCCATCTTCGATGGAGATGATGATTTTTATCTACTGAACAAAAACAATAGTAATATGATAAGTAGTAGCCCTGTTTTTAGGAGTGACCTCGTGGTCTGGGGATACTGAGACCCAGCCATGAGCTCACTATCTTTGCATGTAATTCAGTTAATTTGAGCGTTCTGGTCGAAGCCGGAGAACAGTAACGTTTTTGTCGACCCGATGTAAGAAAGACCACCGAAAAGTACTGGCTTGGTAGAGACGGTGAAAAACATGCAAAGCTCTGTTTAGACGCTGGCCAGTCGTCTTAAGACTTAGTTTTGTTATCCGTCGATATGTATCTTCCGGGCGAATGTTACATGTATGTTTTTATGGCGCTCCTGGGTGTTATTCTTTCATAACATCATGACCGGCGGAACCGTTAACGAGCACTCCGCGCCGAGCGGATGCTCACATTAACGCCCTTAATAGGCCTAAACTGCCGGGGCGGAAGGGTAGTTCGGAACGCGGAAGCCTTCCGGATTACCGTGAATAGTTTTTTAACCTAGTTAAGACCGAAAATTCATGAACCAGGAAGGGTGGGGGGAATCGCGAACCCCTCGTCCCCTGAGTGGTTTGTGACCAAAAACATTTAAAGATATAAGTAAAACCAAACAAAAAGTAGTATAGTACCCAAGAAAAACAAAAAACATAAAAAATTACCGAAAAAACCAAAAACAGTAAAAAAAAAAGTAGAAAATCAGTAGAAATCATCCCCCCAGACAAGATGTGATTCAACCCCCCCGTTTGTTGTTGATAGATATATTGTTGTTACAGGCATTTATATCAGTCAGGATCGTTACGATCAATTTTGAGGCCCGTTTGTGAGGCTTGTACTGTAGGGTTATTTGAGCATTTAAGCACGTTAATGATAAATTGCGCTCAATCCGGAAGGGTCAGCTGATTTGCGCTCAATTCGGAAGGGTCTTGGGTGAAGACCGATCCGGCAAGCAGTTCAAGGAGCAACAAGAAGGGGCTCAACGACAACAACAATCGACTGTTGGGTATCGTTAACAAGTTTTGTATCCCTTTTGGTACAAAAAGTAAGATAGTAATCTGTGGGGGGCTCGACAGTGCTGCACTGTAGTGACCCTTCACCGAACTGCGAATATCCGAGTTAAGCACCTTAATTCGGATATTAAACAGACCCGGAGGGGTATAGTATTACTAATATTATTATTCATATAGCCTATATTAATAGTCATATATCGTTTTTCAGTGAAAAACAACGAAAACAGACCGGTTTTTAGGGTCAAAATAGCGATATTTTGATCCCCCCACAAGTCGCGATTTTTGAGATATCGATATTTTTTGAAACGGAAAAAAGCGGTAAGTTAGTGTGTTACATCGTAACTGCACTACTGTAATAAGTAGAACCGGTTAACTTTAGTTCGGAAGTGGTTGGAACTAGTTTGGTACCAAAAACCAAATTTTCCCAATTTTTGATAGTAAGAAACACTAAAAATTTAGAAAATTTTTTGAAATTTTTGAGGTAGGACAGTAAAAATAGTTGTTCGGACAACGTCCACTAGTGAATCTATAATTCTTAAAATCCGCTACCCAAAAGCCTTCCGGGTTGCAGAGAAATCGAACATAACGTGTTTGATTTGGTGGATTCATCAATCCGGAGGGGTCCAGGTAGCATAGTTTTTCGCAAAATTTTTCTACAATAGCGTTTTAGATTGGGTCTTTTGCATTGAACTAGAAGAGTATAGGCCTTCTGAGCTCGGATCAATAATTTTTAGGTCGAAAGGACCAGATTTGCGGAAAAAGTTAGGCGGAACCTATAAGAGAGAAAATTTTTTGAGTTCGGAAAAAAGACGTTTTGGTTAATAACTTTGGAACTACTGATCATATCGAGTTGATCTTGGTACCAATAGATCAGAAATTAGCTGAGCTTACTAAAAGGATCAGAAATTTTTCGGAAAAGCGAGCGAGAAAATTTTTTGAGATTGTTTTTAGCAAATTACACAAATCCGGAGGGGTACACCCTTCACGTTTTATAAATTTTTCTGAAAAACCCTTATACCCCTACCAAAAGTTGATAGCGATTGAACTAGGTAACTTAGGACAGTTCTAGACAAAAAGGGAAGGCTGAAGGCACAAGACAACCATAATAGAGTCGAAGTTAGGCAAGTGATAAGACCCTTCACCGTTAGTGTGAATTGTCAAATAAGTGCCTTAACTTCAATCCGGAGGGGTCTAGGAAAGGACCCTATACCCTTCCCAGTTAATTCAAACAGCATAAAAGCAACGCAGAACGTATCCGGAGGGGTATAAGCTGAAATTAAGAAAACTACGAAAAGCTACTTTGACAGAGCTAAGGGCTCCCAATCCGGAGGGGTCGAAAATTTTCAAAGTCAGAGGGGTCCGAATCCGGAGGGGTCTTATAGTTGCTAATTCGGAGGGGTCCAAATCCGGAGGGGTCTACTATTAACTAACTCGGAGGGGTCCCAATCCGGAGGGGTCCACATTCTGACAGTCCGGAAGGGTCATAATTGTGCCAATCCGGAGGGGTATCATTTTATTAAGGACTTAGGTAAACGAAAGAAAGACTAAAAAGCGAGAGGTATTAGGTTATTAATACACAGGCTAGGTATCAGTGACTGCACTGGTAACTTGCCTTTCAAAAAGAACCAGACTAATACAAAACAGGTCCGAACTCGGATATTCGCGACACTAAGTCTAAATTAAAAAGAGCGTGACTCATTGGTGTGGATTGAAACATAATACGTTGTTGGGAAAAGTGACTGCCCTGAGGATTTTAGTAGGTCTAGCTCGGGCAGTCCGAAGGCAGATAGGTAACACAATACTCGGTGGGTGCAATAGACGCCCACTTGAGCGAATAACTGCCTTCAAAGTTTTGTCTGTTTGGTGCAGCACCAAGCAGGGAAAGCTTTTTCTTTAAAAGACAGGTTCGACTATTGTACTGCGACCGACTAAGAGTACAAGACACATACGTTTTTTTATATATACATTCAGATTGTGTCAATATATATTTTTTGTTTTTTGATTTTAAATCAACCTAAACTGTGCTTGATTGGGTAGTGAGTACACTATCTTTTAAAATTGACTGATAACATCATATTGTGCTAGTTTCCAGATCTTTGGACCGATAATCGGTTAGTGTGAATAAATTTTATACAAACTGTACTCTGACAACATACAGGGATTCGTGGTCACTATTTAATAGAATCTGGTGAAATTTATTGTGTTGTGTCATTATTATTTTTAATAAAACTATAAGGTCTCTAGCAATTGAGTCAAGAGTAGGCATAGGAAAGTGACAAATAGAGAATGAGCTTAGACAAGTCAAGGATACCAAAACGAGGTAATAGCTCTAGGAAATTCATACCTGAAAAGTAAAGAAAAACGATGACCGATCCTTTTGTGGATTGGATCAAGCGAACCCGGTCCGATAAAGAGGGGACGGTTTCAGGCAGAATGGTTGAAACGAGAAGTCAAAAGACCTCAGAAGAGCGAAGAGAACTGTTAGAAGTGGAGGTCAATACGGACCATACCATGAACGACAACCAGGGAGTAAATGGACTGGAAGGGAGAGGCAGAAGGCTGGCGAGTGAATCTACTCCGGTAGAACAAGGCCATGATTTTGCCACTTCCACCGGGACGTTGGATCGAGAGGAGATGTCGGAACTGTCCGACATCTCAACTGAAGTAACGGCAACTAGAAGATCTCCGACAGACAACACTATGATGGCAAGCGGAACTGGGAAACAAACAACCTCATCATCGTTCTCAGAAAGAATGAAGAACACCTTCGGAAACATCTTTCCATTCAGCATGGGAGGAGGAGCAGGAAACGATGGTGAGTCCCAGGAGGAAGAGGATGAAGAGGAGCAAGGGGACTTTGGATCTCAAGTCAGCCTCAATAGTTCGATCCAGGAGAGTGAGGCACACGTCGGAAGAGAGACTGGAACCATGGACAAATTTGGTGTAGTGACAACGATAAGTAAGGAGGCAAACACACCGGGCCAGTCAAAGGACTTCGCGATTAGGACAAGTTCGGAGCCACAACCTGAAGAGAGTAGAACCAGAGGGCTCGGCAATGCGTTAATGGATCCTGAAATAAATAATGAAAAGACGTTGAAGCACAGAGTCAAGGCCCGGATCTCGACAAGCACGAAGTTACCTGGCTCCGACAGGGTTACACCGCCACTAGTGACGCCACTCGTGGATAACGGGGCAGCACTAGAAGAAGCCTTAAACAACATAGTGGGCAGTTTAGGAGAACAAAATGAACAGATGTCGATAAGGATGAGTGAACTAGAAAGAGCAGTTCACATTGAAAGAGAAAGTCTGCGGGAAGAAATAAACCGCAACAGACAAGAAGTTGACAGAAGCGAAAAACGCTTGAAAGAAAGAACGGACGAACATATGACGAGGAACTTGTCGCGAATGACAAGAGAGGCGGAACAGAGGGAGTTACGCTTAAGAGCCGACATGGAGAAGTTAAGAATTCAGCAAGAGCAGTCTCTTGGGTCTCTTGACACAAAGATAGACGCGATGATGGAGAGGCGAACGCAGGCTATCATGGATAGGTTGGACGGGCTACTAAGCAGCAAGAGTGGACCAAAAGAAGGAGAGCCGAACTCGGGAGGTCCCAGCAGGGAACCGAGGGTGAACTTCAATGAACATCAAAGGAGGAAGACAAATGGATCCACTAGAGGCAGGGGCAGTTCATCAGGCTATGCCACAAGGGGTAATACAGCATGGGGCCCGAACAGTAGAGCAAGTTCAACGGGGAACAGACAAACCTCGAACGAACGACCAACGCAAAGCACACATGCGACCGGGAGAAGCGATTCTGGCAACATGGGGCATACAAGCCCGAGGAGGAGTCACATGGGCCAAGCGGGAAACGCTCATGGTGATTCGGATTGCAGGGATGCACCGCACACAGAGCCTTCGACAAGGTCTGAGGACACTCAGGCGGGACACTCAAGGGATGCTACGGCAATGGCCACAGCATTTGAACCCCTGAACAGGTCTTTGGAGACATTCCTGACGCGGTTATCTGGAACCAATGAACGCAGTGAAAAGTCCAGAAGAGTCTTTAAGAAGCCAAGATGCTACAAGGACGAATCTGATGGCTGTATTGATACCTGGATAGAGGTAATGAAGCTGCATTTCGAGGAAGAGGACTTGTCGGAGAGACAGGAATGCAGCGCGCTCACCAGCAACTTAGAAGGGACAGCCCTGAACTGTGTCATGGCTAAGAAACAGTATCAACGTGACACTGCTGAGAAAATCTTCGAAATCTTGTTAAACCGTTTCGGATCAGGGGTGCAGGGGCACCAGGCGATGATGCGCTTCGAGAAACGGAGGCAACGAGAAGATGAAACAATAGACAAGTTTCTCGATGATTTGGAAATGCTGAGAAGACGCAGCCAACCGGATGAGTCAAACCGAAGGATGAACCTGGCCGTAGCCTCAAAATTCATCGATGGTGTGAAAAATGATGAACTTCGTACGATGCTAGCAACGCATTACACACCACTATCAACTAATGCGCCAACACCGGAGGAGTTGAGACTCAAATCAAAAGAGTATCTTTTGTTGAAACCTCCTTCGAGATCTGGATATTACAAGAACAATTATGGCAATTTTAACAACGGACCAGCTAACCAAGGGAATAATTGGTACAAACCGAGGGATGATATGGACAAGAGACCTTCTTGTGCTAATTGCAGTTCAACAGACCATCATGTGTCAGCATGCCCAGCTTACAAACAAGGCATGAAAGCAATAGGCTTTAGCCTCGAGGACGAAGATGCGTCAGAGTTGGATCATGAGGATTTCATGAGAGGAGTAATTGCGAAATTTGGCCCGAGGTGTTTCTTTTGTAACTTGGAAGGTCATTTTAAATCAGATTGTCCGCAATTCTGGGATGCAGTGGCAGACATCAAGCATCCAAGGCATGAGGAAGCTCTGTCAGGAGTGAAAGCCAGCAAGGCTCGCCTGTTGAGCGAAGCAGAGGCACGCAGGAAGGACAAACCTCAAGAGCTGGCGGCAAAGAAAATGCAAGCAGTAACAGAAGAAGCACGTGAACCGGAACCAGCAACTGCGGCCGATGACTTCAAGATCGATTATAAGGCAGCCGCAAAGGATGCTCTAAATAGAGTACAGCAGGAATTAGTGACGAAAGAGATCGAACAAAAAGTGAAACTTGAACTGGAAAATGAAAAGCTTCAGGAGCAACTGAATACCTTCGAGGCAACGGAGTTCGAAGAGACGAAAACACCAAGCAGTTTAGATATGAAACTTAAAGTGATCTCCGGTAAGAGGTTCGGCATGGCGCCGCAGGGAAAGAAGATACAGTCGATAATCTCAGTGGCTGGACACCAGGTAATAAGAAATTTGAGTGAACCATCAGAGTTCACTTTAATGCATTTGGACACATATGCAGATTATCTGAGGCAGGTGGAGCCACGCACTGAGTCGAGAGCTGTGCGAGCACTACTAACGACGGGTGGCCCTCGCATGAAGAAACTTCATGGACGCTACTTGGAGGTCTATGGGCCGTATCAAATAATGCTGAACGTGGATGGAATCAGCATCTACACCAGGACTTACATAACAACAGATGATGACCAAATGGGGCAGATCTATTTGGGTGAAGAGGAACTCAAAGTCCGCAGGATAGGCCATGACGCCATGATGGAACAAGACGCGGTACATATTGGATATGAAGCAGATGTGACAGCACACCTGCTTGACACCAACGGAACAAAAATCGGAGTCACAGGGCTTCTGGACACAGGCGCGGTGGTGAGTGTGATGCCGATAAAAACCTGGGAGAGAATGGGCTTCACGCGGGAAGATCTGATTCCTACGAATCTCCGACTAGCCGCTGCAAATCGAGGAGCTATCTACGTAGCCGGAAGAACACCGGTGACGGTCCTTCACATGGGAGGACGGAACCTTTGGATGAGCTTCCTGGTGGTAGAGAATCTGGACGACGCCGACCAATTCATCTTGGGCAGAGATTTTGTCAGGAACTTTGACGTGATGATTGACTTGAACAACGGTCTAATACGGATTAGAAACCCGGACCGAAAGTATGTTAAGAGACCAATTAATAGGATAATAACAGACGAGAATAAGGTACCAGTTTTTTTGGATAGAAAAGTAAAATTACAACCAGGACAAGCTGTAGTAGCGATTTTTAGAATGAGAAATTTAAATTCGTTAAGTGATAGTAAACAGGTTTGCTTAGTACCGAATCCAAATAGTCAGAGTTCGGTGATTTTAGGCCGGAGCTTCTCGGTAACGCGAAACGGACTGTGTGTCAGTGTGTTGTTGAACACACTGGACACCACGGTTTCAATCCAGCGTGGAAAGAAGCTTGGTTACGCATTGCCGATGAGGACCGACTATGAAGAGACACAAAACTTGAAGAAATATAGTGTGAAAGACTGTCCTTATCATGCCAATAAAGATAAAATTTTAAAGAGGATTGATGAATTAAAATCTATTCGTAAATTGTTTTCAATGAAATCCGAAACGGACGACGGCTTATCAAGCTGCTCGAATTTTCCGGAACGCCCCTCGTCATATGAACTAGATTCTGACAAACCGGTTTTGCCAGAAATAGAACATTTAAAAGGAAAAATAGGTGAGGGAGATTTTGAAAAATTGCGGGACCTCCTAGATCGGAACGCCGAAGTATTTTCAAAACATAAGGCGGACATCGGTTGCTGTAATTTCGTCGAACACGAAATCGAACTAGAAGAGGGCGCCGTTCCCCATAGGGAAGGCGCAAGGCGAATGACGCCACATAAATCGGAAGCGTGCCGAGCGGAAATAGAAATGTTGCTTGAATACGACATGATAGAACCCTCGAAATCACCATGGGCTTGCGGAGTAGTAATGGCGAAAAAGAAAGGGGGGCAGCTTAGATTTTGTTGCGACTTTCGTTACTTGAACGCGGTAACGATTAAAGATGCGTACCCGATACCGCGAATAGACGAGAGCCTATCCAAACTTGGTGATGCAAAGTTCTTCACCACATTGGACTTGGGTTCTGCCTTCTGGCAGGTTCCTCTGCGAAAGAAGGACAGGGAGAAAACCGGATTCGCGTGCGAATTGGGGTTGTACCAGTGGAAGAGGATGCCCTTCGGCTTGTGCAATGCAACAGCAACCTTTCAAAGGCTGATGGCTCAGGCTTTGACAGGAGTGACCAAAAAGTACGGGAATCTCTTGATGTGCCACGTGGATGACGTAGTCATAGCGACACCGACCCTGGAGGATCACATTGACCGGCTCGATGAGGTCTTCGGATGTATGAAAAGAGCAGGCTTGAAATGCAAACCATCGAAATGTGAAATCCTTAGGGATTCGATCAAGTACCTGGGAAGAATGGTGGACCGGCATGGTGTGAGGCCAGATCCAGAAGCAGTAGAGGCTGTTCTGACATGGAAAGCTCCTAGAACGGACACACAGCTCATGAGCTTCCTAGGGTTTGCCAATTACTACCGAGAATTCATAAAAGGATACGCGGACAAGGTGTACCCGATGCAGAAGCTGATGCGCAACAAAGGGAAAAAGTTCGAATGGAACGATGAGGCACAAGTTGCTTTCGAGAACATAAAGCGGGAACTGTGCGAAGCGCCAGTGCTGGGCATGCCTACAGAAAAGGGCATGTATGTTCTTGACACAGACGCATCGGTGGTGGCCATCTCAGGAATATTGCATCAAGAGCAAGAATGGAACGGAAGAACAGTTCTCCGTCCCATTGCATACGGCAGCAAAGTCTTGAGTGACACAGAGATGAAATATGGCGCACCAAAAGCAGAAATGTTTGCAGTAGTTACCTTCGTGGAGAAGTACGGTGCATACTTGGGGAGCGCTCCCTTCAAGTTACGCGTGGACAACAGAGCGTTATCCTGGTTGAAGACCTACTCGATGGATCAGAGTTATATTGGTAGATGGATAGTAAGACTGGATGGCTACCATATGATAATCGAACACAGGATGCGTGATAAACATCAGAATGCTGACAGTCTCAGCAAGAAAACTGAGTTCTATGAAAGATTGGAACAGAAGCAGGCCAATCAGGCGGAAGTAAAGGAGGGATTCTCGTTTCTGGACAAAGAAACTTATGAAGCGCTTCCCTTAACGAGATGGTTGGATAAGTCTGGACATCCAATTCCGGGGCATCCTGAGTTACCTGTAGAGAAAGCAGCCGAGATAAAGATCTTGTCAAGGGAGGACCCGGTCCCCTTGGATTTGTTGCTGCGCTCGAACCTGGTCCAGCAAGAACTCTCTCGCATAAATATAAACAGCCTCTCATTATTGGATAAAACGGTGCAAGTCACACCACAAGTGATGCGGATACTGGGTGGATTGTTAGAAAGAGAAGTGACCAGAGATGAACCCGAGTGGACAGCAGCAGTGGCATCGCTAACAGTCAGTGAGAAAGTGAAGATCATGCCGTCCAGACAACAGCACGAAGAGAACAAGAGGGATTGTAGGACAATAGTTCAGCAACTAGTATCCTCAATACCCCAGGAGATTTTAACCAGTACTTCTTACGGACAGAAAGGACGGGAGAGCGGCAAGCAAAAGAAAACTGTCACCTTTGTAGACCGGGAAAAAGAGGGTGAAGAGGTAGAACAAAATCTGCTGCAAGACTATTTGTCCGGGGAGAAGGATAAGGAGAAAAACCAGCGATCACAAGATCAACACCCGGGACAAGGAAATTTGTCCGGGGAGTCCGAGATAGACGAGAAAATTCCTGATGAGAAACAGGACCTAGAGAACAAAGTTTTGTCCGGGGAGTTCAGATGGATGCGAAGGAAATACGGACATGATCTGGAGGAGCGTGCAGTCTCCAGCACAACACCTTCGACGGATGATAAGTCAGAAAGCTCGAGAATGAACACCTATTCAGACAGGGATTCGACCTCGGGATCAGAACTGTCAGAACTGGCGATACACACGCTACTAGTGGAAACTCGGGCGAGAAACCTGGACAGAGAGGTGTACCAGGATCCTGACAGTGATCGCTACCTAATACCAAGCGAAAGAGTCTTTGACAACGCAGCGGATGACTTAGAAACGATAGCGGTATCGAAACGTTCGATAAGCCTGTTGCCGCAGAAAGAGGTAGTCAGGACTGATCTTCAGCCGTTTCAACAAGAAACACAACCGTTGGCGAAGATTTGGTGCGTTAAGATGGAAGAAGACACACATCAGCCCAACGAGCTGAACAGTCAGATGAGAGTCATGAAGACGTACTTGAAGGCGAGATACAGACTCTCGGACCTTCTAAGGGCGCAGAGAAATGATCGCATGACAAGCAACCTAAAAAGGTGGATAGAAAACGGTGCACCTGACAAAGGTGATCTGGAAGAAGACAGCTATAGGATCCTGAGACAATACTTCATGCAGAAGGAGGGGAGATTATATCTGAACAAGGACGGGATCGTGGCTTGCAGGAGAAGAGAAGAAGACAAGGTCTTATACAAATATAACGCGATAGTGTTGCCGCAACTCTATCAGACAGAACTATTATTCAGGTCGCATGATCAGATGGGCCATCAAGGGATCGACAAAGTGTATCAGAGGATCCTGAAGCGCTTTGAGTGGCCTGGGATGAAAAAGGCATGCGAGAAATGGGTGACAGCATGTCTGTCATGCCAACAGGTCAAGGATCCTAGGAAGTTGCGATTTCCTTTACAATCAATTGAGTCGTCTGAATTCAACGAGGTGGTGCAGATAGATCACCAGAAGATATGCATGACAGACAGCGGTTACAACCAAGTCTTGGTCATGATAGATCACTTCACGAAGTATGCAGAGGCCGTGCCCTGCATAACTGCCTCGGCGGAAGAGACATGCGACCACCTGATCAATACGTGGATAGCAAGACACGGATGTCCAATGACGTTTCAATCGGACAATGGAACGGCTTTCGTAGGCGAGCTTACGAAAGAGCTTATGAGACGGTCACAAGTCGCTCAGGCTCACTCCACGACATACCACCCTCAGACGAATGGCTTAGTGGAAAGACAGAATAGGACGTTAGTGTCGATGCTGAGGGTATATTGTTCCAGGTACATGACCGATTGGGACAGATACCTTCCACAGGTGATGGGAGCTTATAATAGCACGCAACACTCCACCACTGGAGTCAGTCCACACATGATGCTGACGGGACACGAGAAGTCTTTACCCTTGACATTCTTCTACCCAGAGTATGAGGGAAAGAAAACATCCCCACAGGTCTACGTGAGGGATGTGATCAGACGCCAACAGGAGTTGAACGACTTGTGTAGACGAAACACTCAGCAGGCACAGGCAAGGCAGAGGAAACGATTCGACAAGAAAGCAGCTGGTGCAAAGGCTTACTCGGTGGGAGACTACGTATGGGTATTTCAGAACGTTATACCACCGAAAGGGACAAAAAAGCTTCTGAAGAAGTGGAGGGGACCCTTCATGATTACAGAGGTGCACCAAGAGGGACGCTTTTATAGACTGAGTACTGGCCGAGCCACCCACTACGAGAACATCAAGCCACACAATCCATCGACAGAAGACTGGTGTATACCTGCAGACATGGAAGAAGGGGATTATCTAATGATGGATCCTGCTTGTGAGGTCAATGAAAAAGGCACCAGGGAGAAGAACGATGGAAACGAAGTCGTAGAGGAATGTACGGATACACCATTGGACCTGGATCCAAACGAACAGATCGAAGCGGACGATGAAACCTTGCCCTACGCAGAGGAAGATTGGCAGGATTCCGAACAGACAGAGGTTCCCAAGAACATGGAACCAGATCTTCCGTTCACGATGCAGACTCGTCGGAAAGACGGGACGAGACTAAGAAAGAAATACAATCCTTACGGTGACGACTTTGTAGTGGATAGGATAGATCTAAAGAAAATAGTGGAGGAAGTAGTGGGTTTAGAGGAAATAACAGTGTCACAGGACATTGACATAGTCGATGATCACAACGATGAGTGGGTTGACGACTGGTCGAAACCCGAGGTGGAGTTCGACGATGAGCAACAGCAGTCAAATGAACAAGACCTGACGAACCTGCGTGTCTTAGAGTGGCTGAACGAAATGACATCAGACCCTGAAAAGACCAGCGTTACGATTCAAGACGTAGATCGCGAAAGCGCGAAATACATTAAGACCGAACGAGATGATCCTTCCTGGGCTGCCCAGGAAGGACAACTTCTCATTCCAGCTTCTAATCTTGACTTAAAACCCGGTATGCGATCGACGGGGACGCCGATGGATATTTTTGTCCGGGGAGTGGGGGTAGGACTTACCCACACTGAAAACTTGATAATAAAAAAATTGAGAATAGCAAGAGAAACAGGAAACTTAGAAGCAGAAACAGGTGAAGAACCTAAGAAACCTGACATAGGCAGGGTAGTTGAGTCATATTTTAATTTACCAAATGAATATTCTAGTAACATAATACTAACAGACAGTGATTTCATACTCACAAACAGAACATGTGCGGTAGCTATCACCGCAGACATGAGTTTTAGGACGGCGCTAGCGGCAGATTTTAAGAGGGAATATAAAAACGTGGAATTCCTTTGGAAGCAAAGACCAGGGATAGGGGGCGTAGCAGCCTTACCCCCGGCGGTGTCGCAGATAACGGGAAAGCACTTGTGCTTCTTGGTAACGAGGGCGACGGAGAAGCAGCACGTGGACCCAGAAAACCTAGTCTTGTCTTTGACGAGGCTGAGGGACTTCCTTGTGGAAATGGACGTGAAGGAGCTCTCGCTTCCAGTGTACGATCCAAATAGAGGAAGACTGCATCCTCGTGAATTGTACGCGCTTGTACACGTGATATTCTCTGATACGAACATACAAGTATATCTACATAAGAAATATTACTTAAGTATAGGCTGAGTGATGTGCGAGAGGGTGTTAGGCCAAAGACTAAGTTGTGTGTAATATGTGAGAGGTGCGTTATGTTATGTTATGTGTTAGGTTATTAAGATCATGGGTAAGTAGGGGTTAGTGACCATGAACAACTAAATGACGATCTTGGGAATAGATCCAAAGTTTGGACTGTCCAATCTTAGGTCGAATTCCAAAATTTTAGAAACCAATTGATTTTAATAAATTTTAGGATAAATATCTTTTTATCTGAACTGTCTTTAAGCAAATTTTAACGATGTATGTTAAGGTGAAATTGACAGGTGTGACATTCGTGATTTCTTTTCTAGATCCTGATTGATCATTTAATTGCTCACTTGAGTCAAAACTTGAAATCGAAATCAAATCAAACTTGGAAAGAACAGTATGGACAATTTCAACCTGGATGAATTGATGGACCTGGCAGAGGCATATGTAGGACCGATGGTAGATGCGATCTATCGTCGGCTGATCGAACGAGACTTCGCTCTGGAGGACCCAGAGGTGGTCATGTTGCTGACCGCCCTGATTAACATCTTGGGGCACGACAACCGTGGGGACCGCCCCACGGAAGTCCTGTTGATGGCAGCATATGGAGAAAGAGGAGTACTAGACCGCCCGAACATGAGAGTGATGAGGTGGAGAAACGGGGCTCTCTCAGGGAGTGACTTGGCGAATGAGCCTGGGTTGGGAAGTTCTAGGACTTACCAACCAGGTGAGATGCCAATGCCCTCCAAGCCCAAACCTGGGCTGACGAGAATGCATCGGGAGATGAACAGCGAGGCGACCTCGTCTGGTTCACCACTGAGAGCAGCTGTGCCACCAAAAGGGGCGAAAGTAACACAGAAGGTTCAGACGAACCAAACCATACAAGATCTGGACGAGATGAACGATCAGTTGAGAAGTACGAAGAAGGAGTTAGACGATATGACGAAGACCATGCTGGCGATGGAGGAAGACCGGGACATGTGGAGAAAGTTGTTTGAAGACTGCAACAAAAAGCAGGGTCAAGAGATCGAACGCTTAAGGCAGGAATACAAAGAGCGATCGGAGCAGGTGGCGTTGACGACGTCCATTGAGAAAATGATACCTGCAAGGGATATTCCTCGTGGGCAGTCCCCGATGGAGCTCTTGACACCTCGAGAAATGAGTCAAACAACGGAGACACGGCTTCCAGCAGAGACGAACCGAGTAACAATCCCGGATCCTAGTGACACCTTGGGTGATCCCGTCGTAGAACAGACAGTGAGAAAACTGATAGAGACCGCTGGACGATTGGTCGCTAACAAGAATGCACCAGGTTCCGGGGTGACTGCACCCTATGGAACGATTGACGATACGGGCAGAGTACAACTCTCCCAGACAGTAATCAGACAAGGGATGAGTAACGTGACACCACTCATGGGGAACTCGAGAATCCCAGAGAGGAAAGTAAGGAAGATGCCAGCGAAGAAAGTGTCTCGTGTAATAGACGTGCAGAAGAATAATCAATTGAAGTATAGTTTCACGGGAGTTCCGGAGACAGATCCGAGAGCCTGCTTCAATCGAGCTACCTGGAGCCCGGCTGTGAACCTGCAGCAACCACCACTCGGGACATCTCACCTGATATTGGGAGACAGCTTAGTCAGAGTGCTGTCGAATTTGAGGACCTCATGGGTCACCACGGTGATGGCCTTTGGAGGCGCGACGATTGCCCAATTATATCGCATGGTGGAGCTGATGAATCCAGGGAAGATACCCAATGTGATGATCTTAGTTGGGACGAATGACATCTCCAGAGGATCAGATGAGCAGGAAGCACTGTGGGAAGCAATGATGGTGTGTTTGTTTACTACTCTCTGGCAGAAGTTCAGTTGCGCGGTACTGACCGTTTGCACGGTGCCAATGAACACAAGAAGCCTGACAGTATCAGGAAGAAGGCACAACGAGGGAGTCATGAGATGGAACAACATCTTGAGAAACCTAGCAAATCGAAACGCCGGAAGAATGATCCTCATGGACATTGAACATGAATTGAGAGCCATGGATCAAGCCAGACTGACCACAGATGGCATCCACTTCGACAGTGTCGAAGGACAAGCTTGGTTGAATCGAGTCTTCCAAGAACGGTTGGATGAGCTGGAAGCAGAACTCTTTGACACAGGAGTGCTGAAGGAAGAGGGAACGGTGAGTGATACGGTGATCACCACCTTTGTGCCTCCTAACCTGGAAACACGCTTGGGTACGGTCCCAGCCGCCATAAATTACCGGCAACAAAGCTCCAGTGAACCAGGTCGAAGAACAGACGTACAAGATCGGTTGGGAGAAGCACCGATGAGGAGGACAATCCATCCTAGGAAAAGGATAGGACCTGTCAACCAACCAATCGAGGAAGTAGCAGGCACATCCAGATCGGACACTAGATCGGAGACGACGAGTACCAGTCGAGAGGAGAGACCGAGCAGAGGCTCATTGATGTGGTCGCGATCCATACCGTCTCCTTGGCATATATACAAAGAAGAACTAATGAAGCTGGACCTACAGAGAGTGAGCTTCATCGAAGATGCAAGGAGGATGCTGAATGGAGCGACGCTATCCGTCAGCAGATTGTACTCGATAACCGGCGTAGACTGGTTGATAGCCGCTAGCATAAATTTCAGCTCCACGACGGCCTTGAGATTTGCCGACTTGGAGGGACTGCCCTCCAACAACACAATAGGACCTGTGAATGCAAGACCGTTGCAAGATGTGAGATTGAACCATGATGAGAGGAATCGTGAAGAAAGGCCAGGAAGATTCCTGACGGCGAGAGCGCCGATTGGACAACACGTGAAGATATTTAGGCAATTGACGACACCACCTGGTCATGTGAAGGAGAGAGTGTACCCAAAACTAGTGAACCAAGATGGTGATGCCCAGAGATATGGCGGATTGACAGCGATAAAGAAAGATGAGACCATCTTCGCCGCCTACGACAAAGCAGAGATGAGAAAGGCCAAAATCATGGTAGTAGCGAATTCAGAGTTCGTGTACACCTCTAAGTCTTTGTTTTGGCCGGACGTCATAATGCTGGCCGCAGTTGACCTAGACCTATTGCAATCAGTGTCATTGGCTATAGGGGTACAAAGGCAGACAGAAATGAACCCGATAACGATTGTGTTTGCTGGCATCAATGACCATCTACACAGTAGAGGTTTTCTGAGCAGGCTCAGAGATCCTGCAACAGCAGAAAACGCAGTATGGCCAGCGATAAAAGACATCCTGGAGTCAATGGGTGAAGTGGTAGACGCGACAAAGGAGGGATCATTCAACAAAGTGACATTGAGAGTAGTATTTGCGTTGTCTCCGGGATATGCATATCTCCCGGATGGACTGAAATTTGTGTATGCAATGGTAGCCTTACTTTCGGAGGGAAAATTTGATGTGATCATATCAGCCCCGAATCGCATGATAGAAATGGAGAACCTGAGGCCACTTAAGGCTGAACTGCCTGCAGTATGGTCAGATATCTCAAACGCGATGAGAGGGTTCAAGGACCACGCGCTACACATGTTGGTGTTGGACGAGGTGCTGGGGTTGGAACTGTCCAACTTCAGTCGGCAACTCAAACTGAAACCAGGAATAGATGACGACCATCGAGTGATCACGGCGATGTCCAACGACTTGTGGTTCCGAGCAATGGAAGTGGCGAGTGAAGACACGAGAAGAAAGAATTCACTGGAGACAAGAGCTCATCTGGAAGCGATGGTGCTGAGAACCAAGCCGGAAGCAAACCAGTGGCTACACCTGAATCCGAGAGTAGCGGCATTGGGTGCAGATGCTTTTCAGCAAGGCCCAGTAATGATCACTAAGATACACGCCTACTTGTTGAAGGAGGTGCACCTGGCGGAAAATAACGGAGAAAAGACAGCTGAGTTCGTGAACAGAATGTGTCAGATTACTCTGGAAACCTTCTGGACCCAGGAAGTGAAAGGACAGGAGGGATTTGAAAGGACAGACAGCATGCTAGAAGGGTTGGGAGCCGGATGGACCGCGTCCTTCTTGGCAAAAGTCTACCCGAAAGCCTCGCACTACTTGATAAAGGAATTCCTCCAAGCGGTAGTGAAAGTATCGATAGTGGAATTAATAGCCATGTTCGTGACATTTGGAGCGGAGAATTTCGTGAAAGGACCGGTGATACTGCTTACGGATGGAATACAGAACCTGCGACTAGATGGACTTCTGACATTGATCGCAATAACCCACGGAAACTTGGGAGGACTGATGAAACTGGCACGTTGTCCAGAGCAGATGAAAGAGAGAGTGAGGAATCTGGATATGAAGAAATCCACAGACTCGTGGAACAAAATAAGAGACCTGAGACACACTCTTATCCAGTATCTCTTGCAGCAAAATCACTTTGGAACCGGAGAAGACGAGACAATTGAAAGAGAGGAAGATGTTAGACGACATGTTGGAGGCATGCCGCTGTTAACAGATTTGAGCTTAGCTATGAGAATCGATCCCTTGGCGCTGATCAGAGGAGTCACGGAGTTCGTGACAGTGATCTATGGACCAGCAGTCACCTTTGCGTTCCCTGACGTTAAAGTGGAAGCATATAGGAGGTCGGTGTTGCACCTGAACCTCATATCGGCAGTGGACGGTAGTACACTGAACTGGTGTGAGCAGCACGCATTGCGAGAGCTCATGAGTGAAGATCTGTTATTTGCGAAAATATCGGAGCCAGAGATGACAGTCATCAATTTTGATGATCACTTCTGTGACCGCATGGGAGAAGTAGAAAGAGGGCACATCGAGGTGTTTCCAAAGCTTTGGAATCTGAGGCCCTATGACAAAACGAATGGTGAAATGACCAGAGTGCCTCGTCTCACAGCAGCGTATCACAAGGTGAGAGAAGAGACGAAGGACTGGGGCGATTACAAGAAGCTACCCGAAGCAATCCCTGAATTCCCTCTGATAAGAAGGATGTTGCTCGGAGCAGTCTCCGTAGTACAAACTCCTAGGTTGAGAGCATTCGAAACCAATGAAAGGAGAGTAGGGAATTTCTCGGCGACGATGGATCCATACTTCGTGGGGAGAAATGCCGCCGTGTTACAGTACACACGATTTGCGTACACGGATCAAGCGACGAGAAGGCGAATAAGCAACGCTGCTACTCCCAAGCCTGAAGGATTTGATGAGGAATGGAGGGGACTAGGCTTAGCTCCAATGAGGATGAGAGGCAGGACTGAATTGCCTGAAGCCTCAGTAATCCTGACCAGTGTGAGAAAAGAGATGAAAGCTGCGGGAGTATTGCAGACGAGAATTTTCCTAGCACCCTTCGGCTGCGAAGAAATCAAAGTGGTCCATAGAGAAGAGGAAGATAAATCAGCCGGTACATTGCTCATACCGAGATTCCAGGAAGAAGCTGACAATGACAAACAAGGACCATCGAACTCGAATAGGGACAAGTCAGAAGGAGATGACGGACAGGGTGGACACCGTCAGACTGAAGAACCCATGCAACAAGATCAAGCTGGTGGGGAGGACGACAGGGCATCGACAGGAGGAACATCCAGCCTGGATTTCAATATCTTCAGTGATCTTGAGAATAATGCAGACACGTTGGAAACGACTGAGCCAGCGGATGAAGGCATCTCGACACTGGAACCTCCGTCAGCCTTTGAGGAGATGAAACGGAATTTGCCGGAGAGCAGCTCTCCTGGCAATACAAGAAATAACGATCAGAGAATCCTCATGGAATCACCTCGGAGGAGAAGAATAGAGGCCTCAGCCAGAGTACCTTTCTTGGGAACGCTACCCGAAGAAGAATGGGAAGTACATCACCGAGACCACGAGAGTAGGACGGGATGTAAGCTGGACAGAGTGGCGTTCATGGAAGAAGTCTGGACTGTGATTCAGAGCTATGGGACCCAGTCCATTCTCAAAACAGGTCTCAATCAACCCTTGATGAGAGAAGTACTTGACAAGCTTGATGAGTGTGAAGGGAGACTGAGTGAGTTATTGATCGACTCAGCCACTGATGAGAGTGAAGCGAATTCTCCCATCAAGATGACACCGCAGGACAATGAAGGAGAGGTGGTGTACCTGTCAAGGACCAGGAGAGGAACGATGCGATCGAAAATGGTGATTGATAAAATCAATGCGATGAAAATGAAGTTAGGCAGCAGAGTGATGCCGAGGAGGATTGGAAAGACGAAAGTGGATTCGGAAATATCGATGAAAGCTGGTAACTCAGCGAAAAGAAAACGAGTCGAGGAAGTCATGGATTTGGGGCAAGGTGATTATCAATTGTCTGGCACAGATAGAATATTAACTGATATAGCGATGGTGCCACCCATTCTCATGGCGGGGATAAAGTCAACCGGTTATAAATCCAAAAGGAGTGACCGCACTCTGACTGGAGCAACTTTAGAAATGGAAATACTCAGTCAATGTGGAGAGAGTAAAATGAGGGACTTCAAACCATCTCCCATGAATCATGGAAACGGGAGTGTTGCAGGACAACTGACACCAGTGGAATACAACCGACTAACAGTGTCGGAGACAGTGTCGATAGATGAACCCACCGGTGGATACATGGAGATGTTGGAATACCGGAACTCGGCTAGAGGGCATGTAGTGGCCCTGGAAGACGAAAAAGCCATGGAGGGTTATCTGGAAATGATGTTGCAAGGCACCACCCTCAAGCAGAAGGCGTATGGAACTTTGGCGTCGTCTGACGTAGAGGCGGAGACGATCGAGCAGTTAGTGAGCCTTCCATGGAAAGCAGTAGTATTGAGGTATTTCGAAGAAGAAATGAGGACTACGCCAAGAATACATGCTCTCGTGGCAGTACCTTACGTAAGGACAGAATTACAACTCAGGCTCGCCTGGTGCATGATGGGACTGACTCGCGAAGAATATGATTCGGAAGAAAGGAGGAGATCAAAGGAGGAAAAAGTTTTCCTTATGACGAATCTGAGGGATCTGATAGTCCAGGAGGGAGCAGCAGTAGCGTGTGCAAAGCGGAGAGACGCTCTCTGTTTCATTCGATTCCTGATAGAGCAGATCTCAGTACCTGCATTAAGCACTTGTGTTAAAATGTTGAAGGAAGGCGATGAGCGAACGAAAGCCATGTTCTTACTAGCAATGCTGGATATGCAGCAAAGTAAACCGATGAGGGTGAACATGAAAGAACCTGAAGAATTGGAACCCATGAAAAAGATAGACGAGATCAGGAGATTCTCAAACAAGGAGTTGAGGCTCACTAAAGAATCTATGGGAGCATTGCCGAAATCCAGTGAGTACTGTGGACCGATCAAGAAGAAGTCATATAGCTATGTATCCGGGATCATAGGGATAGCGTACAATCCTTTCCTGAGTGAAGACATACGTGATTGCTTCTTTGATTATGAGCAGGCGGTGTTACTAAGGTTCTGGACGTCCAGAATTGTAACGAATAAGAGCGTTAACAATCCACAGGCCAAATTGGGATTGGTCTTGGAAGAAGAGGTGACTGCACCTTCAGTACCAAAATCCGACAAGAGAGTGGAATTTGGGTTGGGATTCTCAGATGAATTACTGAGAACGAGCTTGATGGCAGTGTGGGAATTGATGAAGCCATCGTGGTGTCCTAGTCCCAACGCTGACTCAATATTACGGGCGACACAGGACATACAGAGGGAACTGAATGCGGACTGTAACCTGCGTGACCTCAACATCATATATAATGTGATGATAACAGCCTCTAAGAGCAACGGAGAAGATAGAGTGGAGTTGCCTGGCTGGGGACCAAAAGACTGGGTCAAACCTGGTAGCTGTCTGGCGGAAGTCTGTGGACTAGAGGGTCACGTTTGTGGAAGTCTAGACTGTGTGAAAACCCTGGAGAAACAACACAAGCAGTTGACGGTATTGTTTGGAAATGTAGTGATGAAAGCAAGAACGGAAACGGAACTGATAGCAGGTTGCCATGGAGGAACCGATGTGAATCTAGTGACAGCACTAGGATTCTACAGCATGTTTGGTTCTTTAGAGTCACTATTGAATCTAGAACAGAAACATGAGATGGTCACAGCCATCAGCGTAGAAGTATTCCCAGGAGTTCTGCAGACTGAGCAGAAGTATATAGGAAAATGGAGGGAAGCAATCGAAACGGAGATGAACATCAGACACAGCGAAACTTATTGTAGACCATCAGGAGCACGATATTTGGTGGGTTCAACGTTGGCTCCAATGTGCAAGAGCAGATACCCTGTACATTTCGTGGCTGTGGACGTGAAGAGTACAAGAACGATCGTGGATCAAGCTTTCTCAGTGCCAAAGTGCGTGAGATTGGCGAGAATGTCTGAAAAGTCTTACGAGTTACTATGTAAGATGTTCTCAGCAGTTCCAGAGAGAACCAAAGAGGAGTTGGAGTCAATACTAGGAAAGAAGTTCATGGGATATGTGAGCGGGAACTTCAGTGACTTTGAAAAACAGAAACAGAGAGGATCAACTGTCACAGATTACAATGCAGTAGATGAGAATGATGAAATCCACCGAGTGATGATGGAAGTGGAACCATTGCTGGAAGCTTCAGGAAAACGCAATTGGAGGAGCATCATGTTGACACATGACGAGTTTCCTTGCCACTGCTTGCTGCAGACCTGGTGGTATCCCAAGCGTAGTAATTTGGTGTTGATCTGGGACTCTGGAGAGCTGCTCTCCATGGGTTTACCAGATTCATCACAGCCCATAACAATAGTGATAGTGGGAGTTATGATGGCGATACGATGGCTGGAAGCTCATGTGAGAGAAAATAATAGACAGGAGGCACCGACGAGAGAACAATTGCAGAAATTAGATTGTCTAAAAGATTTAGATCTTTTTGAGACAATGTGCAAAGTTCTAAACATTCCGATGGAAGTGAAGAAGATATGGGCAAGAAAACGATTGATGCCATGGTTCAGAGCTAACATGACTGCATGGTTGTACGAGTATGCGAAAAAGCATATGTCGAAACATGGCAGAGTGTACAGTGAATATCAGCTGGACATTGGGGCAGGAGCTTTCAAGCGAGCTTTCGTGACCCATCGGAATGCAGTGACCACCGCTGTGAAAAGAATTTCCAGGACGAGCGAGCGTAGTGGAAATGAGAAGGCAGAGATGCTGAAAGAAGATTTGGAGAGAAACGTGACGTTGTGTCTCCACAACAGCTTCTGTAGAAACAGAGAATCAAACGTGGATCCCCTACCTTGCTGTAAACAGAGGGTGGAAGAGCAGAAGTGTTGGAGGACGGCTTCCAACAGCGTCAGGATAGTCAATGACGTGCTACAAGACACGGAAACCGAGAGTGCGGAGTCAGCGTCACAGGAGGAGGAAATGGAGCATTGACGAATGGTCGAGAAAACAAGAGGCGGCAAGAAAGAAAATTAGAAGAATTTAGAAGTTTTAGAACTTCTAAACGACGGAAAAAGAAGAGAACAAAGGGATGATGAAGAAAAGTTAAAACTCAGAATTGTTTTATGTGTGTGAAAAACTCAAGTGAGAAACCAAGCAACCAAGTTGTAATTGAAAACTGAAACATTTAGTTGAGTTTTGGAATTGTTGCATTTATAAATTTGCATTTTGGTTTTAGTTGAAGTGGCTTGAGAGACACTCACTTATTATTTATTTAGAAAGGCTTGAGGGAAGAGTATATTTAAATATTCCAGCCTGCATGATTGTTTTTAATCACTTAGGAAGACTGATCACTTTGTGGTGACATGAAAAACTTGAGTAACTTCTTGAGGAGGGAGGTTGTTGCATTGTTCTTTCTAACCACAAAGTTTCTTAGTTTTAATATTCAGGGCAATAAACAAGCAAGATTTCCGAAGGGAAGGAGCATAGTAGGATAATTTTAGCTTGTTGGTTGGCAGGACTGTCCTGCAAGCCAACACCTTTTAAATCTAGGAGAAAAAGTTTCAATCGGGACATTGACACTGGAAGTCAGAAAATATGTTTTATCTTAAGTCATATCCTCAATGTGCAGATTAATGAAAAAATTTGAAGGCTATAGTGATGTAGTATGATGCCATTTATATTCTGCAGTGAGTCGATGTGACGTAGGTAAAAGTAATTTCGTGCATTTTGTAAATTCTGTTCGATGACACTGTAACCATTTAGAACATTGCGCGATTCAATGAGGACATTGACCGGACTGTCCGGGGAGTATGTGACATTCGACCAGAATGGCTAAAATGCAATTTATGCAGGATTCGAATTTTGAGCAGTAAGCCTTCCGAGTTGATGATTTCGAAGGATTAGCGACGTTATTGGAACGTTTAGCCAAACGGTGAGGGCTAGAATATTCTAGTATTTTAAATTTTCAAAAATTCGAATGATGACGTCACGTTTCTGAGAAATGCTGAAACGGCCATTTTAACAAAAAAGCGAGTAAAAAACAGAACAACTTTTATCTGCGATTGCGAACAGTACGAAAATCGAGATTGGAAAACGACAACGAACTACAGAATAGCAGAGAACGTTCCAAGTTGCAACTATTGTACTGCTACAATAGTTGCAAGGCCGTTGCCAACAACGGTGAAGGGTGAGGACCAGCCTTCCGGATTGGTGTGAAACTGAACTTGAGGAGCTTGATTCACTGGATTCAAGAATCCGGAAGGGTTTCGGGACTGGAACTTTTAGCCTTTTATATAAACTTTTAGCTTCTTGTCATGTCCTGAATTGAATTTAATTAATAACTGGATTCATTTTGATAAGGATGAGAAGCTAGGAGTTGGGGGAAAGGGTTGATCCATCTTCGATGGAGATGATGATTTTTATCTACTGAACAAAAACAATAGTAATATGATAAGTAGTAGCCCTGTTTTTAGGAGTGACCTCGTGGTCTGGGGATACTGAGACCCAGCCATGAGCTCACTATCTTTGCATGTAATTCAGTTAATTTGAGCGTTCTGGTCGAAGCCGGAGAACAGTAACGTTTTTGTCGACCCGATGTAAGAAAGACCACCGAAAAGTACTGGCTTGGTAGAGACGGTGAAAAACATGCAAAGCTCTGTTTAGACGCTGGCCAGTCGTCTTAAGACTTAGTTTTGTTATCCGTCGATATGTATCTTCCGGGCGAATGTTACACTGATGACGAAGAGGCACTATTGGAACAGATCACAGTGCCAAACATATCTGGATTGGGTACCTCGAGGGCGAAGAACACAAGGTGAGCCTGTGGCTCAAGAGGAAAATTCTAGAGTCTTGAGTCTTGAGAGGGAGGGGCTTGAGGGTGAACTCGGATGAAATCTGGGTTCACGAAAAAGAAATTTTAACGAATAAGATATTGATATTAATATGCTAGATCTATTACTAAATCAAAATGCTGCATGACAATTTCCTGATTGAATAGGACAAAAGAAATTTTAAATCACCAGCTTAAAAAGCGGGAATTCATAAGTTGCAGGTGTGTGCATATTTTGATTGCTGTTTAGCGATAGTGTGAAAATTTTATATGGTGGTAAATTTTGGAAGGTAGATAAACTTAAGTCTGCTGCAAACTTCTGTAAATGACCACTGGCACTGTATCTTGAGTGACACTCGGGCTTCTGGGGATTCACTGAGAGAGACAGCACGCGATGAGGACATCGATCTTGAGTCCGGGGAGTATGTGCCAGTCGGTCATGTCTGGAAGTTTGACCTTGAGAGACACGAAAATACGTAATTTTGGAGTGGAATTTTAATTTTCAAAATTTCGAATGGAGCCTGTGATGCTCAGTTTTCTCGTACCAACTGAAAACACAAAGTGAAAAATCAGAACATCCGAAATTACAACAGCGGGAAATTACTCAAGAAAAACAGCGGGAAATTGCTATTCGCAATTTCCAGACATAAAAATAGGACACGAGTAGAGCTGTCTTATCCCGAAATAGAAGGAGAGACAATAAATAGAAGAGAGAGCGACTATTCGGAACAAACTAGAGTGAACCTTCAATGGAAAGGTCGACAGCTTGAGTGTCCCAATGGTTCATACCAAAACTCAAATTCTAGAGCCAGAACTTACTTCTGTTATCAAAACTGACCAGTATCAAACTTATTTAGTTGTATTACCTCATTCTTGAGTTGCTTACCAATTTAATTACTCCCTGTACCCGAGTACATCAACATGTGAGTCCCCAATTTAAATTTCTCGAGTGTGTTTTATGATTGTTATGTTGAGATAAGGCGAGTTTTAGGTTGATCCATCTGAAATGGATCAAAGTTCCACTGTCCAATAAAAAGTAACTTAACGGATTGTTCCGACCCTGTTTTTAACGGCGTTCGCGTATTTTGGGTATTTTGAGACCTAAGTATGGGGACATTCTTATTTTCTAGAGTGGGGGGATGTTTTGGTAGTAGCCTTTAAGCTGTAACGGGTTCTAGTCTCATGCCGCAAGCGAACTGAATTGGCTCCGACCGTTCTTGATGTAGAAAAACACAAGAGATAGTGTCCCTGACTCTTGAGCCAATGGTTATAGGGCCTATTTTTCTTAAGCCTCATATGTGACCGAAGTAGGCGACTGTTACATAGTGTTTTTATGGCGCTCCTGGGTGTTTTTACGACATCATGACTACGGAGTCGAACCCACTTGACACAGTTCCGGGCTGCATGCCCATTCTAGAGTACCGGTGGTACGGTTCAGCGGGAACGTGTAAACCTTCCGGTTGTACCGTGATAGCTTTTTAAGAAAACTTGAGAAAATTTCCTGGTACGCTCTCCGAACGAGGCCTAGCTAACCGAGTAAGGGGGGGGGGGGGGTAACTAGGGGGACAAAAACACGAGCAAAAAGACAAAAAGCGAAACAAAAACAAGAAAAAAGTATAGAAAAAGGAACAAAAACCATAAAACCAAAAGTCAGTGACTTTGATACCGGATCATTTGGATCAAACCTTTACATTAATTAAATAGTATACCCATACTGTTTTATAAGACTGATCGTTTCGATCAATCTAGCAATTTAAACCAGTGACTCTGAAAAGGTGCCCGAGTGGGGGCGTTGTTAAGGGTTTTCAGATAGATTGCAACCGGACCACTAGGAGACTTGACTGGAAAGGGTGATCAGTCGAGGGGGAAAGTGGTTCACAAGGATCGAACCGGACCACTAGGAGACTTGACTGGAAAGGGTGATCAGTCGAGTGGGAAAGTGGTTCACAAGGATCGAACCGGACCACTAGGAGACTTGACTGGAAAAGGTGACCAGCCAAGTGGGAAAGTGGTGATGCTGTCAAGTGCAGAACAGAGACAACCAGCACAGGATCACTACAGGAGGACGCACAGGGGTGTTCTCAAGTTGGGCAACGGGTATCGTTAGAATCCACATTACATTATAGGAGATAAGTGTAAAATTGGATAAGCGGAGTCCCATTGTTTTGAGGAAGTTTTTGCACAAGCAGGCCTGGAAACAGGTCTACGGTTTTCTCTCGAGAGGTTTAGCACCCGGCGCTTAAGGGATTTTTCGGCTTAAGAGGGGGGCTAAAGAGGAGGGAGGTTAGAAGGGGGGCTGGTTAAGTTAGAGGTTGGCGGTTATAAATTGTAAAAAGGGGGACACATTAGAGTAACTAATTGCTCGGCATCGTCGACTTAGTTACATTAGATATTTACACGCGTTGGTTACAGGAAGCGGATATCCAAAATTAGAATCAGGTTGAGGTAGGTACCCTGGTCGGATCGATAGGGGGGAACGGACATAGACAGTTTTTGTGATACCACATAAGATCGCTAGCAGGGGGGAGGAAAACGCGTGGCAATCGGGTACCAGACATTTTTCGGACAAAAATTGACATCAGTCAACCTTGAATTTCAGGAGAATTCACCCATCTGTTTTTGAAATTTTTTCCAGTTTAAAATTTTATGTTTTGGTAAAAAATTGTTGTTGGTATTTTAACGAACAGTTGATCACAAGACACCTGCGGGGAATTTAGAGTTTCAAATAGCCTGAAAAGACTGGATCAGTATTTGGGTTTCGACCATTAAGATAGGGATTTTGGGAAAATTTTGGGAAAAGCTCAAGTGGTGGTAAAAGGTACAGTGGTTCAATAGTCCCTACAACGAAGAAGAAGAGACCCGATATTCAGACACTCAGTGACGAGTCTTGGGACAGTACCGAAGAAGTCTTGGGACATTGCACTCTGGGGACAGTCTTGGGGCAACACAGTCTTGGGATAGCCTTGGGACAGTGCAGCCTTGGAACGGTCTTGGACCAGAGCAGTCTTGGTACGAAACAGTCTTGAGACATTGGTCTTGGGACATTGGTCTTGGGACATTAGTCTTGGGACAGTGGTCTTGGGACATTGGTCTTGGGACATTGGTCTTGGGATAGTGGTCTTGGGACAGTGGTCTTGGGACATTAGTCTTGGGACAGTGGTCTTGGGACATTGGTCTTGGGCCATTGGTCTTGGGACATTAGTCTTGGGACAATAGTCTTGGGACGTTGGTCTTGGGCCATTGGTCTTGGGACGGTAGTCTTGGGACGTTGGTCTTGGGCCATTGGTCTTGGGACAGTGGTCTTGGGACATTGGTCTTGGGTCATTGGTCTTGGGACAGTGGTCTTGGGACATTGGTCTTGGGCCATTGGTCTGGGGACATTAGTCTTGGGACATTAGCCTTGGGACAATAGTCTTGGGACGTTGGTCTTGGGACAGTGGTCTTGGGACATTGGTCTTGGGTCATTGGTCTTGGGACAGTGGTCTTGGGACATTGGTCTTGGGCCATTGGTCTGGGGACATTAGTCTTGGGACATTAGCCTTGGGACAATAGTCTTGGGACGTTGGTCTTGGGCCATTGGTCTTGGGACGTTAGTCTTGGGACATTGGTCTTGGGACACTAGTCTGGGGATACTAACAGGAAGTACTGGGACAACACTGAATAGTCTTGAGACGGTAGAAAGAAAGTCTTGGAACAGCGTTAGGAGGTGGGTACTAAAAGAGTACTAAGTCAGGTTGAAATAACCAATTGTAAGATCATATTCCCTATCCTATCCTAACACATAAAATTTTCAAGAGCTTAAGAAAAGTTGTTTTCCGCAAATCGTCGATTTCTTTTTAGAAAATTTTTTTTTTCAAAAGAGGTTTTAACTTTAGAGTAGAATTTTGTAGATAGTAATAGTGTAAATAGTAACAATTGTAAATAATGAGGCGAAGCAGGGTACCGGTAGCTGAAAAGAGGTCTACCGATGCGAAGACAAAATACAACTCGTCGCTACGTAAAACAACATCAATGGGTCCGAAAGTAACAAAGAAGAACTTTTCAGTTAGTATGGTCAGCACGAGGAGTACCACGGAGAACAAAGCAAAAGAGGGCACAGAAGAGGAACGAGTAGAACCCACCATCGAGATTGATCTAGAGACACCTGATCAAAGTGTGGATGAAGCAGTAAAGAAGACGACAGAGTCAACTCCAATGCCTAATGCGGAAGAACCTAACCCGAATCCCATAGAGTTCTCACCGATAGACAACGCGGAAGACACAACAGGCAACACGCAAGAAACAGTGAAGGATGAGTCTCAAAAGAGAACGTTTTTTACTGAGAGATTAGCAATGATGGTCGGAATGAGATCGAAGGACGCAGCAGTGGAGGAGACGAAAGTTGAGAAAAGCAAAACATTCGGAACAGTATCCACGAGAACGACAGAGACCGATCAGAACGAGGGTCAGAGAAAATCGGGACCAGCGATCAACTACAGAACAACAACGGACCATGGAACGACAACTCTTGAGTTAAGCGACTTGATGGCGAAACTAGATCAGATAGATGAGAAACTGAAGCACAGCGAAGAGGATAGAAATGTGATAAAGAAGGAAATGAGACACAACAAACATGAGTACTTGGACAACTATTTCCATCTAGCGAGAGCGACGGAGGAAAAGTTTCAGAAGATGTCTGACAAAGTAGAAACCACTGATGAAGAGCGAGAAAAGAACATCAGAAAGGACATGCAGGAAATGAAGCAGCGATATGACGCAGTGAATTGCCAGTTAGGGAGTTTGGAAACGAGAATGGATACGATGACAAGGGAACAGGCTGAGAGCTCAAGTGCAATACAGACAAAGCTAGACGCTATTCTTAGGAATTCAACACAACCAGACAGGCCAGCTTCAGAGAGGACACAAGGTAATAGAGTGGACTTCGTGGAGCCACAAAGGAACAAACGACAGTCAACACCGTTACCAGCAACCCGGGAGGCCGCGATTACGGCACCGGTAGGGGCCAGGGCCATTATAAAGAATGGAACAGTGAACACAACCAGTGATCCAGGGGACTCCACGACTCAAAACAACGTGGCACCGGATGCCATGACTTGGGCAAACACCTGGGAAATGATGAACAGGACGCTAGAAGCCTTCGCCACGAGGAACACCGACTCGAGTGACAGAGGAGGCAACAAATCCAGGAAAACCTTCAAGAAACCGAAGGAGTTCAAAGATGATTCAGATGGATGCATTGACACTTGGGTAGAAGTCATGAGGTTGCACTTAGAACAAGACAACTTGAACGATGAGAGGCAAGCATGCACAGCGATACTTAGCAATCTGGAAGGCACGGCATTGAAATGCGTGGTTGCGAAGAAAGAAGAGGAACGCGACACAGCGGACAAAATCTTTGAAATATTGTTAAATAGATTCGGCTCAGGCATGAAGGGTCATCAAGCACCCGATGAAGAAGATACGAGCCAGATGGAAGAACACGAGTTCTATAGTGGCTTGATCATCAAAATAGGTGCAAGATGCTTCTTCTGCAACCAAGAGGGGCACTTCAGGATGGACTGTCCGTTGTTTTGGGAAGCGGTCAAGAACCAGAGTCATCCAAAACACACGTTGGCGCTAGCAGCAGTGCAGAACCAAAGAAACAGACAAGGTGAATTTGAGACGAAAAACCTAGAAAGACCAAATGCGGAGCTACCGACGAAAACAGTAAAAGCTGTAACACAATGTAATAGTGCAGTAGAGGCCACGGCGAAGAATGCACAAGAAATAGATTATGAGAAGGCGGCAGCGGAGGCCATCAACAAAGTGAAACAAGACCTAGCAGCGAAAGAAATAGAACAACGACTGAAGCAAGAAATCCAAAGACAGAAGATGAACGAAGCATTAAATTGCTCACAGACAATACCAGAAGCTGCTGAGGGGTCGACAAAAAATGGAAATTGCAACACGGTAAAAATGGTTACAGGAAAGCCATTTGGCATAACAAAGATTGGGGCAAGAATAATGTCAATAATCACTGTGGGCGGCCACGAAGTAACGAGAAACTTGAGCGAACCAAGTGACCAGACATTAATGCACATTGATGTGTACGCAGAATACTTGAGTTGTATAAGCCCACAAACGACTTCGAGAGCATTGAGAGCACTACTCACGAGAGGGGGTAGCAAGTCGGTACGTGTTGATAACAGGTACACAGAAGCTTATGGTCCACATGAAGTGATGCTAAATATAGATGGAATCAACATCTATACCAAAACAATGATAACATGTGATGAAGACCTAATTGGGCAAATCTACGTGGGAAGAGAAGAGTTGAAAGTGAGATCGATCGGACACTGCGCCATGCTTGAAGAAGATGCGATACAGAGGCAGATGTGACAGGACACGTGTTAGACATAAGTGGCAAAAAGACTCAGTTACGTGGGTTACTCGATACGGGAGCAGTCTTGAGTGTCCTACCAATCGAAACTTGGGAACGAATGGGCTTCAACAAAGATGATCTGATAGATTCGAGAATACGGCTCTCAGCTGCTAACAAAGGGGCCCTGCGGGTCTTGGGCAGAACGCCGATAATAGCCCTCAATCTGGGGGAACGTAACCTGTGGATGAGCTTCCTTGTGGTAGAAAACCTAGATGAGTCTGACCAATTTATTTTAGGCAGAGACTTCATCAGGAACTTTGATGTAGCGATTGATCTAAACAACGCAATGTTCAGGATACGGAACCCGGATAGGAGGTACGCAATCAAACCGGTAAATTTAATAATGGCAAATGAAACCAAAGCACCGGTATTCTTGAATAGGAGGGTGAGGCTAAAGGCGAATGAGGTGGCGATTGTAAGCTTACGAATGAAAAATTACAATGAACTAAGTGACAACAAGCAGGTATGCGTAGTCCCAAGTCCAAATAGTCAAAGTGCTGCTGTTTTAGGAAGATCCTTCTCGATTAAGAAGAGCGGCCTCTGCGTGAGTGTCTTGTTGAATACCCTTGACATGCCAATCACGATACAGAGGGGGAGGAAACTGGGATATGCTTTACCTGTTAAAACTCGATATGAAATGACTGAAAACCATAAACAAAATGAAGTTGTTGATTGTCCCAATCATAGGGACAAAATTTGTATCTTGAGACGATTAAACAAAATAAAAGATTCATCAGGTCTTGTGAAGTCACTTAAGTCAGAGACGGACGATGGACTATCGAGCTGTTCGAATTTCCCGGAACGGCCCACATTAGACGAAATAGAGGGCGATAAACCGGTTCTACCGGATATTGAACACTTAAGAGGCAAGTTCACGGACGAACAGCTCGAAGCCATCAAGGACGTACTAGAGCGGAACGAGGAAGTTTTTTCAAGACATAAGGCAGACATCGGGTGTTGTAATTTTGTTGAGCATGAAATAGAACTTGAGGAAAACGCAATACCGCACACGGAGGGGGCGAGGCACATGACCCCACACAAATTGGATGCGTGTAGAAAGGAGATTGAAACGCTACTAGAGTATGACATGATAGAACCATCCAAATCACCGTGGGCGTGTGGAGTAGTGATGGCCAAAAAGAAAGGCCATCAGTTGAGGTTTTGTTGTGACTTTCGATACCTGAACTCCGCCACGGTGAAGGATGCCTATCCCATACCTAGGATTGATTAGAGCCTCTCGAAAATAGGTGATGCAAAATTTTTTACGACTCTTGATTTAGGCTCGGCTTTTTGGCAGGTACCGCTGAGGAAGCAGGACAGGGACAAGACAGGGTTTGCCTGCGAGTTGGGTCTGTTTCAATGGAGACGGATGCCGTTTGGACTTTGCAATGCCACAGCCACGTTTCAGCGGTTGATGGCACACGCGCTGATAGGCGTGACGAAGAAGTACGGCAATCTGGTAATGTGCTATGTGGATGACGTGGTAATAGCGACACCCACACTAGAGGACCACATCTAGAGACTCGACGAAGTATTTGCGTGCATGAGGAGGTCGGGGCTGAAGTGTAAACCATCAAAGTGCGAGATACTCAAGGACTCGATAAAATACTTGGGCAGGATGGTGGACAAACACGGCATCAGACCATATCCAGACGCAGTAGAGGCAGTCCTAACTTGGAAATCGCCGAAGACGGAACACCAATTGATGAGCTTTCTGGGTTTTGCAAACTACTATAGAGAATTTGTCAAAAGCTACGCAGACAAGGTTTATCCGATGCAACAGTTAATGAGGCACAAGGGCAAGAAGTTCACGTGGAATAACGCAGCAGAAGAGTCATTCCAGAGAATAAAGAAAGTGTTGTGCGAGGCACCAGTACTAGGGATGCCAACAGAGAAGGGGATGTACATACTGGATACGGACGCGTCGGTAGTAGCGATATCTGGAATTCTCCACCAAGAACAAGAGTGGAACGGGAAGACAGTCTTGAGACCGATAGCGTACGGGAGCAAAGTCCTAAGTGACACGGAAATGAAGTACGGAGCACCGAAAGCAGAGATGTTCGCGGTGGTTACCTTTGTCGAGAAATATAGGGCATACCTAGGCAGTGAGCCATTCAAGTTGCGAGTCGACAACCTGGCACTAAGCTGGCTGAAGACGTACTCAATGGACCAAAGCTACATTGGGAGGTGGATAGTTCGCCTGGACGGATACAATATCATAATTGAGCACAGAACACGAGACAAACATCAAAATGCCGACAGCTTGAGCAAGAAGACGGAGTTCTACGAGAGACAAGAACAGGGGGAGGCAGATAGACCTGAAATCAAAGATCGCTTCTCCTTCATGGACAAGGAAACGTATGACAGTCTTCCTCTCACGAGATGGTTGGACAAATCAGGCAAACCAATAGAAGATCACCCCGAGTTACCAAAGGAAACTACGAGAAAAACAATCTTGAGAAAGAACCGAGGGATGCCGATAGGAATAATGCTTAAGTCAAAGATCGTGAGGGAGACGCTCAAAGCAAAAGGCTACGATCTCAACCAAGTAGAAACGGGGGAAGCACAAATAGACGAAGACTTAAAGGGGTTACTCGAGAGACTAGCAGATGATAAGCCCGTGATTCAAGAAAACTGTAGAGAGGAACCTGAGGTCACAATACTGCGGAAGAACGGGACGGCTAGTGATAGAAACACCTCGAAGGTGACTAATCTAGATGGGAAGGAAGTGGTGCCGTCACTGGTTGAAAAGATCCCAGCTGAATTACTTGAACAGACTAGAGTCAGGAGAAAGAGAGTGGAATTCAAGGAAGAAGCTGAACACCTGGGACCAGGTCAAGAGTCCGGGGAGCGGTCCACGTCCACAGAAGAAGAAAACACTGAAGGAGAAAATTTGTCCGGGGAGTGTGAAATGTGGGATGTGGATTCGGAAGCGAGCAGTGACAATCAAGATAGTCTCTGCATGATATTGGCAGAAGAAAAGATTAGACACCACGACAGGGAACTACAAACAGATCCGTCCTCAGGAACCTTCAACTTGGACATGCAGGAGATACGAGGTGGTGAGGAACTTGAAAGGATTGCAGTTTCGAGGAAGCCATTCAGGGAGCTATCATGCAATTCGAATGTGAGAACAAATCTGGTGCCGGAAGACGACATGAAGGTGGTGAGGAGGATAGTATGCGTGAAGCTGAATTACGACGTCCACAACCCTGGGGAGATGAATGGGCAGATCATGGCGCTGAAGGAACATGTCAGAGCGAGATACAGGCTGTCGGACCTGGTAAGAGCCCAGAAGAATGACAAGATGACAAGCAATCTCTCCAAATGGATCCGAACGGGTTCTAAGGAGAAAGGGGAACTTGAGGAAGACAGCTACAAGATCCTGAGCCAGTTCTACAAAGAGAGGAAAGAGTTACTCTATCACACGGCTGATGGGGTTGTAGCATGCAAGAGAAAAGAAGAAGACAAGATATTACACAAGCACAACCTCATCATACTACCACAATTATATCAGACAGAGGTGCTGTTCAGATCACATGATCAAATGGGGCACCAGGGGATAGACAAAGTGCAACAAAGAATACTTCACAGGTTCGATTGGCCAGGATTGAGCAAAGCCTGTGAGAGGTGGGTGAATGCATGCCTGGCATGTTTGCAAGTGAAAGACCCTAGGAAGATGAAATTCCCACTCAAGTCGGTGGAAAGCTCGGAATTTAATGAAGTGGTGCAAAGAGACCATCAGAAGATCTGTACGACGGACTCAGGGTATAACCAGATACTGGTTATAATTGATCACTTCACAAAGCTGGCAGAGGCGCTGCCGTGTCAAACAGCTTCAGCAGAGGAGACTTGTGACCACTTGATAGCCCATTGGATATCAAGGTATGGTTGTCCAATGACTTTTCAGTCAGACAACGGCAAAGCTTTCGTGGGGACTTGACTAAGGAATTAATGAAGAGGTCACACATAGCTCAAGCACACTCGACTACCTACCACCCTCAGACAAACGGACTGGTAGAGAGACAGAATAGAACGTTGGCGAACATGCTGAGGGTATACTGCTCTAGATACATGACGGACTGGGATAAGTATCTGCCTCAAGTCGTAGGGGCATACAACAGTGCTCAACACTCAACGACGGGAATCAGCCCATTCATGATGTTGACAGGCATAGAGAGAGCGATGCCCCTGACGTTATTTTACCCGGAGTATGAAGGAAAGAGGACGTCGCCTCAAGCTTACGTGAAAGAAACGATCAGAAGACAGCAGGAAATAAACGAGCTATGCAGGAGGAACACTGCGCAAGCACAAATGAGACAGCGCAAGAAATATGATGAAAGGATATTACAGGCGAAGCCAAATGAAGTGGGCCAGTACGTGTGGGTTTTCCAGAATGTTATACCGCCCAAAGGGACGAAGAAACTACTCAAGAAATGGAGAGGACCATTCATGATAACAGAAGTACATCAACAAGGACGGTTCTACCGCTTGAGTACTGGGCGAGCAGCACACTATGAGAACCTGAAGCCTCATGTCCCATCCCCAGAGGACTGGTGCATACCAAAGGACATGGAGCTACTAGAGTACCTACTGGTGGAGCCAGCATGTGAAGTGAACGAAAAAGGCACCAGAGACAAGAATGATGGCAATGAGAACTTGAGTTTGGATGACAATGAAAAAATAGAAGCGGACTCTGAAGCGGAATCTTTTGTGGAAGAAGACTGGAACGATCCGGAGCAAGGTGAGGTGCCAAAGTGGATAGTACCAGACTTATCAATACCAGCGGAAACAAGGAGTGGCAATCGCAAACGCACAGGCATGAGGTATAACAGGTATGGGGACGATTTCCTGATCGATAAGATACAGCCCGATGACCTAGGCAAAGCACTAATAAGTGTGGGCGAGCTGGCGGCAGATGGTGAATGGCAAATCATCGATGATAATGAACACTACCCACAGGAAGACTACTCGACACCGGAGCGGGAGACGGATTAAAACAGAGAGAGATAGAGAGGAGGGAGAATACGAACCTGAGGATATTAGAATGGATGCGCGATGTCAAGAACGGAAGCGAAGAAGGACAAAGCATACAGCAAGTTGACATATCAGCGGGGAAGTACATGAAGACGGAGAATCCTCTTTTCGGCTGGACGGCAACAGACAGCCCGCTCGACATTCCGCCAGATAATTCAGACCCAGCATCATCGACGGGGACGTCGATAAATATTTTTGTCCGGGGAGTGGGGGTAGGACTTACCCACACCGAAAATTTAATGATAAAGAAACTCAGGGAAGTGAGAGAAACGTGCGGACTGGAACTGGATGGGGAGGAGGCCGAGCCTACCATAGGACGGAATTTCAAAACGAAGTTTGAAATACCAAACGAACACTCGGAAAATATCCTGATAACGTATAGTGACTTCATTCTGTCAGACATGACTAGCGCAATCTGTATCACGGCGGACATGAGCTTCAAATCAAGACTGGAGGCTGACTTCAAGAGAGAGTACCAGAACGTAGAGTTTCTGTTTAGACAGAGACCGGGACTGGGAGGAATGGCCGCGCTTCCACCATCAGTAGCACAAGTCCCGGACAAATACCTGTGCTTCCTAGTGACGAGGGTCAATGACAGGAACGCGATCGATCCCGAACACGTGATGTTGGCACTAACAACTACGAGACTTCATGATTGAAAGAGGGATAACGGAGGTCTCAATGCCGGTGTATGACCCAAACAGGGGCAAATTGAGCCCAAGGGAATTGTACGCTATCCTACACGTGGTCTTCACAGAAACTGAGATAATGGTACATCTTCATAAGAAATACTACTTGAGCATCGCCTGAGTCGGGTACACGGGGGTCTCGAGTTGGGCATGAGGAGAGAATCTCGAGCTAGGTGTGGGGGTTCAAAACAGGTAAAGAATCTTAAAGGTGATTGGCATGACAATTGAAATTTTAAATGATTGATGGTGCTAAAACATAAAATGAATCTGCATGTTCTTAGAAAATTTCCAATTGAACTATTTTAGTAGGACGAAAAGGAAAGGGTCTTAACTATAGTGGTAAAGGTGGATTTTAGGTTAGGAACACAGCCTGTTAGTCTAAAAATCGGGTGTTATTTTCAGATTGATTTGGTAAAGTCAAATTGACTACCCAACTGCATTCAATTGAAGAAAGGAAGTCCTTAAACGAAAACGCAAATTGAACGACGCTTCAGGAAGTAATACTCAAGTTGCTACGGTAAAACTCAAGTTGCTAAGGTAAAACTCAAGTTGCTAAGGAAAAACTCAACTTGCTAAGGTAAAACTCAAGTTGCTAATACTCAAGATCACCTGGAAGTTACAGAAATGGCAGATCGATTCTGGAAGTCCATGCCATCGGCTTTGAAAAAGCCCACACTTGATGAGTTGTACAGACGCCTGAGGGACCTGGATTACACTCAAGTGGATGAGAGAATGGCAGTGATGCTGAATGCCATCCTCCAGTTGGAGGAATAGGGCGAGTGCCGGGAGTCTGCGACAGAAGCGGTTTTGACAGAAGCGGACAGAACCAAGAGCAAACCAGATGGCTGTCGTTGAACGTGGATGGAGCAATAAGGGGGTTTGACTTGGCAAGGAACCCTGGCTTGAGTAACAATACCGAGTATGGTGCAGGGGAGTTCCCACTGCCGATCAGACCATCAGTCAGATCTACAGGCCAGAGCACGAGTAAGATACCATCGATGTCACGAGCGCAACAAACGGGGGCAGCGTATCCAGACCTCAGTATCATGAAGAGAGAGCTTGAGAGGACTCAGCGGGAGAGGAACAAGGCGAACCTCGACCGGGATCAAGCGAAGCTTGAGAGAGATCAGGCGAAACTTGAGAGGGATCAAGCGGTCGTCGAAAAGGACCGAGCGCAGAGGGAACTGGATATGTTGAGAGCTGAGCATCTACAGGAAAAAAGAGTACGAGAGAATGCCGCGAATTTTGAGCAGCTGAAGTCGGAGCTTGAGAGGATCCAGCAACGACAACGCGAGCTTGACATGCAGAAAGGGGCTAGGCCCAAAGAGCGGATGGTTACCGGCTCAAGGCCAGAGTCGCGTATGGAGGTGGACGAAGCTCCTAGATCGATGGGACGATTTAACCTTGATCGCGCGGCTCAAAAACATATGAATGAGGGGTTGGAGGTGTGGATACCAACTGAATCAGCGTCCTCCCTGCGGTTCTAGAGACACAAATAATACGCCCGTTGATGGACGTCGAGCTGCCTGGATATACCCCAAGTTCAACCCCGAGTAGTAGTCAGGTGAGCGGTAGCTCGTCACGACTGAAAGAGTTGCACGAGCGGCTACAGCTAAGGAGTCGTGAGAGTCCAGCAAGAGTTGAGCTACCCTCGACATGGAGGGAGCAACCTGTCAGGAGTGTGGTGATCTCAAGTTACAAGAACAATACGGAAGGCAGATACCACAGGCACAATCGGATGGATTGGAGCACGCGCAGAGAGACAGGAGGGATTGCTTCCATGACGCGGCTTGGGTGGAATACCTCACGCAGCCCCGTGTGCCTGAGGGGGCGGTCCACCTGAGCATAGGGGACAGCTTGTTGCGGGTGCTGACCCGGATTCAGTCCCATTGGCAAACGGGGATCTTGAGTTTCGCTGGAGCTGCGACGCCGCAGATGTTGGCAACACTTGAGATGCTAGGGATGGCAAGAGTATACACGGTAACTCTGATGGTCGGGACGAACGACGTGTCTAGGGGGAGGCAAGGAAGGTGACGAGGCTGCATGACAAGATGAGCTGCATTCTTGAGGAGGAATTGCGGATTCAAATGGATCCTGTCATTCTCACGGTGTGCACCATTCCTTATAACATGAAAGCGGACCAACATGCAATGGAGATGAATACAAAAGTGCGAAACCTGAATGAAATAATCAGGCAGATACACCAAAGGAGCGTCCAGCCGAGCAGATGGAGCGATCTGCTTTCCCCGACGATGCATCCTCGGATGGGATTCACTTTGACAGGCCCAGAGGGGTGGAGTGGTTAAATGACGTCTTCCAAAGGCACATAAGCGCATTGGAGGCAGAGTTGCTAGAGACGGCCCAAGTCACGTTCGGACCACCCCCAAATCCACCCTTCTTCAACCCGAGGGCTTTGTCCAGTCGCCTGGGAGCGATGGCCGATTCTAGAGACAGTTCGAGGAGCAGCCGGACCAAGTTGCCGGGCGCCGCACCCATGGAGACCGAGGAGGCAACGTCATAAACTCCTCAGGGTTCGGTAATATCCTCGGTGGTGGTGGCGGAGAAAAAGAAACCAGAGAGGCCAGCGGAGACCAGTAGGTCGAGATATGTGGAGAAGGTGAAGGAGCTGGACCTGGAAGAACTGGAGTGCAGGCTAGAGTTGGCGGAAGCTTTGGGTCTTGAGCGGGTGTCACACGAAGACTTGGGTAGACACCAGTGCGTGGACTGGCTGAGGGCTCACGAGACGCATTTCTCATGAGCGAAAATAATGGAGACAGCGGATCTGACTGGGGTTCCCACGAAATCGGTCATGGGGCCCACCAACTATAGGCCTCTCAAGTTGCTGGGGAGTCCGGGACTCGTGGTGGAGCCTCCCAAGCATCGAACCAGCATTGCCAGGATTAGGTTGGCAACTCCAGCACAGTTGAGGGTGGTGGACAAACTGTTGGACCCGAGAGAGATGGAACTACCGGACGCCGCGTATGAGGGTACAAGATTAGCCGACGACCCCAGATACGGGAAACCCTGCGGGAACACGCAGCTGGCCAAAACCTTGGCAGTTTATGACAGGGCAGATCCAGCCGCTGCGAGGGTGGTCATCGTGGCGGGATCGGATTTTGAGGGAATATCTCCCAAGTTATTTTGGCCAGAAACTCTGATATACTCACTACCGGGAGCGGAGCTAAACCAGATGCTAACCTTGGTGGTGGCAATAAAATCGGAGATGCCTTGCGAGCCTGAGCTACTACTGTTTGCAGGAATGAATGATCACTTGCATGAGACAGGGTTTCTTGAGCAGCTCAAGGGTGATGAACCAGCACCGAAGAAGATCTGAGAAGCTATCCAGACGTTATTTGCAGCTATGAACGAAGTACAAGAGAACGTTGCCTCACGATTTGGCTCCAAGACAAAAGTGGTGTTCACGACGTCCCCGGGTACGCGAGCATGCCTCCCGCTCTGCAATTTGTATATGCGGTCTTGATCTTAAAAGCGGAAGGGAATGGGTGGCGTATTCTGATGGCAGCTCCAAATCGGGAGTTGGAACCAACGAACCTGAGACTTCGCAAGTCAGAACTGGCGGCGGCGTGGGCGGATGTGTCCCACGCGTTGAGGGGCTTCTACGAGTTGGCAGGCATCCTCAGTGTATTGGACGAGGTCCTCTTGCTGGAGATATCAAACTTCGCTAGGCAACTCAAGCTCAGTCCGGTTATAGGGGATGATCATCCAGTAGTGACTCACCTGACGGCCAGTCTGTGGTTTCGAAGTATGGAGTTGACTATCACAAGCTCCACCAGTAAGTCTAGAGGGCCAAGCAACGAAAGGAAGAACGTGGCCGCAGCGGAGAAGCAGCTGGAGTCGATGGTGTATCGACTGACACAAGAGGGAGGCAGGTGGCCCTTCCTGATACCAAGGCTGGAGAACGCCACGGAGAAGACAAGAGAGGATGCCCCACCTCTTGTGAAGCAAATCTGGGATTTTCTTGAGGAGCAGCTGGAAGTGGCCGAGAAGAGGGAAATGACGGTGGCCAGGTTCGTCACAGCAGCCAACGAGGTCACGATTGGAGGATTCTGGCGGGAGCACGCAAGGGGTGAGCTGAGGACGAGGAGGGATCACGAGATTCTTGAGTTCTTGAGTCCTTGTTGGGGAAAGTAGTTCATGGCTGGAGTGTACAGCGCGAAAGAGACCATCTCTGGAGCCTTCATACAGGAAATCTTGAACATGCCCATCAGTCTGTTGTTGGCACTGTACCTGGTTTACCCAAGGTACCTGTTCAATATGGGCCCAGCGTACATGTTCAGTCGGGGCGTGGTCACACTCCGGATTGATGGATATTTGACATTGGTGCTTCTAACCCATGGGGAACTGGTGTCATTTCATCGGCTAATGAAATATGGGGAGCCCCTGACGATGGGAAGAACCCACTCGAGCATTGACACCTATTCGTACAAGTGTGCTGACGGGCTGAAGACGCTGCTAGTGCAGTACCTCCTGATGCAGAACCGACACCTGACTGGTGAAGAAAAGAGCCCAAAGACGCGAGACGAATGGAAGAAAGTGAATGGCGGCATGCCTCTGTTGACAGACCTGTGCCTGGCCATGAGATCGGACCCCATGGGGATGATCCGGGGGCTAGAGGAGGTCGTAACCTGCATTTATGGACCGGCCGTCACGCACGCGTTTCCAGATCCTCTGGTGACAGCTTATCGCTACTCAGTGACCCACTTGAGCCTCATAAGCATACTAGATGGCACGACACTCAATTGGTGTCAGCAGGAGGTGCTAAGGGCACAAATGAGCAACACGGTGCTCTTCGGAAAGGTGAAGGACCCGGAGTTGGTGACATACAGTGCAGGATGGGAGGTAAGCGCGAAGGCCCCATCGAAACCTATCCCAAGTTCTGGAACCTAAACACTCTGACAGCAAATGGACAAGAGATCTCGAGAATTCCCGCACGGAAGAAAAGCTTCGAGTTGGTGAAAAGAGAGCTAGAGGCGATATTGGAGAAGGAAGTCCTACCAGCAAGCATTCCAGAGTTTCCAACAGTGAGGAAAATGACCCTGGGGATGAACAGCTCCCTGGTGGTCCCGTCCCTGTTCGCGAGAGCAGCAACCGAAGAACAACAGAGGGAGTTCATCGATGGCTGGGATCTCCTCTTCATCGGCTACACTGCAGCAATTTATTTTCATACCAGCGATGCGAAAATAAATTCATGGACAACTCAAGCCAAGAAAATGAGAGGCTCGATGCCCCCAAAATTCGAGGTGCGAGAAGCCTTGAGAATACTTGAGCGGGCAGGTCTGGAGAACAAGTTGACGGTGTGGGATGATGGCAGGATGATCGTGGAGGAAGGAGGACACATCGCACTGAAAGGAGATGAGATGATGTTTGCCACGAGGAGGTACCGGGTACCTTACGGACTGGAGCAAGTGGAGATGAGACAGGAGGGGAAGGAGCTGGATGCAGCAGGCCCATTGTATGTGGCTCTGACAGAGTATAAGAAAACGGGTCCAGCGACACCATCACCCCTATCGGTGGACACCCCTGGGGATAAAAGGAGCGGTCCTGTAGAAGATCGATTCAGGAGGATTCTTGAGAGGAGAGAAGCAGAATCGGGAGAGGAGAGCATGGACGAGACTCTCAGCGAGGCAGGAGAGGATATGGAAGTGGGAAACACACGGGGGCTAAAACCATCAGAAGAGGAGTTCACCACGCAAGAGCTGTTGAAGGATCTGAGTGGAGAAAATTGGGCAGACACCCCCACGCCACCTCTGACTTCATCTCCCCGCAAGAATCTAGAATTACCACTGACGAGCGAGACTCCTAAATGGGAATGATTTTCCTGAGCGCAGAAGGAAGGGAGAAGAGCACCTTCGAGGGAAACAGGGATGCGTTCCTAGGCACTCTGGATGAGGACGCTAGGCGAGAATTCTTGAGCGATTTCAATTGAGAAGTGAATAACGAGATCACATTGGATGATTTCAAGGAAGAGCTGTGGGACACGGTGGTGAGATTCGGAGATCCTGTCCTGATGGGGACAGGTCTGGAGGAGAAAGCTAGACGAGAGCTGCTGAGCAAGATGGTCGAGTTGAGGAAGGCATCACGGAAGACCAAGGAAGACAAATGTAAAGACAGCTCTACTCTGAAACAAAAAACTGACAATAAAATAATTGAACATGTAAGGGCGGATAAGCTCGGAACTAGTAAAATAATTAAAAGTACTAATATCCTTAAAGCTCGAGCAGGGGGGAGGCAAGAGTTGGAAGGGTTGGATGGAGACAAGGAAGTCGAATCAGAATAACGACAACGCCCTCGAGTAAAAACGTGAGGTCTCGCAAGAGGAAGAGAGACGTGGAGGGATTGGGCAGTCCTTCAGCGGATGCGGTCTCGGAGAAAAACTTGAGAGAGACGGCCCCCATGGTTCTGGCACGATGGAAGACAGCAGCCTACAAGAGTAGCTACGAGCCAAGGAAACTGCTCGACGTAGAAAGAGAGATGGAGATATCCACCAGCTCAACAACGGAAGAAGACTTCAAGCCTCAAAGGACAAAAATGAAGCGGGGTTCGACGAGCGGGCAGACCTGGGAAGGGGACGTTGCGTAGAATGGGTTTCAAATGAGGACCAGGCTACTGGGAAGCAAGTGACTAGCGATCCTCTTGAGAAGAATAAAACGAGGAACACCTCCCGACCGTGGTGGTGGCCCTCGAAACATTGCAGGAATTGGAGGACTGCCTGAAGAAGCTCGACAGTGGAGTGTCACGCAAACGACGCAACTGGGCTACCCAGCAGAAGGCTGATATCAACAAAGTGGAATTGGGGAGCCAACTGAAGAGAACTTGGCAGAACTTGTTAAAGGATCATTTTGAAGAAGCGATGAGAACATCCTCATCGGCATCGCCGTTGATGGCGAATCCCTTCATTAGAACCGCAGGACAACTGATGTTTGCGTGGAGCCTGTTGGGAATAGAGTTAGAGACACTAACTTCGTACGACAAGTTGAAGTTGGGAGGCAAGAACCTAGAGGTATATCAAATGCTGATGCAGCATGTTGCTAGGGACAATTCAGGCTTGAGCCTGGCAAGGAAGAAGGATGCTACCTGCTTCTTGAGATGGACAATGTCGATGATGACTGATAGTACCATCCTAGCATGTCACCAGAGAGCAGTTGGAAGCAAGACGCTGGAAGGGAGAGTCTTCGCAGTCATCTTGAACGTGTACCAGAGTACTGGGATAGAAAAGGAGGGTGGTTCTAGGCAGTCTCTAGAGAGCCACAGGAAGTTAGATGAGATACGGAGATTCTACAACAAGAAGTTCGAGGAGAAACACGACGTACACCGTAACTTGGCTTCGTCAGGAGAGTACTTGAAACCCAACAAAAAGGGAGAGTACCAGTATCTGTCTGGAGTGATGGGGATGGCATACAACACTTTCTTGGACTTGGAAGCTGGAGGTGCCCACAGAAACTACGAGGTGGCGGAGCTGCTGAAGTTCTGGACAGAGAAGATAATGGAGATAGACACTGTGGAGAGAGAGAGGCCTAGCCTAGGTTTGATTCTCGAGAAAACACCGGAAGTAATAAGTGTGCCGCGCTCAAGTAAAAGAGTCGAACTGAAAATGGGTAACGGGAACGGCATGTTGACCACGGATCTGGGAGTGGTGTGGAAAGTGCTCAGGCCCTAATGGTGTCCACATCCCCATGCGAGCCTGATCGAGGAAGTCATGGAGCGAGTGAGACTAGCGCCGACAGAGGATGAAGATTTGGCGACATTGAGTATAGTACATAGACTGATCTTGCCTCATGTGAAGGAGTCGAGTGAGGTGACGAGTGGAACAGGGTCGGTAAAGAAAATGGAGCCGGGCAATTGTCTTGACTCGACGTGTGGGAATGGCGAGCACACCTGCGATGGACGATCATGCGTCAGGATACAGTCTTTCCAGAAAGAAGACCTAGTCACCTGGTTTGAAGACATTACCGAAAGGGAGAAGAGTGAGATACAGATAGTGGCTGAGTGTTACGAGAGTACCACGGTGAACCTAGCAACAGCTCTGGGATTCTTCTCAAGAATGTGCAGTCTCCAGTCACTGGAGAGGTTAGAGTCAGAACACCACTTGGTGACCGCGTTGAGCGTGGAGTCATGGCCCGGGGTGTTGCAAGTGACCCAGAAACACATCAAGAGTTGAAAGGTTGGACTCGAAGCGGAGATGGGATTTCCCATGAGCGAAGCCTATGGTCTGCCTCTAAATGCGAAGTCCCTAGTGGGGTCAGTGATGGCCAACCTATGTGGCAGCCACTATCCATTAAACATGGCGATGGTGGAAGTATCCAGCCAAAGGGTATTGATAGACAAAGCCTTCTCAGTGCCCAAATGCGTAAGACTGGCTCGGATGTCGCATCATTCACACAAGCTGTTGAGGAAGATCCGAGGAACAGTGCCGAAAGAACAGAGGGACTTCTTGAGTGAAATCTGGGGTGAAGAACTTCTACGTTTGAAGGGCGAAAACAAAGTGACCACGAGAGACAAAATGTGATCGGGAAACCAATGGTTGGCGCTCCAAACTTGGAAGAGATCGACGTGATACACGAGAAAATGATGGAACTTGAGCCTCTCCTAGAAGCCTCGGGAGAACGCAATCTTAGGAGCATCGACCTCACACACGGGGATTGTCCATGCCACTGTCTGGCGCAGACAGTGTGGTACCCAGACCACGCAGATCTCTGCTTGATCTGGGATGTGGAAGAGATCAGGTCGTTGGGACTGCCCGATCATCAGCAAAAGGTGACCATCTTGGTGGTGAGCACGATGCTGGCTCTACGATGGATTGAAGAAAAAATAGCAAAGTATCGGGAATCGAAGACGCCAACGGCAGAGTCGATTCACGCGATAGATTACGGCAGGAGACTTGAGTTGTTCGAGACCGCCTGCAAGGTATTCGCCATACCAATGGAAGTCAGACACATGTGGAGCCGCTTGAGGTTCTTTCCTTGGTTTCGCGCGACGTTTACGTCCTGGTTATACGTGGTGACGAAGGATCACATGAGGAAACATCAAAAGGAATATCGACAGTTCCAGGCCGAGATAGGACCAGATGCCTTCAAGAGACCTCTGCTGACCCATCGAAATGCGATCACGACGGGGTGGAAAAGAGTGGGTAGAGTATCCAGAAACAACACTAGAGCGAGGGAGTCGATACTAGAGGAGGACCTGGCGAAGAATGTAAGCCTGAGTCTTCACAATTCCTTCTGTTTGAACCGGGAGTCGAAGGTGAAGAGCTTACCGAATCAAGTGAAGAGATTGCAGGAGCAAAGGGAGTGGATGCGATCCTATGAACAGCAGAAGGCTTGGGAGGAGATTGTGATCAGCTCCGATGATGAAGAGGCAATATTGAAACAGATCACAGTCTCAAATATATCTGGGTCGGGTACCTCGAGGGTGAAGAACACGAGGTGAGCCGGTGGCTCAAAAGGAAATTCTAGAGTCTTGAGTCTTGAGAGGGAGGGGGCTCGAGGGTGAACTTGGATGAAATCTGGGTTCACGAAAAAGAAATTATAACAAATGAGATATTGTTATTAATATGCTATATCTATTATATAAATCAAAATGCTGCATGACAATTTCCTGATTGAATAGGACAAAAGACATTTTAAATTACCAGCTTAAAAAGCGAGAATTCATAGGTGCAGGTGTGTGCAGATTTTGATTGCTGTTTAGCGATAGTGTGAAAATTTTATATGGTTGTGAATTTTGGAAGGTAGATAAACTTAAGTCTACTGCAAACTTCTGTAAATGACCACTGGCACTGTATCTTGAGTGACACTCGGGTTTCTGGGGATTCACTGACAGAGGCAGCACGCAATGAGGACATCGTTCTTGAGTCCGGGGAGTATGTGCCAGTCGGTCATATCTGGAACTTTGACCTTGAGGGACACGAAAATACGTGATTTTGGAGTGAAGTTTTATTTTTCAAAATTTCGAATGGAGCCTGTCATGCTCAGTTTTCTCGCAACAACTGAAAACACAAAGTAAAAAATTAGAACGACCGAATTTACAATTGCGGGAAAATACTTGAGAAAACAACATGAAATTGCTATTCGCAATTTCCAGATACAAAATAAGACACGAGTAGAGCCGTCTTATCCTAAAATAGGAGGCGAGATAATCACGAGAGAAGAGAGCAATTATTCAAACTGAACCAGAGTGAACCTTCAACGGAAAGGTGAACAGCTGGAGTGTCCCAATGGTTCAGAAAAAAACTTCAACTCTAGAGTCTAAACTTATTTCCTTTATTAAAACCGATTAGTATTGAACTACTTAAGCTACTTTATTTAATTCTCGAGTTGCTCATTAATTTAATTACTCCTTATACTCGAGTGCGTCAACATGTGAGTTCCTAATTTAATTTTCTCGAGTGTGTTTTATGATTGTTATGTTGAGATAAGGCGAGTTTTAGGTTGATCCATCTCAAATGGATCAAAGTTCCACTGTCCAATAAAAAGTAAATTAACGGATTGTTCCGACCCTGTTTTTAATGTCGTTCGTGTATTTTGGGTATTTTGAGACCTAAGTATGGGAACGTTCTTATTTTCTAGAATGGGGGGGGGGGATATTTTGGTAGTAAACTTTAAGCTGTAACGGGTTCTAGTCTCATGTCGCAAGCGAACCGAATTGGCTCCGACCGTTCTTGAGGTAGAAAAACACAAGAGATAGTGTCCCTGACTCTTGAGCCAATGGTTATAGGGCCTATTTTTCTTAAGCCTCATATGTGACCGAAGTAGGCGACTGTTACATAGTGTTTTTATGGCGCTCCTGGGTGTTTTTACGACATCATGACTACGGAGTCGAACCCACTTGACACAGCTCCGGGCTGCATGCCCATTCTAGAGTACCGGTGGTACGGTTCAGCGGGAACGTGTAAGCCTTCCGGTTGTACCGTGATAGCTTTTTAAGAAAACTTGAGAAAACTTCCTGGTACGCTCCCCAAACGAGGCCTAGCTAACCGAGTAAGGGGGAGTAAATAGGGGGACAAAAACATGAGCAAAAAGACAAAAAACGAAACAAAAACAAGAAAAAAGTACAGAAAAAGGAAACAAAAACCATAAAACAAAAAGACAGTGACTTTGATACCGGATCATTTGGATCAAACCTTTATTTTAATTAAATAGTATACCCATACTGTTTTATAAGACCGATCGTTTCGATCAATCTAGCAATTTAAACCAGTGACTTCATTAAGGTGCCCGAGTGGGGGGCGTTGTTAAGGTTTTTCAGATAGATTGCAACCTAGCCGGACCACTAGGAGACTTGACTGGAAAGGGTGACCAGCCGAGTGGGAAAGTGGTTCACAAGGATCGAACCAGACCACTAGGAGACTTGAATGGAAGAGGTGACCAGCCGAGTGGGAAAGTGGATCAGAAGGACTGAGCTGAACCGACTGGAAACTTGACTGGAAGAGGTGACTAGCCAAGTGGGAAGGTGGTGCTGCTGTCAAGTGCAAAACGGAGGCAACTGGACTACAGCCGGAACTTGCGCCCCTACCCGCTTTCAGATTTCCAGAAGATAAACCCTTCCCGTTTCAACAAACAGGATTAGATCTCTTTGGACCGTTTGCTTCGAAAACCGCAGGAAACTACAACAAACGCTACGGCGTTATAATGACTTGCCTAACAACACGAGCCGTATATCTTGAGATGTGCCAGGACCAATCAGCCGACGCCTTCATCAATACCTTACGACGATTCTTCGCTCGCAGAGGACAACCAGCCAAAGTTGTTTCTGATAAGGGTACAAATTTCACCGCAGCCAAAAAAGAACTCAACAGACACTTCGACGCCGATGTTACACGATAATTCTACGCCAACCATCAGATTGAATAGACCTTCAACCCTGCCTCTGCTCCTCATTTCGGAGATGTATGGGAACGACTCATAAGATCAGTCAAAGACTCGTTCTATGCCATCATAGTAAGCCCGATTCTAACAGACGACATATTCAACACCGTTCTTTGCGAAGTTGAACACTTCATCAACGCAAGACCCATCACTACAGTTTCAGCATTGTAAGTCGCCTACTTCGGTCACATATGAGGCTTAAGAAAAATAGGCCCTATAACCATTGGCTCAAGAGTTAGGGACACTATCTCTTGTGTTTTTCTACCTCAAGAACGGTCGGAGCCAATTCAGTTCGCTTGCGACATGAGACTAGAACCCGTTACAGCTTAAAAGCTACTACCAAAACATCCCCCCACTCTAGAAAATAAGAATGTCCCCATACTTAGGTCTCAAAATACCCAAAATACGCGAACGCCGTTTAAAACAGGGTCGGAACAATCCGTTAAGTTACTTTTTATTGGACAGTGGAACTTTGATCCATTTCAGATATATCAACCTAAAACTCGCCTTATCTCAACATAACAATCATAAAACACACTCGAGAAATTTAAATTGGGGACTCACATGTTGATGTACTCGGGTACAGGGAGTAATTAAATTGGTAAGCAACTCAAGAATGAGGTAATACAACTAAATAAGTTTGATACTGGTCAGTTTTGATAACAGAAGTAAGTTCTGGCTCTAGAATTTGACTTTTGGTATGAACCATTGGGACACTCAAGCTGTCCACCTTTCCATTGAAGGTTCACTCTAGTTTGTTCCGAATAGTCGCTCTCTCTTCTATTTATTGTCTCTCCTTCTATTTCGGGATAAGACAGCTCTACTCGTGTCCTATTTTTATGTCTGGAAATTGCGAATAGCAATTTCCCGCTGTTTTTCTTGAGTAATTTCCCGCTGTTGTAAATTCGGATGTTCTGATTTTTCACTTTGTGTTTTCAGTTGGTACGAGAAAACTGAGCATGACAGGCTCCATTCGAAATTTTGAAAAATAAAATTCCACTCCAAAATTACGTATTTTCGTGTTTCTCAAGGTCAAACTTCCAGACATGACCGACTGGCACATACTCCCCGGACTCAAGATCGATGTCCTCATCGCGTGCTGTCTCTCTCAGTGAATCCCCAGAAGCCCGAGTGTCACTCAAGATACAGTGCCAGTGGTCATTTACAGAAGTTTGCAGCAGACTTAAGTTTATCTACCTTCCAAAATTTACCACCATATAAAATTTTCACACTATCGCTAAACAGCAATCAAAATATGCACACACCTGCAACTTATGAATTCCCGCTTTTTAAGCTGGTGATTTAAAATTTCTTTTGTCCTATTCAATCAGGAAATTGTCATGCAGCATTTTGATTTAATAATAGATCTAGCATATTAATAACAATATCTTATTCGTTAAAATTTCTTTTTCGTGAACCCAGATTTCATCCGAGTTCACCCTCAAGCCCCCTCCCTCTCAAGACTCAAGACTCTAGAATTTTTCTCTTGAGCCATAGGCTCACCTTGTGTTCTTCGCCCTCGAGGTACCCAATCCAGATATTTTTGGCACTGTGATCTGTTCCAATAGTGCCTCTTCGTCATCAGAGCTGATCACAATCTCCTCCCAAGCCTTCAGCTGTTCATAGGATCGCATCCACTCCCTTTGCTCTTGCAATCTCTTCGCCTGATTTGGCAAGCTCTTCACCTCACCTTCGACTCCCGGTTCAAACAGAAGGAATTGTGAAGACTCAGGCTTACATTCTTCGCCAGGTCTTCCTCCAGTATTGACTCCCTCGCTCTAGTGTTGTCTCTGGATACTCTACCCACTCTTTTCCACCCCGTCGTGATCGCATTTCGATGGGTCAGCAGAGGTCTCTTGAAGGCATCTGGTCCTATCTCGGCCTGGAATTGTCGATATTCCTTTTGATGTTTCCTCATGTGATCCTTCGTCGCTACATATAACCAGGATGTTAACGTCGCGCGAAACCAAGGAAAGAATCTCAAGCGGCTCCACACGTGTCTGACTTCCATTGGTATGGCGAACACCTTGCATGCTGTCTCGAACAACTCAAGTCTCCTGCTGTAATCTATCGCGTGAATCGACTCGGCTGTTGGCGTCTTCGATTCTCGATACTTTGCTATGTTCTCTTCCATCCACCGTAGAGCCAGCATTGTGCTCACCATCAAGATGGTCACTTTTTGTTGATGCTCGGGTAGTCCCAACGACCTGATTTCTTCTACATCCCAGATAAGGCAGAGATTGGCTTGGTCTGGGTACCACACTGTCTGCGCCAGAGAGTGGCACGGACAATCCCCGTGTGTGAGGTCGATGCTCCTAAGATTGCGTTCTCCCGAGGCTTCTAGGAGAGGCTCAAGTTCCATCATCTTCTCGTGTATCACGTCGACTTCTTCCAAGTTTGGGGCACTTACCATGGGCTTCCCCATCACGTTTTGTCTCTCGAGGTCACTGGTATTTTCGCTCTCTAAGCCTAGAAGTTCTTCACCCCAGATTTCACTCAAGTCGTCCCTTTGTTCTTTAGGCACTGTTCCTCGGATCTTCCTCAACAGCTTGTGTGAATGATGTGACATCCGAGCCAGTCTTACGCATTTGGGCACTGAGAAGGCCTTGTCTATCAATACCCTCTGGCTAGATACTTCTACCATCGCCATGTGCAATGGATAGTGGCTGCCACACAGATTGGCCATCACTGACCCCACTAGGGACTTCGCATTTAGAGGCAGTCCATAGGCTTCGCTCATGGGAAATCCCATCTCCGCTTCGAGTCCAACCTTCCAACTCTTGATGTGTTTCTGGGTCACCTGCAACACTCCGGGCCATGACTCCACGCTCAACGCGGTCACCAAGTGGTGTTCTGACTCTAGCCTCTCCAGTGACTGGAGACTACACATTCTCGAGAAGAACCCCAGAGCTGTTGCTAGGTTCACAGTGGTACTCGCGTAACACTCAGCCACTATCTGTATCTCACTTTTTTCCCTTTCGGTGATATCTTCAAACCAGGTGACTAGGTCTTTTTTCTGGAAAGACTGTATCCTGATGCACGATCATCCATCACAGGTGTGCTCGCCATTCCCACACGTCGAGTCAAGACAACTGCCCGGCTCAATCTTCTTTACCGACCCTGTTCCGCTCGTCATCTCACTTGTCTCCTTCATCTGAGGCAGGATCAGTCTATGTACTATACTCAAGGTCGCTAAATCTTCATCCTCTGTCGGCGCCAATCTCACTCGCTCAGTGACTTCTTCGATCAGGCTCGCATGGGGATGGGGACACCAAGAGGGCCTGAGCAACTTCCACACCACTCCTAGATTCGTGGTCAACGTGCCGTTCCCGTTACCCATTTTCAGTTCGACTCTTTTACTTGAGCGCGGCATACTTATTACTTCCGGTGTTTTCTCGAGAATCAAACCTAGGCTAGGCCTCTCTCTCTCCACAGTGTCTATCTCCATTATCTTCTCTGTCCAGAACTTCAGCAGCTCCGCCACCTCGTAGTTTCTGTGGGCACCTCCAGCTTCCAAGTCCAAGAAAGTGTTGTATGCCATCCCCATCACTCCAGACAGATACTGGTACTCTCCCTTTTTGTTGGGTTTCAAGTACTCTCCTGACGAAGCCAAGTTACGGTGTACGTCGTGTTTCTCCTCGAACTTCTTGTTGTAGAATCTCCGTATCTCATCTAACTTCCTGTGGCTCTCCAGAGATTGCCTAGAACCTTCTTCCTTTTCTATCCCAGTACTCTGGTACACATTCAAGATTACTGTGGAGACTCTCCTCTCCAGCGTCTTGCTTCCAATTGCTCTCTGGTGACATGCTAGGATGGTACTGTCAGTCATCATCGACATTGTCCATCTCAAGAAGCAGGTAGCATCCTTCCTCCTTGCCAGGCTCAAGCCTGAATTGTCCCTAGCAACATGCTGCATCAGCATTCGATATACCTCTAGGTTCTTGCCTCCCAACTTCAACTTGTCGTACGAAGTTAGTGTCTCTAACTCTATTCCCAACAGGCTCCACGCAAACATGAGTTCAGTCTTAGTTCTACTCTTTTACTTGAGCGTGGCACACTTATCACTTCCGGTGTTCTCTCGAGAATTAAACCCAGACTGGGTCTCTCTCTTTCCACGGGGTCTATCTCCATTATCCTTTCTGTCCAGAACTTCAGCAGCTCCGCCACCTCATAGTTTCTATGGGCACCTCCAGCTTCTAAGTCTAGGAAAGGGTTGTATGCCATCCCCATCACTCCAGACACATACTGATACTCTCCCTTCTTGTTGGGTTTCGAGTACTCTCCTGGAGGAGCCAGGTTACGGTGAACGTCGTGTTTCTCCTCGAACTTCTTGTTGTAGAATCTCCGTATCTCATCTAACTTCCTGTGGCTCTCCAGAGATTGCCTAGAACCATCTTCCTTTTCTATCCCAGTACTCTGGTACACATTCAAGATTACTGTGGAGACTCTCCTCTCCAGCGTCTTGCTTCCAATTGCTCTCTGGTGACATGCTAGGATGGTACTGTCAGTCATCATCGACATTGTCCATCTCAAGAAGCAGGTAGCATCCTTCCTCCTTGCCAGGCTCAAGCCTGAATTGTCCCTAGCAACATGCTGCATCAGCATTCGATATACCTCTAGGTTCTTGCCTCCCAACTTCAACTTGTCGTACGAAGTTAGTGTCTCTAACTCTATTCCCAACAGGCTCCACGCAAACATCAGTTGTCCTGCGGTCCTAATAAAGGGATTCGCCATCAACGGCGATGCCGATGATGATGTTCTCATCGCTTCTTCAAAATGATCCTTTAACAAGCTCTGCCAAGTTCTCTTCAGCTGGCTCCCCAATTCTAATTTATTGATACCAGCCTTCTGCTGGGTAGCCCAGTTGCGTCGTTTGCGTGACACTCCACTGTCGAGCTTCTTCAGGCAGTCTTCCAATTCCTGCAATGTTTCCAGGGCCACCCACCACGGTCGGGCGGTGTTCCTCGTTCTATTCTTCTCAAGAGGATCGCTAGTCACTTGCTTCCCGGTAGCCTGGTGTTCATTTGAGACCCATTCATTACCGACGTCCACTTCCCAGGTCTGCCCGCTCGTTGACCCTCGCTTCATTTTTATCCTCTGAGGTTTGAAGTCTTCTTCCGTTGCTGAACTGGTGGGGATCTCCATCTCCTTTTCTACGTCGAGCAGTTTCCTCGGCTCGTAGCTACTCTTGTAGGCTGCTGTCTTCCATCGTGCCAGAAACATGGGGGCCGTCTCTCTCAAGTTCTTCTCCGAGACCGCATCCGCCGAAGGACTTCCCAATCCCTCCACGTCTCTCTTCCTTTTGCGAGACCTCACGTCTTTACTCGGGGGCGTTGTCAATACCATCACTGATTCGACTTCCTTGTCTCCCCCCAACCCTTCCAACTCTTGCCTCCCCCCTGCTCGAGCCTTAAGGATATTAGTACTTTTAATTATATTACTAGTTCCGACCTTATCCCCCTTACATGTTCAATTATTTTATCGTCATTTTTTTGTTTCGGAGTAGAGCTGTCTTTACATTTGTCTTCTCTGGTCTTTCGTGGTGCCTTCCTCAACTCGACCATCTTGCTCAGCAGCTCTTCTCTAGCTTTCTCCTCCAGACCTGTCCCCACCAGGATAGGTTCTCCGAACTTCACCACCGTGTCCCACAGCTCCTCCTTGAAATCGTCCAATGTGGTGTCGTCGTCCTTTTCTCGATTAAAATCGCTCAAGAATTTTCCCCAAGCATCCGCATCCAAGGTACCTAGGAAGGCATCCTTGTTTCCCTCGAAGGTGTTTTTCTCCCTTTTGTCCGCACTCAAGAAGATCATTCCCATGTTGGGATTCTCACTAGTCAGTGGCAACTCTAGGTTCTTGCGAGGAGATGAGGTCAAAGGTGGCGTAGGGGTGTCTGCCCAATTTTCTCCACTCAGATCTTTCAACAGCTCTTGCGTGGTGAACTCTTCCTCTGATGGCTTCTGCTCCGGGGTATTTCCCACCTCCATATCCTCTCCTGCCTCGCTGAGAGTCTCATCCATGCTCTCCTCCCCCGATTCTGCTTCTCTTCTCTCAAGAATCCTTCTGAATCGATCCTCTACGGGACCACTCCTTTTATTCCCAGGGGTATCCACTGATAGGGGTGCTGGCGTAGCTGCACCCGTCTCCTTGTACTCTGTCAGGGCCACATGCAATGGGCCTGCTGCATCCAGCTTTTTTCCTTCCTGATTCCTTTCCACCTGCTCTAGTCAGTAAAGTGCCCGGTATCTCCTTGTGGCGAACAGCACCTCGTCTGCTTTCAGTGCGATATGCCCTTCATTCACTATCATCCTGCCGTCATCCCACACCGGCATCTGGTTCTCTAGACCTGCCCGCTCAAGTATTCTCAAGGCATTTCGCACCTCGAATTTCGGGGGCATCGACCCTCTCATTTTCTTGGCTTGAGTTGTCCATGAATTTATCTTCGCATCACTGGTGTGAAAACAAATCGCTGCAGTGTAGCCAATGAAGAGAGGATCCCAGCCGTCGATGAACTCCTTCTGCTGTTCTTCGGTTGCTGCTCTTGCAAAAAGGGATGGGACCACCAGGGAGCTGTTCATCCCCAGGGTCATTCTCCTCACTGTCGGGAATTCGGGAATGCTTGCTGGCAGTACTTCCTTCTCCAATATCGCTTCCAACTCCCTCTTCACCAGCTCGAAGCTCTTCTTCCATGCGGGAATTCCCAAGATCTCTTGCCCACTTGCTGTCAGGGGGTTTAGGTTCCAGAACTTGGGATAAGTTTCGATGGAGCCTTCGCGCTTGCCTCCCATCCTGCACTGCAGTTGTCCTCGAAAACTGTATGCCACCAACTCCGGATCCTTCACCTTTCCGAAGAGCACCGTGTTGCTCATTTGCGCCCTTAGCACCTCCTGTTGACACCAATTAAGTGTCGTTCCATCCAGTATGCTTATGAGGCTCACGTGGGTCACGGAGTGTCGATAAGCTTCCACCAGAGGATCTGGAAACGCGAACGTGACTGCCGGTCCATAGATACAGGTTACGACTTCCTTTAGCCCCCGGATCATCCCCATGGGGTTCGATCTCATGGCCAGGCATAGGTCCGTCAATAGAGGCATGCCCCCATTCACTTTCCTCCATTCTTCTCTTGTCTTCGGGCTCTTTTCTTCTCCAGTTAGGTGCCGGTTCTGCATCAGCAGGTACTTTACCAGCAGCGTCTTTAGCCCGGCAGCACACTTATACGAGTAGGTGTCAATGCTCGAGTGTGCTCTCCCCATCGACAGAGGCTCTCCGTATTTCATCAGTCGGTGAAATGACTCCAGTTCCCCGTGGGTTAGAAGCACCAATGTCAAGTATCCGTCTATCCGGAGGGTGTCCACGCCCCGACTGAACATGTAGGCTGGGCCCATATTAAACAGGTACCTTGGGTAAACCAAGTACAGTGCCAGCAACAGACTGATGGGCACATTCAACACTTCCTGTATGAAGGCTTTAAAGATGGTATCTTTCGCGCTATACACTTCGGCCAGGAACTCTTTTCCCCAACAAGGACTCAAGAACTCAAGAACTTCGTGATCCCTCCTCGTCCTCAGCTCACCCCTTGCGTGCTCCCTCCAGAATCCTCCAATCGTGACTTCGTTGGCTGCCGTGACGAACCTGCCAACCGTCATTTCACTCTTTTCAGCCACTCCCAGTTGCTCCTCAAGAAAATCCCAGATCTGCTTCACCAGAAGCGGAGCATCTTCTCTTGTCTTCTCCGTGGCGTTCTCCAGCCTTGGTGTCAGGAAGGGCCACCTGCCTCCCTCTTGTGTCAGTCGGTACACCATCGACTCCAGCTGCTTCTCCGATGCGACCACATTCTTCCTCTCGTTGCTCGGCCCTCTAGATTTACTGGTGGAGCTTGTGATTGTCACCTTCATGTTTCGAAACCACAGACTGGCCGTCAGGTGAGTCACCACTGGATGATCATCCCCTATAATTGGACTGAGCTTGAGTTGCCTCGCGAAGTTAGATATCTCCAGCAAGAGGACCTCGTCCAACACGATGAGGATGTCGGCCAACTCGTGAAAGCCCCTCAACGCGTGGGACACATCCGCCCACGCCGCCGCGAGTTCTGACCTGCGAAGTCTCAAGTTTGTGGGTTCCAGTTCCCGATTGGGAGCTGCCATCAAAATGCGCCATCCATTCCCTTCTGCTATCAAGACCAAGATTGCATACATAAATTGTAGAGCGGGAGGCATGCTCGCGTAGCCGGGGGACGTTGTGAACGCCACTTTCGTCTTGGAGCCAAATCGTGAGGCAACGTTCTCTTGTACTTCATTCATGGCTGCGAATAGTGTCTGGATGGCTTCCCAGATTTTCTTCGGCGTAAGTTCATCACCCTTGAGCTGCTCTAGAAACCCCGTCGCATGCAAGTGATCGTTCATCCCTGCAAACAGCAGCAGTTCAGGCTCGCAGGGCATCTCCGACTTTATCGCCAGCACCAGGGTTAACATCTGGTTCAGCTCCGCTCCCGGCAATGAGTATATCAGAGTTTCCGGCCAAAACAATTTGGGAGACGTTCCCTCAAAATCCGATCCCGCCACGATGACCACCCTCGCTGCGGCTGGGTCTGCCCTGTCATAAACAGCTAAGGTTTTGGCCAGCTGCGTATTCCCGCAGGGTTTCCTGTATCTGGGATCGTTGGCCAGTTTCGTGCCTTCATACGCGGCGTCTGGTAATTCCATCTCCCTTGGATCCATCAGCTTGTCCACCACCCTCAATTGTGCTGGAGTGGCCACCCTAATCCTGGCAATGCTGGTTCGGTGTTTGGGAGGCTCCACCACTAGTCCCGGACTCCCTAATGAGTTGAGATGTCTATAGTTAATAGATCCCATCACCGATTTTGTGGGAATCCCAGTCAGATCCGCCGTCTCTGCTATTTTGGCTCTTGAGAAATGTGTCTCGTGAGCCTTCAGCCAGTCCACACACTGGAGTCTACCCAAGTCTTCGTGCGACACCTGCTCAAGACCCAAAGCTTTCGCTAACTCTAGCCTGCACTCGAGGTCTCCCAGGTCCAGCTCCTTGACCTTCTCTTCATATTTCAACCTGCTGGTCTCCACTGGTCTCTCCGGCTTCTTCTTCTCCGCCACCACCACCGAGGATATTATCGATCCTTGGGTTGACGACGTTGCCTCATCAGCCTCCATGGGCGCAGCTCCCGGCAACCTGGTTCGGCTATCTCTCGAACTGTCTCTAGAATCAGCCATCGCCCCCAAGCGGCTGGACAAAGACCTCGGGTTGAAGAAAGGTGGATTTGGGGGTGGTCCGAACGTGACCTTTGCCGTCTGGAAGACGTCATTCAACCAGTCCACCCCTCTGGGCCTATCAAAATGAATCCCATCCGCAGATGCGTCGTCAGGGAAAGTAGATAGCTCCATTTGCTCGGCCACGTCCAACAGCCCAACGGGGAGGACGCTTCTTTTGTGTATCAGCCTGGTTATTTCATTCAGGTTTCGCACTTTTGTGTTCATCTCCATTGCATGTTGATCCGCTTTCATGTTGTAAGGGACGGTGCACACCGTAAGAATGGCCGGATCCATTTGAATTCGCAATTCCTCGAGAATGCAGCTCATCTTGTCGTGCAGCCTCATCACCTTTCTCGCTTCCCCCCTAGACACGTCATTCGTCCCGATCATCAGTGTCACCGTATATACTCTTGCCATACCTAGCATCTCAAGTGTCGCTAACATCTGCGGCGTCGCAGCTCCAGCGAAGATCAAGATTCCCGTTTGCCAATGGGACTGGATCCGGGTCAACACCCGCAGCAAGCTGTCCCCTATGATCAAGTGGACCGCTCCTTCCGGCACACGGGGCTGCGTGAAGTATTCCACCCAAGCCGCGTTATGGAAGTAATCTCTCCTGTCCATCTGCGCCGTGCTCCAGTCCATCCTATTGTGCCTGTGGTATCTACCTTCCGTATTCTTTTTGTAACTCGAGATTACCACACTCCTAACAGGTTGTTCCCCCCAAGTCGATGGCAGGTCCACTCTTGCTGGACTCTCGCGATTCCTTAGTTGTAGCCGCTCGTGCAATTCTTTCAGTCGTGACGAGCTACCACTCACCTGACTACTACCCGGGGTCGAACTTGGCGTATATCCAGGCAGCGCGACGTCCATCAACGGGCGTATTGCTTGTGTCTCTAGACCACGCAGGGAGGACGCTGATTCAGACGGTATCCACACCATCAACCCTTCGTTCATATGTTCTTGAGCAGCACGATCGAGGTTGAATCGTCCCTTCGACCTAGGAGCCTCATCCACCTCCATGCGTGACTCTGGCCTTGAACCGGTCACCACCCGCTCTTTGGGCCTAGCCCCCTTCTGCATGTCGAGCTCGCGCTGTCGTTGTTGGATCCTCTCAAGCTCTGACTTCAGCTGCTCGCAATTGGCGGCATTCTCCCGCACCCTTTCTGCCTGTAGCTGTTCAGCTCTCATCATGTCCAGTTCCCTCCGCGCTTGATCCCTCTCAACTTTTGCCTGGTCTCTCTCGAGCACCGCTTGATCCCGGTCGAGGTTCGCCTTGTTTCTCCCCCGCTGAGTCCTCTCAAGCTCTCTCTTCATGGTGCTGACGTCCGGATATGCTTCCCCCGTCTGCTGTGCTCGAGACATCAATGGTGTCTTGCTCGTGCTCTGGCCCGTGGATCTGGCGGATGGTCTGGCCGGTAGTGGGAATTCCCCTGCTCCATACTCAGTGTTATTACTCAAGCCAGGGTTCCTTGCCAAATCGAACCCCCTTATTGCTCCATCCACGTTCCAAGACAGCCACCTGGATTTTTCTTGATTAGAGATCCCATCGGTGGTGTAGCCCACCATCAAAACTGCTTCTGTCGCAGACTCCCGACACTCGCCCTCATCCTCCAACTGGAAGACGGCGTTCAACATCACTGCCATTCTCTCATCCACTTGAGTACAATCCAGGTCCCTCAGACGTCTGTATAATTCGTCAAGTGTGGGTTTTTTCAAAGCCGTTGGCATGGACTTCCAGAATCGATCTGCCATTTCCGTAATTTCCAAATGATCTTGAGTATTAAGTTCTACCTGAGCAACTTGAGTATTACCTGAGCAACTTAAGTATTACCTGAGCAACTTGAGTATTACCTGAGCAACTTGAGTATTACCTGAGTAACTTGAGTATTACCTGAGTAACTTGAGTATTACTTCTTGAGGTGTCGTTCAACTTGTGTTCTCTTTCTTCAATTGAATACAGTTGAGTAGTCAATTTGACTTTACCAAATCAATCTGAAAATAACACTCCATTTTTAGACTAGTAGGTGGTGTTCCTAACCTAAAAACCCCCTTACTATTATAGTTAAAACCTTTTCCTTTCCGTCCTATTTAAAATAGTTCAATTGGAAATTTTTTAAAAACATGCAGATTCATTTTATGTTTTAGCACCATCAATCACTTAAAATTTCAATTGTCATGCCAATCACCTTTAAGATTCTTTACCTGTTTTGAACCCCCACACCTAGCTCGAGATTCTCTCCTCATGCCCAACTCGAGACCCCCGTGTACCCGACTCAGGCGATGCTCAAGTAGTATTTCTTATGAAGATGTACCATTATCTCAGTTTCTGTGAAGAACACGTGTAGGATAGCGTACAATTCCCTTGGGCTCAATTTGCCCCTGTTTGGGTCATACACCGGCATTGAGACCTCCGTTATCCCTCTTTCAATCATGAAGTCTCGTAGTTGTTAGTGCCAACATCACGTGTTCGGGATCGATCGCGTTCCTGTCATTGACCCTCGTCACTAGGAAGCACAGGTATTTGTCCGGGACTTGTGCTACTGATGGTGGAAGCGCGGCCATTCATCCCAGTCCCGGTCTCTGTCTAAACAGAAACTCTACGTTCTGGTACTCTCTCTTGAAGTCAGCCTCCAGTCTTGATTTGAAGCTCATGTCCGCCGTGATACAGATTGCGCTAGTCATGTCTGACAGAATGAAGTCACTATACGTTATCAGGATATTTTCCGAGTGTTCGTTTGGTATTTCAAACTTCGTTTTGAAATTCCGTCCTATGGTAGGCTCGGCCTCCTCCCCATCCAGTTCCAGTCCGCACGTTTCTCTCACTTCCCTGAGTTTCTTTATCATTAAATTTTCGGTGTGGGTAAGTCCTACCCCCACTCCCCGGACAAAAATATTTATCGACGTCCCCGTCGATGATGCTGGGTCTGAATTATCTGGCGGAATGTCGAGCGGGCTGTCTGTTGCCGTCCAGCCGAAAAGAGGATTCTCCGTCTTCATGTACTTCCCCGCTGATATGTCAACTTGCTGTATGCTTTGTCCTTCTTCGCTTCCGTTCTTGACATCGCGCATCCATTCTAATATCCTCAGGTTCGTATTCTCCCTCCTCTCTATCTCTCTCTGTTTTAATCCGTCTCCCGCTCCGGTGTCGAGTAGTCTTCCTGTGGGTAGTGTTCATTATCATCGATGATTTGCCATTCACCATCTGCCGCCAGCTCGCCCACACTTATTAGTGCTTTGCCTAGGTCATCGGGCTGTATCTTATCGATCAGGAAATCGTCCCCATACCTGTTATACCTCATGCCTGTGCGTTTGCGATTGCCACTCCTTGTTTCCGCTGGTATTGATAAGTCTGGTACTATCCACTTTGGCACCTCACCTTGCTCCGGATCGTTCCAGTCTTCTTCCACAAAAGATTCCGCTTCAGAGTCCGCTTCTATTTTTTCATTGTCATCCAAACTCAAGTTCTCATTGCCATCATTCTTGTCTCTGGTGCCTTTTTCGTTCACTTCACATGCTGGCTCCACCAGTAGGTACTCTAGTAGCTCCATGTCCTTTGGTATGCACCAGTCCTCTGGGGATGGGACATGAGGCTTCAGGTTCTCATAGTGTGCTGCTCGCCCAGTACTCAAGCGGTAGAACCGTCCTTGTTGATGTACTTCTGTTATCATGAATGGTCCTCTCCATTTCTTGAGTAGTTTCTTCGTCCCTTTGGGCGGTATAACATTCTGGAAAACCCACACGTACTGGCCCACTTCATTTGGCTTCGCCTGTAATATCCTTTCATCATATTTCTTGCGCTGTCTCATTTGTGCTTGCGCAGTGTTCCTCCTGCATAGCTCGTTTATTTCCTGCTGTCTTCTGATCGTTTCTTTCACGTAAGCTTGAGGCGACGTCCTTTTCCCTTCATATTCCGGGTAAAAAAATGTCAGGGGCATCGCTCTCTCTTTGCCTGTCAACATCATGAAAGGACTGATGCCCGTTGTTGAGTGTTGAGTACTGTTGTATGCCCCTACGACTTGCGGCAGATATTTATCCCAGTCCGTCATGTACCTTGAGCAGTATACCCTCAGCATATTCACCAACGTTCTATTCTGTCTCTCTACCAGCCCGTTGGTCTGAGGATGGTGAGTCGTTGAGTGTGCTTGAGCAATGTGTGACCTCTTCATTAATTCCTTCGTCAAGTCCCCCACAAAGGCCTTGCCGTTGTCTGACTGAAAAGTCATTAGACAACCATACCTCGATATCCAATGGGTTATCAAGTGGTCACAAGTCTCCTCTGCCGAAGCTGTTTGACACGGCACCGCTTCTGCCAGCTTTGTGAAGTGGTCAATTATAACCAGTATCTGGTTATACCCCGACTCCGTCATACAGATCTTCTGATGGTCTATCTGCCCAGGTATTCAGCCTCTTCCTTGAACTCCACTCTCTTTTTCCTAACCCGAGTCTGTTCAAATATGTCGGCTGGGATTTTTTCAACCAGTGATTGCACCACTTCCTTCCCATCAGTGTTAGTCACCTTCGAGGTACTTCCATCACTAACTATCCCGCTCTTTCGCAGTATTGTGACCTCAGGTTCCTCCTTACTATTTTCTTGGATCACGGGCTTATCATCTGCTAGTTTCTCGAGTAACCTCTTTAAGTCATCGTCCATTTGTGCCTCTCCCGTCTCCACCTGTTTAAGATCATAGCCTTTTGCTTTGAGCGTCTCCCTCACGATCTTTGACTTGAGCATTATTTCTATCGGCATCCCTCGTTTCTTTTTCAAGATTGTTTTCTCTGGGGTTTCTTTTGGTAATTCGGGGTGATCTTCTATTGGTTTGCCTGATTTGTCCAATCATCTCGTGAGTGGAAGACTGTCGTACGTTTCCTTGTCCATGAAGGAGAAGCCATCCTTGATCTCAGGTCTATCTGCCTCCCTCTGTTCTTGTCTCTCGTAGAACTCCGTCTTCTTGCTCAAGCTGTCAGCATTTTGATGTTTGTCTCGTGTTCTATGCTCAATTATCATGTTGTATCCGTCCAGGCGAACTATCCACCTCCCAATGTAACTTTGGTCCATTGAGTACGTCTTCAGCCAGCTTAGTGCCCTGTTGTCGACTCGCAGCTTGAATGGCTCGCTGCCTAGGTATGCTCTATATTTCTCTACAAAGGTAACCACCGCGAACATCTCCGCTTTCGGTGACCCGTACTTCATTTCCGTGTCACTTAGGACTTTGCTCCCGTACGCTATTGGTCTCAAGACTGTCTTCCCGTTCCACTCTTGTTCCTGATGGAGAATTCCAGAAATCGCTACTACCGACGCATCCGTATCCAGCACGTACATCCCTTTCTCTGTTGGCATCCCTATACCGGTGCCTCGCAAAACTCTTTCAATATTCTCTGGAATGACTCTTCTGCTGCGTTGTTCCACGTGAACTTCTTGCCCTTGTGTCTCATTAACTGTTGCATCGGATAAACCTTGTCTGCATAGCATTTGATGAATTCTCTGTAGTAATTTGCAAAACCCAGGAAGCTCATCAATTGGTGTTCCGTTTTTGGCGATTTCCAAGTTAGAACTGCTTCTACTGCGTCTGGATCTGGTCTGATGCCATATCTGTCCACCATCCTGCCCAAGTATTTTATCGAATCCTTGAGTATCTCACACTTTGATGGTTTGCACTTTAGCCCCGACCTCTTCATACACGCAAATACTTCGTCAAGTCTCTCAACGTGGTCTTCCAGTGTGGGTGTTGCTATTACCACGTCATCCACATAGCACATTACCAGATTGCCGTACTTCTTCGTCACACCTATCAGCGCGTTTGCCATCAACCGCTGAAATGTGGCAGTGGCATTGCAAAGACCAAACGGCATCCGTTTCCATTGAAACAGACCCAACTCGCAGGCAAACCCTGTCTTGTCCCTGTCCTGCTTCCTGAGTGGTACTTGCCAAAAGGCCGATCCTAAATCAAGAGTCGTAAAAAATTTTGCATCACCTAACTTCGAGAGGCTCTCATCAATCCTAGGTATGGGATAGGCATCCTTCACCGTGACGGAGTTCAGGTATCGAAAGTCACAACAAAACCTCAACTGGTCGCCTTTCTTTTTGGCCATCACTACTCCACACGCCCACGGTGACTTGGATGGTTCTATCATGTCATACTCTAGTAGCGTCTCAATCTCCTTTCTACACGCATCCGATTTGTGTGAGGTCATGCGCCTCGCCCCCTCCCTGTGAGGTATCGCGTTTTCCTCAAGTTCTATTTCATGCTCAACAAAATTACAACACCCGATGTCTGCCTTATGTCTTGAAAAAACTTCCTCGTTCCGTTCTAGTACGTCCTTGATGGCTTCGAGCTGTTCGTCCGTTAACTTGCCTCTTAAATGTTCAATTTCCGGTAGGACCGGTTTTTCACTCTGCATTTCATCTGGTGTGTGCCGTTCCGGGAAATTCGAACAGCTCGATAGTCCATCGTCTGTCTCTGACTTGAGTGACTTTACAAGACCTGATGAACCTTTTATTTTCTTCAATTGTCTCAAGATACAAATTTTGTCCCTATGATTGGGACAATCAACAACTTCATTTTGTTTATGGTTTTCAGTCATTTCATATCGAGATTTTACGGGTAAAGCATATCCCAGTTTCCTCCCCCTCTGTATCGTGATTGGTATGTCAAGGGTATTCAACAAGACACTCACGCAGAGACCGCTCTTCGTTATCGAGAAGGATCTTCCTAAAACAGCAGCACTTTGACTATGGATTTGGGACTATGCATACCTGCTTGTTGTCACTTAGTTCATTGTAATTTTTCATTCGTAAGCTTACGATCGCCGCTTCGTTCGCCTTTAGCCTCACTCTCCTACTCAAGAATACCGGTGCTTTGGTCTCATTTGCCATTATTAAATTTACCGGTTTGATTGCGTACCTCCTATCCGGGTTCCGTATCCTGAACATTGCGTTGTTTAGATCAATCGCTACATCAAAGTTCCTGATGAAGTCCCTGCCTAAAATGAATTGGTCAGACTCATCTAGGTTTTCTACTACAAGAAAGCTCATCCACAGGTTACGTTCCCCCAGATTCAGGGCTATTATCGGCGTTCTGCCCAACACCCGCAGCGCCCCTTTGTTTGCAGCTGACAACCGTATTCTTGAATCTATCAAATCATTTTTGTTGAAGCCCATTCGTCCCCAAGTTTCGCTCGGTATGACACTCAAGACCGCTCCCGTATCAAGTAACCCACGTAACTGAGTCTTCTTGCCACTTATGTCAAGCACATGTGCTGTCACATCTGCCTCTGTCCCGATGTGCATTGCATCTTCCTCAAGCATGGTGCAGTGTCCAATCGATCTCACTTTCAACTCTTCTTTTCCCACATATATTTGCCCTATTAGATCTTCATCACATGTTATCATTGTTTTCGTATAGATGTTGATCCCATCTATATTTAGCATCACCTCATGTGGACCATAAGCTTCTGTGTACCTGTTATCAACTCGTACCGACTTGCTACCACCTCTCGTGAGTAGTGCCCTCAATGCTCTAGAAGTTGTTTGTGGGCTTATACAACTCAAGTAATCTGCGTACACATCAATGTGCATTTTTGTCTGGTCACTTGGTTCGCTCAAGTTTCTCGTTACCTCATGGCCGCCCACAGTGATTAATGACATTATTCTTGCCCCAATCTTTGTTATGCCGAATGGCTTCCCTGTAACCATCTTTACAGTGTTGCAGTTTCCATTTTTTGTCGACCCCTCTACAGCCTCTGGTATTGTTTGCGTGCAACTTAATGCTTCGTTCATTTTCTGTCTTTCGATCTCTTGCTTCAGCCGTTGTTTTATTTCTTTCGCTGCCAGGTCCTGTTTCACTTTGTTGATAGCCTCCGCTGCCGCCTTCTCATAATTTATTTCTATGGCGTTCCTTGCCGTGGCTTCTATTGCACTATTACATTGTGTTACAGCTTTCACTGTTTTCGTCGGCAGTTCCGCACTTGGTTTTTCTAGATTTTTCGTCTCAAATTCACCTTGTCTGTTTCTCTGGTTCTGTACCGCTGCTAACGCCAACTTATGTTTTGGATGATTCTGATTCTTGACCGCCTCCCAAAACAACGGGCAGTCCATCCTGAAGTGCCACTCTTGGTTGCAGAAGAAGCATCTTGCACCTATTTTGATGATCAAGCCACTATAGAACTCGTGTTCCTCCATCTGGCTCATATCTTCCTCATCGCGTGCATATTCCAAACTCTTCATGCCCTGTTTGTATGTCGTGCAATCCGCCACGTGATGGTCAGCTGACCCGCAGTTCGCTTATGATCTGCGTTTGTCCATGTCATCTCTGGGCTTGTACCATGACGACCTTTGTGGCTGGCTCCCCCCTTGCGTATTCCTGTTGTCTGAGTACGAGTATTTCTTGGGTTTCATTAGCATGTATTCTCTTGACTTCTGCCTCATCTCTTCTGGAGTTGGTGCACTGTCTTTCGACAATGTATAGTATGTTGCTAACATCGTTCTCAAGTCATCACTCTTTACCCCATCAATGAATTTTGAGGCGATGCTGAAGTTCCTTCTATTGGTAGATTCTTCCGGGTCACTCCTTCTTCTCAAGCTCTCAAGATCATCTAGGAACCTGTCTATCGATTCATCGTCCCTTTGCCTTCTCTTTTCAAATCGCATCATCGCTTGATGACCCTTCATGCCTGAGCCGACTCGATTTAACAAAATTTCGAAGATTTTGTCCGCTGTATCGCGTTCCTCTTCTTTCTTCGCAACCACGCATTTCAATGCCGTGCCTTCCAGGTTGCTCAGTATCGCTGTGCATGCTTGCCTCTCATCTTTCAAGTTGTCTTGTTCCAAGTGCAACCTCATGACTTCTACCCAAGTGTCAATGCATCCGTCTGAATCTTCTTTGAATTCTTTCGGTTTCTTGAAAGTTTTCCTGGATTTGTTGCTTCCTCTGTCACTCGAGTCGGTGTTCCTCGTGGCGAAGGCTTCTAGCGTCCTGTTCATCATTTCCCAGTTGCTTGCCCATGTCATGGCATCCGGTCCCACGTTGTTGTGAGTCGTGGAGTCCCCTGGACCACTGGTTGTGTTCGCTGTTCCACTTTTTATAATCGACTCGCAGCCTCCCGGGGTACTGGTAACGGTGTCGATTGTCGTTTGTTCCTTTGTGGTTCCACGAAGTCAACTCTATTACCTTGTGTCCGCTCCGCCGCTGGCCTGTCTTGTGGTGTTGAATTCCTCAAGATAGCGTCTAACTTTGTCTGTATTGCACTTGAGCTCTCAGCCTGGTCCCTACTCATCGTATCCAATCTCGTTTCCAAACTCCCCAACTGGCTATTCACTGCTTCATATCGCTGCTTCATTTCTCGCATGTCTTTTCTGATGTTCTTGTCTCGCTCTTCATCATCGGTGTCTATTTTGTCCGACATCTGCTGAAGCTTTTCCTCTGTTGCTCTCGCTAGATGGAAATAGCTGTCCAGGTACTCATGTTTGTTGTTTCTCATTTCCTTCCTTATCACATTTCTATCCTCTTCGCTGTGCTTCAGTTTCCCGTCTATCTGATCTAGCTTCGCCATCAAGTCGCTTAGCTCAAGAGTAGTTGTTCTATGGTCCGTTGTTGTCCTGTAGTCGGTTGCTGGTTTCAGTTTTCTCCGATCCTCGTTTTGGTCGGTCTCTGTCGTTCTCGTGGATACTGTTCCGAATGATTTGCTTTTCTCGGCTTTCGTCTCCTCCAATGCTGCATCTCTCGATTTCATTCCGACCATCATCGCCAATCTTTCAGTAAAAGACGTTCTCTTTTGAGACTCATCCTTCACCGTTTCTGGCGTGTTGCCTGTTGTGTCTTCCACGTTGTCTATCGGTGAGAACTCCATGGGCTTCGGATTAGATTCTTCCGCATTGGCAATCGGGGTTGACTCTGTCGTTTTCTTTCCCACTTCATCCACACTTTGATCCGGTGTCTCTAGTTCAATCTCGATGGTGGGTTCTACTCGTTCCCCTTCCGTGCCCTCTTTTGCTTTGTTCTCCGTAGTACTCCTCGTGTTGACCATACTAACTGAAAAATTCTTCTTTGTCACCTTCGGACCCATTGATGTTGTTTTACGTAGCGATGAATTATACTTTTTCTTCGCCATGGTAGTTTTTTTTCAGCTCTCGGTACCCTGCTCCGCCTCATTATTTACAATTGTTCCTATTACCATCTACAAAATTCTACTCTAAGGTTAAAACCTCTTTTGACAAAATTTTTTAAAAAGAATTTTACAATTTGCTAAAAACAACTTTTCCTGAGCTTTTGAAAATTCTATTTGTTAGGATTGGATAGAAAATTTTATTTTGCAATTGGTTACTTCAACCTGACTTAGTACTCTTTTAGTACCCCCCTTCTTTATGCTGTTCCAAGACTTTCTCTCTAATGTCCCAAGACTATTCAGTGTTGTCCCAGTACTTCTTGTTAGTGTCCCAAGACCACTGTCCCAAGACCCTTGCCCTAAGACTACTGTCCCAAAACTACTGTCCCAAGACTACTGTCCCAAGACTACTGTCCCAAGACTACTGTCCCAAGACTACTGTCCCAAGACTAGTGTCCCAAGACTACTGTCCCAAGACTAATGTCCCAAGACTACTGTCCCAAGACTACTGTCCCAAGACTAGTGTCCCAAGACTACTGTCCCGAAACCACTGTCCCTAGACCAATGTCCCAAGACCACTGTCCCAAGACCACTGTCCCAAGACCAATGTCCCAAGACCAATGTCCCAAGACCAATGTCCCAAGACCACTGTCCCAAGACCACTGTCCCAAGACCAATGTCCCAAGACCACTGTCCCAAGACCACTGTCCCAAGACTACTGTTCCAAGACCAATGTCCCAAGACCACTGTCCCAAGACCAATGTCCCAAGACCACTGTCCCAAGACCAATGTCCCAAGACCACTGTCCCAAGACTACTGTTCCAAGACCACTGTCCCAAGACTACTGTCCCAAGACTAGTGTCCCAAGACCGCTGTCCCAAGACTACTGTCCCAAGACTACTGTCCCAAGACTGTTTCGTACCAAGACTGCTCTGGTCCAAGACTGTCCCAAGACTGCACTGTCCCAAGCTGTCCCAAGACTGCTCTGTCCCGAGACTGTCCCAAGACCGTGTTGCTCCAAGACTGTCCCCAGACTGCAATGTCCCAAGACTTCTTCAGTACTGTCCCAAGACTTGTCACTGAGTGTCTGGATATCGCATCTCTTCTTCTTCGTTGTAGGGACTCTTGAACCACTGTACCTTTTACCACCACTTGAGCTCTAGTAAAAATTTTCCCAAAATCCCTATCTTAATGGCCAAAACCCAAATACTAATCCCCCAGTATTTATCTCCCTCTCGTTGTTTCAGGCTATTTGAAACCCTACCTTCCTCGCAGGTATCTTGTGATCACCTGTTCGTTCAAATACCAACAACAAATTTTCACCAAAACGTAAAAATATAAACTGGAAAAAATTTCAAAAACAGAGAGATGAATTCTCCTAAAATTCAAGGTTGACCGATGTCAATCTTTGTCCGAAAAAATATCTGGTACCCGATTGCCATGCGTTTTCCTCCCCGCTGCTAGCGATCTTATGGGGTATCACAAAAACTGTCTATGTCCGTTCCCACCTACCGATCCGACCAGGGTACCTACCTTAACCTGATTTTAATTTTGGATTTCCGCTTCTTATAACCATCGCGTGTAAAAATCTAATGTAACTAAATCGACTATGCCGAACAATTAGTTACTCTAATGTTTCCCCCCTTTTTACACTTTACAACCGCTAACCTCTAACCTAACCAGCCCCCCTTCTAACCTCCCCCCTCTTTAGCCCCCCTCTTAAGCCGAAAAATCCCTTAAGCGCCGGGTGCTAAACCTCTCGAGAGAAAACCGTAGACCTGTTTCCAGGCCTGCTTGTGTAAAAACTTCCTCAAAACAATGGGGCTCCGCTTATCCAATTTTACACTTATCTCCTATAATGTAATGTGGATTCTAACGATACCCGTTTGCCCAACTTGAGAACACCCCTGTGCGTCCTCTTGTGGTGATCCCGTGCTGGTTGTCTCCGTTTTGCACTTGACAGCAGCACCACCTTCCCACTTGGCTGGTCACCTCTTCCAGTTAAGTTTCCAGTCGGTTCAGCTCAGTCCTTCTGAACCACTTTCCCACTCGGCTGGTCACCTCTTCCAGTCAAGTCTTCTAGTGGTCTGGTTCGATCCTTGTGAACCACTTTCCCACTCGGCTGGTCACCCTTTCCAGTCAAGTCTCCTAGTGGTCCGGCTAGGTTGCAATCTATCTGAAAAACCTTAACAACGCCCCCCACTCGGGCACCTTATTGAAGTCACTGGTTTAAATTGCTAGATTGATCGAAACGATCGGTCTTATAAAACAGTATGGGTATACTATTTAATTAATATAAAGGTTTGATCCAAATGATCCAGTATCAAAGTCACTGTCTTTTTGTTTTATGGTTTTTGTTTCCTTTTTCTGTACTTTTTTCTCGTTTTTGTTTCGTTTTTTGTCTTTTTGCTCATGTTTTTGTCCCCCTAGTTACTCCCCCTTACTCGGTTACCTAGGCCTCGTTCGGGGAGCGTACCAGGAAGTTTTCTCAAGTTTTCTTAAAAAGCAATCACGGTACAACCGGAAGGTTTACACGTTCCCGCTGAACCGTACCACCGGTACTCTAGAATGGGCATGCAGCCCAGAGCTGTGCCAAGTGGGTTCGACTCCGTAGTCATGATGTCGTAAAAACACCCAGGAGCGCCATAAAAACACAATGTAACAGTCGCCCACATCGGTCACATATGAGGCTTAAGAAAAATAGGCCCTATAACTATTGGCTCAAGAGTCAGGGACACTATCTCTTGTGTTTTTCTACCTCAAGAACGGTCGGAGCCAATTCGGTTCGCTTGCGACATGAGACTAGAACCCGTTGCAGCTTAAAGGCTACTACCAAAATATCCCCCACTCTAGAAAATAAGAACGTTCCCATACTTAGGTCTCAAAATACCCAAAATACACGAACGCCGTTAAAAACAGGGTCGGAACAATCCGTTAATTTACTTTTTATTGGACAGTGGAACTTTGATCCATTTCAGATGGATCAACCTAAAACTCGCCTTATCTCAACATAACAATCATAAAACACACTCGAGAAAATTAAATTAGGAACTCACATGTTGACGCACTCGAGTATAAGGAGTAATTAAATTAATGAGCAACTCGAGAATTAAATAAAGTAGCTTAAGTAGTTCAATACTAATCGGTTTTAATAAAGGAAATAAAATTAGACTCTAGAGTTGAAATTTTTGTCTGAACCATTGGGACACTCCAGTTGTCCACCTTTCTGTTGAAGGTTCACTCTGGTTCAGTTTGAATAGTTGCTCTCTTCTCTCGTGATTATCTCGCCTCCTATTTTAGGATAAGACGGCTCTACTCGTGTCTTATTTTGTATCTGGAAATTGCGAATAGCAATTTCCTGTTGTTTTCTCAAGTATTTTCCCGCAATTGTAAATTCGGTCAATCTGATTTTTCACTTTGTGTTTTCAGTTGTTGCGAGAAAACTGAGCATGACAGGCTCCATTCGAAATTTTGAAAAATAAAACTTCACTCCAAAATCACGTATTTTTGTGTCGCTCAAGGTCAAACTTCCAGATATGACCGACTGGCGCATGCAATAGTCCAATTGAGATATCAAGAGTCCGTCTTCGTCTAGAAATGGTGATAGGTGTCGAAGTCTGCTAGTTGTGTTGATTCGTTTATTTTGTTTCAATGCGTTGACCTCTCGTTTGAAGCTGTCTCGTTGCGTCTGCTTGAAGATAAAATTTTTTGCGGCAATCATGTTGTTGCATGTCAGTTCGGTGGTCGGGCTTTCGTTGCGGGACTGTAGTCCTTTATCTTTAAAAAATTCTTGTCCATTTTGAGAATCTGCTAGCTTGGGGTTGTTGCTATTTCATCCATTTGTCCAGTTTGAACGTTGAGTTGCAAGGTATACGTATTGGAGTCGATTAACTGTAGCTTTGGCCAGTTGCATTCTGGTTCACATATGAATATTGGTCCTGTGAACCATCTTGACTTGTTACTGAATTCTGATAAGGGTATTCCACGGGTTCCGTCGTCTGCTGGGTTTAGGGGTCCTGGGCAATGATTCCATTGACTCGCATGGGTGCTTTCTAAAATTTCTGCAACTCTGTGAGCCACAAAAATTTGTTGTCGTTCATCAGATCCCTGTATCCATTGAAGCGCTGTTGTGCTGTCTGTCCACATATGCGTAGAGTTGATGTCAATCCTTTGTTCTCTGCGAATGAACTTTGCGAGGCGAGCACCAAAAGCTGCGGCTTGTAGTTCCAATTTAATTATTGTGTGTTTTTTTAGAGGAGCGACTCGAGCTTTTCCTAGAACAAAGGCGCTGCAGATTTGCTGAGTGGCACTGATGCTGTATGCAAAATAAGCGACTGCTGCTAAAGCGCTGTAGGAGGCATCTGAAAAAACATGAAGAGCGATGTTGTCGTAGCTGTATCCAAAACAGTGTCGTGGTATTTCCACTGTCTGTAGATCGTTTCTCTCGTCGAGAAGCTCAAACAGTTCAGGTATCATTTCTCGTGTAATTTGGTCGTCTTACTTCATTCCTTTTCTCAAAATTGCTTGCTGGATTATTCGTAGTCGAATTGTAATAGGTGCTGCTATTCCAATTGGGTCAAAGATTGAGGAAGCTGCGCGAAATAGGTTTCGCTGTGTAGGTTTCTTCTGGACGAGTTCTTGTAGTTTGTCAGTAGTGAAGCTGAGTGTATCGTTACTTATTCTCCATCGTTTTCCGAGAATTCGCTTGTAGACTTTGGGGTCCTTGATTTCGTCTATGGTGATGGATCTATGTTCTTCTGGTATTGTTTGCAGAATTCTATGATCCGAAGTGATCCAGTTCGTCAGGTTGAAGCTTCGTTGTTGAAGTACGTGTCGAAGGTCTTCTATGATTTTCACTGCGGTGTCGATGTCGTCGGTGGCTTCGAAGAAGTCGTCCATGTAGAAGTTCTCGTAGACAAGTTTTTGATGTGGGGATGGCTCTCAGCATTGTCGTCTGCGCAAGTTCTTAATGCGTAAATTGCATAAGTAGGAGAACATTTGGCTCCAAAGACGAATCGAGTGTAGTCAAAAAATTCGGGTTCTTCCGCTCCCCAGAGGAAACAAAGAAATTTTCTGTCTTCGGGGTTAACAGAAACCTGCATGTACATCCCGTCAATGTCGGCAGTGATGGGATGTTTTCCTTCGCGAAATCGGGTAACTACTCCTAGTAGATTGCAGAGCAAGTCAGGTCCAGTGAGAAGCATATCATTCAGACAAACTCCTTTAAATTTGGATTTGGCATTGGAAACACGGCGAAGTTTTCCTGGCTTGTTTGGGTTGATTACGCCATATTCAGGTAAAATCCATCCTGCCGAAGGTATTTCGTCTGGCTCTAATTTCCGTATGTAGTGCTTGCTGAGATCCTGGTCAATTGTATTCTGGTAGAGAGCCAACTTTTCTGAATTCTTGTTAGGTTGTAATTTCATCCGGCTGTGTTGGGCAATTGCTGCTTTATAGTTGTTGGGAAGATTTGCATTTGGTTTCCACAGAAGTCCAAGTTGATAGCGTTTGTCGTATAAAGATATGGTTTTCCGAAGTGTTCGCATAGCGTGTCTTTCGTCCTATGACATCGTTATTTCAGGTGATGTGGCATAGGTTTCCATTCGCCAGAATTAAGCGAGAAGATCCGAGATTTGTGTGTCGTCAGTTGATATCTGTATTGGGGTGGCTGTTGCTTGGTGGCTTGAGAAGTATCCAATGTCGTTGTTAGGTCCTGCTAATGTCCATCCTAGGGCTGTAAGAACTGCTCGAGGAGCATTTTGATTTCCTTTGATGATGGTCTTTGGGCTGATGATGTCAATATTGTCCCTTCCAATCACTAGGGCTACGTCGTTGTTGCTGAAGTCCGGAAAACATATATCCTTAAGGTGGTCGTATTGGCTGCAGATGTCGTTCAACTTTTCGGGCTCCGCTGTATTCAAGCTGATGTTCTCTTTGATTGAAACATTAGTTAGTTCAAACGCTTAAGTGTTATTTCCAAATGAGTGAACTGTAATATCCACTGTCTTAGCCTGTATCGTTTGCGAGTTGAAGAAACCTCCAATGAGCAAGTGTTCCTGATGGTTAGTTTCCTCCAGTTGAAGATATGCTGTTCTTTGCGTTCTAGAAACTTTGCTGTTCTTTGTGTTCGTTGTTCGTCGTGTAGAGTTGTGTGATGATGCTGATTGCATTTGCTGCATGTGTGCTTTGATAGGCAGTCTTTTACTTGATGTTGGCCAAGGCAGTTGAAACAAAGTTTCTTTGCAGAAACGAGTCTCTTCTTCTCTTCCAAAGGTGAATTCTGAAACATGCTGCAGTACGCTGGGTGGTGAATTTGTCCGTCGAAGGGACATGGGGGTCGGGTATTCGCACTCCAATTTTGAGAAGTCTTCTGTGAAGGCTGGTTGGTTGATGGTCGATATCCGTTGGCGTGTCAAAGTCTTGGGGCTATTTGATGTCGATCATTCGAGTCCACGGTCATTTGCTGCGGTTGCATAGGTGGTAAGTGATCGCATGCTAATGCAAACTGTCTGATCCAGTCGTTGAAGGCGATAATATTAGGCTGGTCGATGTTCTGGGCGGTGATGTACTGTGTCCACTGAAGCTGCTGATGGTGTTGCAATTTGAACGTATATTGTAGAGTTTAAATCGTCTTTGAACCCAAGCGTCCGAAATATTTCCATCATGTTACTGATGAATGTGGAAAAATCCATGTACAAATCCCTGCGATGAGTTGATGGTTGCTTGAAGCTCTGTAGTCTGTCGACGAAGTCATTGATGATGATGTCGGGTCGTCCATATTGTCGTCGTAGTTCGTGGAGGGCAGCGTTGTACATAGTGTTATTGCAGGAGTAGCCAGAAATAGCTTGATTTGCTTTTCCAGTCGTTAAAGTCTGCAGATTAGTCATCTTTTCGGCGTCCAAGATGGCTTGATTGTGGATTGTTACTTCGATGAGTCCGAACCACATGCTCCACAACAAAGAGTTTCAGTCGAAAGGCTCGATTTTTACTTTTGGTTTTTGGGGCCTTGTCATAAGACTGTAGTTTGCTTGTGACTGTCCGTTACTTGGTGTCTGAGATACTGCTGCTGGAAAGAACTGCTGTTCTGTAGCTAAGTTGAAGCTGAGGTTTGCGTTGGTGGTGTCGTGTTCTGTTTGGTGAAGTGGTGGTCTGTCTATTTCGAAACCTGTCTGAGGACTTGCTGCTGAGTATCTCGGCTATCTGAAAATTTTTGGTCCTCTACTGTTTGCTGAACTGATGATCCGGGCTGATGGCTGCTGTTGGATAATGTTGACGTGTGGCTAGAGTCCCGATCTAGTATTGTCTGTCGTTGCACTGAATCAGCTGTTTGGAGGGCTTGAACTGTGGTGGCTTTGGTGTTCTGCTGTTGTGGAGTTGTCTCTGCTGTATTTTCTTGTAGCATCTGTCTAAATTCATCCATGATGTCGTCGTGTTCGTCTTGTATATCAGTGAAGCGGTTGATGAGATCCTCCGCAGTGGCGTGCTCAGTCGGTTGGTCTACAAGGTACGTAGTGGCGTCTTCCAAATTGCTGAGAATTTTCATCATCTCGGTTTCTGAGTCAGCTATGTTGTAGTTTGTATTGATGTCACTGATGGCTTTTTGTACTCGTCTGAAGAGGCGCTCTAGTTGGGCGACGAGAAGATTTCTCCGGGGGAGAGTGGTTTTGTTGGGCATGGCTAGTTTGTCGTAGTTGATCGTTGTTGTCGTTGCAGTTGTTGTAGATGTCGTATCCAGTCGTAGTTTTGACCTGCTTTGTTAGTTCCTGTCCTAGGTAGCTAGACCTAAACTTAAAAAGGAACGAAGCAAAAGAACAATGGTGCGGTAAATATATTTTTAATTAAGTATAAAGAAATAAAATAAGCAATTGAAAGTTACAAATGCTTGATAGTAGTTCGTTCTGATACTTAAACAAGCGGAAGGTAATATAAATCAAACGTAAAGTTAACATCCCTAAACCAAAATTAAGCTATGGGGGTCCAAATTGTTAAATCGATTTTTTTTATATCTTAAGCAACTGCAAAACGAGTGTTCCTTGGATGGCACTAAAGACAAACTGTGCTTCCAGCCTGATCAGGGGGTAGAGCAAGGGTGTGGTTTCTGGTAATTTAGCTGAGCGCCATATAGAAAATGAAAATGTAAATGCTTCTAATTTACACGATGTACTTGAGTCTTTCTTGCTTTGAACTTTGATTTGATTATAAATTAGTTGGTTGCACGTGTTTGGTAATTCAGTTTTGCATTTTTTTTCAATTTTGTATTTGCTGACTTTTGGTTTTCAATTTCTTTCCCGGAGTTTTCCTGATTGCATGTGAGAAGTTGAAGTCATGTAAGATGGCTGTCGATTGTCAAATTGGCATATAACACTCGGCCTCATTTTGTAGTTGCAAAACAAATAAGGAAAAAAGGGGTGGGCTATGGTTGTCGGCGCAAGGCTGCTTTGGGGTGAGGCTCTCATTGTCGTGAATCTTCGTTTTTCTGGTTGATTGCAATAATCTGGACTAACAGGTGCTAGTCTAATGGCTGGTATTGACAAAATTTTGTCTCCTATTTTGACGAAGTAAACACGGATCTGGTCATCATCGGTTTGTTTGTTTCCTGTGATCCGTCCAATTGGCCATTGTCCTCGTGGCGTCATATCTTGAAGAATCCAGACAATTCTTGAAGAACCAGAGGGATGGCTTGACTTAAAACGAAGTCATTGAAGGAAAAACAGTCCTCAGTATCCTGAAAGAAAAACACCCTCAAGCCAAAATAGCGAACATTAACTATATAACTGAAAAAAGTGAAGACACAATGCCATACCACCCCTCTATATTCAAACAAATAGACGACAAGACAGTTCACAAATAAACGCCAAGACAGTTCGAAAATCAACACTGAAAACGCACAGAAGCCACGGTCCTTCAGGTCTAGATGCGTGCGAATGGAGAAGGATATTAACTCACTTCAAGCAGACATCCATTGAGCTTTGCAAGCAATTGCTAAACAATCCTAAACAATAGCAACTAAAGTTCTCCTCCATGAAAACAACTCGTGTCACCTGATACCTCTGGACAGAAATAAAGATGTACAGCCCATTGGTATAGGCGAAAATCTGAGAAGAATAATTGGCAAAACAATCACCCAATGTATAAAATCAAACCTTAAAATTCTCGGAGAAAATTTCCAACTCTGCTTAGGCCAGAAGTGTGGAATCGAATATGCTATCCACAGCTTGAGGAACGAATTCGAGAAACCGGAAATGGACGCCATACCACTTATTGTTGCAGAAAATGCCTTCAACTTGCTCAATAGAGAACTTGCTCTAAAAATGTAGAAATCCTTTGTCCGGCGCTACATCATGTGCTGGCCAACTCATATAAACATCTCTCAAATCTATATGTCAATAACACGGTTTTGACATCTTCCGAAGGCACGACGCAAGGTGATCCCCTCGCAATGGCTATGTACGGAATTGGGATAATTTCACTGATTGAGCTCCTGCAAAAACTAAATGTCACCCAAAAATGGTACGCAGATGATGGAAGCGCTGCAGGTGGTCTTAAGAGCCTCCGCGCAATACTGGACAGCCTGGACGTGCACGGAAAGGCTTTCGGATACAATGTGAAGCCTTCCAGGTGTCAAATCATAGTAAAAGAAAACCGTCTTGACAGCGCCATAAAATTATTTGAAGGCACAAATATTACAATGGTAGATAGTTTAAGAGTCTTTGGATCGGTTATAGGAACACAATCAGCATGCAATAAATACATGGAAAGAGAAAATGAAAAGACATCTACCCTAACTGGAAAGCTTTCCAAAATAGCTAAAACATCACCACAAAATGCGTTCTCCTGCTACACAAAAGGAGTTCCAAATAAATTAATATTTCGAACCAGAACAACTCCGGAAGCATTTAAAAAAGTGGATAAAATTGAGAAAAATGAAAGACATCAGCTTTTTCCTTGTATTACTGGTAAAAACCAATTAACCGATGAAGATCGCATCCTTTTTGCACTACCAATAAGAATGGGAGAATTAGACCTACTCAGTAACACAGACTTTTTCAGAAATTATGAGTGGTCACAAGCCGATTGTGATCCGATAGAAAACAGTGATCCAGAAATAGCTGAAACGGAACAAACTCTGATAAATAGAAACATCACAACTGAGACAGAGAAGATCACACTCTCAAAAATGCTAAAATTATGGAAAAATGCTGTCGTTGAAATAGAGCCGAAACTGATCTGACGCCCACAAATATCTTGAATATTATTGAAATACCAACAAAGAATTCTGGATGTGGAACACAGCAGCTTCGTTCCACTAATTTTTGCGTGTACCGGAGGAGCAGCGCCAGGCTCTACAAAAACCATCCCGAAACTACCAGAGAAACTAAGCGAGAAACGGAACGAATCATTCTCGGACACAACAAACTTTATAAGAACAAAAATAAGTGCTGCACTTCTGAGGAGTGCAATCCTATGCCTTAGGGGGGGGGGGGGGGTGGGCAAAACTTTTAAAAATGCATCCAACATAGACAATTCTATCTTTGCTATAATCGAGGAGGGTATATTTCATTTGACAGTTCTCTTGATGCATTAATATCGACTTGATTTATTCATAAAATTTTGCCGATAAATTTTAAAAGCATTGGTATGGCCCTATCCAACTTGTGCATATGACAGAAGGGCCCATTTTAATTGATTTTTTAAAATTAGAAATGACGGATGACGGAAGGGCCCATTTTAATTGAATTTTTAAATTAGAAATAGTGACTAGAACAGGTTCGAATAAATTGCGAAACTACGAAGCAGGGTAGTAAAATTGACCTGAGCGCCTAATTTTTTTTTCTAATTGAGCTCATAAACGAATTCCTAATTTATTTGCTGGCCTGAGAGGATTTGAAAAAATTGGTAGGCAAAACAAAATCAAAAATATTTTGTAAAGCCATCTTTGAAATGAGCTTCCAAACTTTCTACAATAGTGGACAACATTAAACGCAAATTCGGACTTCTCTTCTCTACATAGCCTTTAAGTTTAAGGACCATTTTGGACAAAATGTATTGAAATTGTATCAAAAGAAATACATCAACCGACAGAAAATTGTCTGACCTAGCTTCTCTGAAAGTCTCAAAACTTAATTTGATGCACTTACTATTTTTTCTTTTCACACTAAACAAATCCCCAGAGTGCAAGAGCTATTATTATGATTATTATTATTTTTAAAAATTTCTCCCTTCAGCCCTCCTGATTCGCGGGATCCGGTCAAATTATCCGTTCAAACAGGGCTACTTTCATCGTCCGCAATAAAGTTTTCAATCCGCGTGAAAAAGTATATACCGACGGAAAACAAAGCTAGGTTATAAAAATATTGGCTAGCGTATAAACACAGCTTCACATATATAAAAATGTCGTTAACTGGAAACCGCGCTTCATAATTCTAAGCAAGAACAAGCCCGGCTTCCCATTCATAGAATTACTGAACCAGCAGCTGTTGTCATTAGTAGAAGAAACACCAAATTCTAACGTCGCAATGAAAGCAGCAATGATTCTCCCACATCTGCTGCTCCCCAAAACTAAATCAGAAAAATACGGATCAAATTCTAAAACACTAAGCCGCCGCATAATTTTATGGAAGCAAGGCCTATTAGACGAGCTTTTCACTAAAGCGAAAGCTCTCTAAGTTAGACATCCAAAAGAAAAGAAGCCCGAAGTAAACGAGGAAGTTAAGCAATTCGATAAAATAATGAGTAGAGGCAAAAAATCTGCCGCCATTGGCTGCTTTTCAGACAATAAAACAAAAGGAGTACTATACCTAAACGAAGTCATCGAAGGAAAAACAGTCCTTAGTATCCTGAAAGAAAAACACCCTCAATCCGAAACAGCGAACACTTACTATATAACTGAAAAAAGTGAAGACACAATGCAATACCACCCCTTTATATTCGAAAATCAACCCGAAAGGTCTTTCAGGTCTAGATGCGTGCGAATGGAGAAGGATATTAACTCACTTCAAGCAGACATCCATTGAGCTTTGCAAGCAATTGCTAAACAATCCTATACAATAGCAACTAAAGTTCTCCTCCATGAAAACAACTCGTGTCGCCTGATACCTCTGTACAAAAATCCAGATGTACGGCCCATTGGTATAGGCGAAGTTCTGGGAAGAATAATTGGCAAAACAATCACCCAATGTATAAAATCAGACCTTAAAAATCTTGGAAAAAATTTCCAACTCTGCTTAGGCCAGACGTGTGGAATCGAATGTGCTAAGCACAGCTTGAGGAACGAGTTTGAGATACCGGAAACGGACGCCATACTACTTATTGATGCAGAAAATATCTTCAGCTCGCTCAATAGAGAACTTGCTCTAGTAAGATGATGGAAGCGCTGCAGGTGGTCTTAAGAGCCTCCGCGCAATACTGGACAGCCTGGACGTGCACGGAAAGGCTTTCGGATACAATGTGAAGCCTTCCAGGTGTCAAATCATAGTAAAAGAAAACCGTCTTGACAGCGCCATAAAATTATTTGAAGGCACAAATATTACAATGGTAGATAGTTTAAGAGTCTTTGGATCGGTTATAGGAACACAATCAGCATGCGATAAATACATGGAAAGAGAAAATGAAAAGACATCTACCCTAAGTGGAAAGCTTTCCAAAATAGCTAAAACATCACCACAAAATGCGTTCTCCTGCTACACAAAAGGAGTTCCAAATAAATTAATATTTCGAACCAGAACAACTCCGGAAGCATTTAAAAAAGTGGATAAAATTGAGAAAAATGAAAGACATCAGCTTTTTCCTTGTATTACTGGTAAAAACCAATTAACCGATGAAGATCGCATCCTTTTTGCACTACCAATAAGAATGGGAGAATTAGACCTACTCAGTAACACAGACTTTTTCAGAAATTATGAGTGGTCACAAGCCGATTGTGATCCGATAGAAAACAGTGATCCAGAAATAGCTGAAACGGAACAAACTCTGATAAATAGAAACATCACAACTGAGACAGAGAAGATCACACTCTCAAAAATGCTAAAATTATGGAAAAATGCTGTCGTTGAAATAGAGCCGAAACTGATCTGACGCCCACAAATATCTTGAATATTATTGAAATACCAACAAAGAATTTTGGATGTGGAACACAGCAGCTTCGTTCCACTAATTTTTGCGTGTACCGGAGGAGCAGCGCCAGGCTCTACAAAAACCATCCCGAAACTACCAGAGAAACTAAGCGAGAAACGGAACGAATCATTCTCGGACACAACAAACTTTATAAGAACAAAAATAAGTGCTGCACTTCTGAGGAGTGCAATCCTATGCCTAGGGGGGGGGGGTGGGCAAAACTTTTAAAAATGCATCCAACATAGACAATTCTATCTTTGCTATAATCGAGGAGGGTATATTTCATTTGACAGTTCTCTTGATGCATTAATATCGACTTGATTTATTCATAAAATTTTGCCGATAAATTTTAAAAGCATTGGTATGGCCCTATCCAACTTGTGCATATGACAGAAGGGCCCATTTTAATTGATTTTTTAAAATTAGAAATGACGGATGACGGAAGGGCCCATTTTAATTGAATTTTTAAATTAGAAATAGTGACTAGAACAGGTTCGAATAAATTGCGAAACTACGAAGCAGGGTAGTAAAATTGACCTGAGCGCCTAATTTTTTTTTCTAATTGAGCTCATAAACGAATTCCTAATTTATTTGCTGGCCTGAGAGGATTTGAAAAAATTGGTAGGCAAAACAAAATCAAAAATATTTTGTAAAGCCATCTTTGAAATGAGCTTCCAAACTTTCTACAATAGTGGACAACATTAAACGCAAATTCGGACTTCTCTTCTCTACATAGCCTTTAAGTTTAAGGACCATTTTGGACAAAATGTATTGAAATTGTATCAAAAGAAATACATCAACCGACAGAAAATTGTCTGACCTAGCTTCTCTGAAAGTCTCAAAACTTAATTTGATGCACTTACCATTTTTTCTTTTCACACTAAACAAATCCCCAGAGTGCAAGAACTATTATTATGATTATTATGATTTTTAAAAATTTCTCCCTTCAGCCCTCCTGATTCGCGGGATCCGGTCAAATTATCCGTTCAAACAGGGCTACTTTCATCGTCCGCAATAAAGTTTTCAATCCGCGTGAAAAAGTATATACCGACGGAAAACAAAGCTAGGTTATAAAAATATTGGCTAGCGTATAAACACAGCTTCACATATATAAAAATGTCGTTAACTGGAAACCGCGCTTCATAATTCTAAGCAAGAACAAGCCCGGCTTCCCATTCATAGAATTACTGAACCAGCAGCTGTTGTCATTAGTAGAAGAAACACCAAACTCTAACGTCGCAATGAAAGCAGCAATGATTCTCCCACATCTGCTGCTCCCCAAATCTAAATCAGAAAAATACGGATCAAATTCTAAAACACTAAGCCGCCGCATAATTTTATGGAAGCAAGGCCTATTAGACGAGCTTTTCACTAAAGCGAAAGCTCTCTAAGTTAGACATCCAAAAGAAAAGAAGCCCGAAGTAAACGAGGAAGTTAAGCAATTCGATAAAATAATGAGTAGAGGCAAAAAATCTGCCGCCATTGGCTGCTTTTCAGACAATAAAACAAAAGGAGTACTATACCTAAACGAAGTCATTGAAGGAAAAACAGTCCTTAGTATCCTGAAAGAAAAACACCCTCAATCCGAAACAGCGAACACTTACTATATAACTGAAAAAAGTGAAGACACAATGCAATACCACCCCTTTATATTCGAAAATCAACCCGAAAGGTCTTTCAGGTCTAGATGCGTGCGAATGGAGAAGGATATTAACTCACTTCAAGCAGACATCCATTGAGCTTTGCAAGCAATTGCTAAACAATCCTATACAATAGCAACTAAAGTTCTCCTCCATGAAAACAACTCGTGTCGCCTGATACCTCTGTACAAAAATCCAGATGTACGGCCCATTGGTATAGGCGAAGTTCTGGGAAGAATAATTGGCAAAACAATCACCCAATGTATAAAATCAGACCTTAAAAATCTTGGAAAAAATTTCCAACTCTGCTTAGGCCAGACGTGTGGAATCGAATGTGCTAAGCACAGCTTGAGGAACGAGTTTGAGAAACCGGAAACGGACGCCATACTACTTATTGATGCAGAAAATATCTTCAGCTCGCTCAATAGAGAACTTGCTCTAGTAAATGTAGAAATCGTTTGTCCGGCGCTACATCATGCGCTGGCCAACTCATATAAACATTCCTCAAATCTATATGTCAATAACACGGTTTTGACATCTAGTTCGCGCCAGTATTCGTTCCGATGTAGTTGCCGTAATTGCTGTAACGATTTTGTCCTCTTGGTTTTATGAGCAAGTACTCGCAAATGAGCGATTTCATGCGCAAATTATCGGGCGTGGGTACCGAGTCCGCTGACAAGGTGAATTGAGTGGCCATCATGGTTTTCAGCTCATCAATTTTTACTCCATCCATGAACTTTGAAGCAATGGCCAAGATCCGTTCTGAGATCCTCTCGTCGATGTTACTTCTCCTTCGGAGTAGTTCGAAGTCATTCAAAAACTTGTCTATGGGTTCATCATCTCTTTGACGCCTCTTTTCAAATTTCACCATAGCTTAATGTCCCTGCACCCCCGAGTTAAAACGATTCAGCAAGATGTCAAATATTTTGAGATCACTGTCTTGTTCATTAGTCCTTTTCGCCATTACACAGCTCAGGGTCGTGCCCTCTAAGTTGCTTGTCAGTGCGCTGCATTCCTGTTTCTTGGAGAGATTCTCCTCTTCAAAGTGTAATTTCATGACTTCTATCCAGGTTTCGATGCAGTCATCCGATTCATCCTTGTACGATTTCAGCTTCTTGAGTGTCTTTTGTGACCTCTCTCTTCTCTCAGTTGACTTCGCGAGTTTGGTGATAAATTTTTCAAGAGATCTATTCATAGGCTCAAGAATTAAAGCGTACATCGTCGTGTCCTGTAAAACGGTAGTGAGATCTGGCACTGATCTGACTTGTGGCATTGTCGATAAACGTGCTCCCGGTGTGGCATCTGCTTCTGGCAGGGCCGGATCCATCCAGGCCTACCTCTAAGTGGCTTGGATCCATCCAAGCCTATCACACAACAAAAATAACAAAAAAAATCTGTTCGGATACTTTTGATGAACCCGATTTGGAATCAAAAATTGTTCGCGGTTCTCCGGGTCAACTGGGCCTCTCTATTTCTAATATTTACGTCTCGTGTGTATTCGACATTCTATTTCGACCTTAAAAGGATATCTAAGAATATCTAGGGATGTTTAAATTGTCCCGGAGGGTCCCTTCAAAATTTCACAAATCTCCCTTCAAAATTTCCATAAAACAACTCGTGTCGCTTGATACCTCTGGAAAAAAATCCAGATGTACGGCCCATTGGTATAGGCGGAGTTCTGAGAAGAATAATTGGCAAAACAATCACCCAATGTATAAAATCAGACCTTAAAATCTTGGAAAAAATTTCCAACTCTGCTTAGGCCAGACGTGTGGAATCGAATGTGCTAACCACAGCTTGAGGAACCAGTTTGAGAAACCGGAAACGGGCGCCATACTACTTATTGATGCAGAAAATACCTTCAACTCGCTCAATAGAGAACTTGCTCTAGTAAATGTAGAAATCCTTTGTCCGGCGCTACATCATGCGCTGGCCAACTCATATAAACATCCTTCAAATCTATATGTCAATAACACGGTTTTGACATCTAGTTCGCGCCAGTATTCGTTCCGCTGTAGTTGCCGTAATTGCTGTAACGATTTTGCGCTCTTGGTTTTATGAGCAAGTACTCGCAAAGGAGCGATTTCATGCGCAAATCATCGGGCGTGGGTACCGAGTCCGCTGACAAGGTGAATTGTGTGGCCAACATGGTTTTCAGCTCATCACTTTTTACTTCATCCATGAACTTTGAAGCAATGGCTATGTTCCGTTCTGAGATACCCTCGTCGATGTTACTTCTCCTTCGGAGTAGTTCGAAGTCATTCAAAAACTTGTCTATGGATTCATCATCTCTTTGACGCCTCTTTTCAAATTTCACCATAGCTTGATGTCCCTGCACCCCAGAGTCAAAACGATTCAGTAAGATGTCAAATATTTTTAGAGCACTGTCTCGTTCATTAGTCCTTTTCGCCATTACACAGCTCACGGTCGTGCTCACTAAGTTGCTTGTCAGTGCGCTGCATTCCTGTTTCTTGGAGAGATTCTCCTCTTCAAAGTGTAATTTCATGACTTCTATCCAGATGTCGATGCAGTCATCCAATTCATCCTTGTACGATTTCGGCTTCTTGAGTGTCTTTTGTGACCTCTCTCCTCTCTCAGTTGACTTCGAGAGTTTGGTGATAAATGTTTCAAGAGATCTATTCATAGGCTCAAACATTGAAGCGTACATCGTCGTGTCCTGTAAAACGGTACTGAGATTTGGCACTGATCTGACTTGTGGCTTTGTCGGTAAACGTGCTCCCGGTGTGGCATCTGCTTCTGGCAGGGCCGGATCCATCCAAGCCTACCTCGACGGGGCTGCGCTGGGTCTTTCCCCGTGGTGGGACTCAAAATTCGTTCTCGATTTCGGCTGCGCCCCTGCACAATTGTGGGTTCCAGATTCGTCAGTTGCCCGACGCAAGTCCCTCAGTGGAGCGGGGCGATTCTCTCGGTTGCTGCCGCTTATGATTTTGTCAAGCTTTCGTATCATAAGGTCAGCTTTTACCTCTTATCTTTTCTCCAGGTTAGTCATCGTATGAGCATAGGGGTTATCGTGACCGTTCAACAATCGCTCGAACTCTCTCGTCATCTTAACATCTCTTTCCTGTGGCTCCTTGGTTGCCAGCGCCAAGCTTTCCGCCAGGCACTGATCGGTGTCCCGAATCAGCTGGGCCTGATCCCTTCTCGCTTGTGACTTCAAGTCTGTCAGCTCGTCTCTCAATCTTTCATGGCCTTTTTGAGCCCTCTCTTCAACTCGATCCATCTTTTTGGTCATATCGTGTCGCAATTCTTCAAGGCCTGCCATTACACCGGCAAACATGTCACTCAAGTCACCAGCCGTTGCCAGCACTGGGGTAAGACCCAGGGACGATGACATCAATTGAGGTTGCAGCCTGGTGCTCAACGATGCACCACCCTTTTATGTGTCTATCGACATCATCAGCCTGTCGTATGTCGAGGATGCTCCCTTCGTTTTCCCATCTTACATTGGTCTAGTTGGCGAGTCAGTCAACGCTTTCTTGCTCTTCTCCTGTCTCGGGCTATGTGTGAAGTCCATGTCCGAGTGCACCAGCCCTGGACCGTCATACCCAGAAGACAATTCATCAGTTCGGAGCGTCGTCATGCGTTCATCGTACATTGTCTTGAAATTTCTTTTGGCTTTTGAACTTGGTTGCTCTTCTCTTGGACTTATAGTCGACATCAACGCATTATTGCCCTGTTTGACTAGAGAGGATTGTTCCTTTCTCCGACTATTGTTCTTGGTCTCTGATTCGGACGTCCCCTCAAACAACAGTTTTTCTCGTACTCCGGCCTCGGAACGCTCCGAGGTCTCTTGAATTTTCTCGGTTTCGTCCCGCTCAAACTCCTCGCCAGGCTCTTCCAGGTCCTCGCGCTGGTTGTGGTCGAGTCGGATTGGCGTTTGCTCCCCTTCCTCGAAGGGATCAGTTGACGTCACGTTAGCCGCTCCGGCCTCGGCATCCCGCCCTTCATCATCATCCCAATTCTTCTCACTTCTTGGTTTCATTCCGCTCACTGAAAGATCACTATGACCTTCACTTGCTGTTCACAAGCAAAAACGTCCGTGATGCTACTAATCGAGGATAGGCTACGCAGTGATTTAAACCTCGGCGTGCTTCCGGTGCTCAGCCTGAAAATCTTAGTTGTTTCTCCTAGCGAGTCTCTACGCTACATTTTTCATGAATTTAAAAAAAATGTTATCTTTTGGCGACAATGCACAAGTACCAAAAAAATATATAAATTTGAGAAACTTTGCTCAAGCCTGCTTACCCAACTTCTTCAGTATCAAAAAAATTCTTTCAATCTATTAGAGATGCTATCAGTGACTCAGCTAAAATTACACACAGGGCCTCCCCGGTGTTGAGTTATTACTACTTCCACTCAGTTACCTACTATAACAGTATCAAAAAACTTTACAGGATATTATAATTAATACACACTCCACATTCGATAATAAGATAAGAATACCCTATAGGTGACAGCGATCTTTCGTACAGTATCCCTTTACCGCTACAGACGTACCAAATAACGGCTTCATTTCAAATCAAACAATTTTTAATAAAAGAGCAGTGATGGAACAGCTAAAAATAAAACTTAGTCTTAGAGAAAAAAACTTTCCTCGATGGGAACAATCCAAACGAACGAAGCCCAGAACACTGTCTTCTCAAGTGAGTTTGTCTTGTCCAATACACTCACCGAGTTCTTCGTTTATATGTCCTGCGATTGCCCGAGCTGTCCTATTACGTAGCTCAAGGCAACCTCTTGATCGAAAATGACTAGTGTCTAAGCAAAAGCTCCCCACACCCGGACAGTTCCAAGTGCACGAGAGTAGGGAAATTTTTTCTCTTCAGAAGTGAGTGTGTCTTGTCTAGTACTCTCACCGTGGTCTTCTTTGATGTGTTCCCGGATTGCCCGAACCTTCCTATTAAGTAGCTCAAGGCAAACACACAACAAAAATAACAAAAAAAATCTGTTCGGATACTTTTGATGAACCCGATTTAGAATCAAAAATTTTTCGCGGTTCTCCGGGTCAACTGGGCCACTCTATTAGTAATATTTACGTCTCGTGAGTAGTCGACATTCTATTTAGATCTTTAAAGGATATCTAAGGATATCTAGGGATGTACAAATTGTCCCGGAGGGTCCCTTCAAAATTTCACAAAGGAGGGTTGTTAAAGGACTTAAGTCACTTGGAAGGGTTACCTCGGAGGGTTGTTAAGACACTTAGCTTACTCCGAGGGTTACCTTGGAGTGTACCTTAAACACCTAAGTTGCTTCGGCGGGTCCCCAAATTCACTATGGAGGGTCAATAAGAGACTTAAGTCACTCCGGAGGGTTACTTCGGAGGGTTCCTTCAATTTTCAAAATTTTTCAAGTCTTGTCTCAAAGGGGTCTCCAGCTAGTGTTAAAACAAATCCAAACGGCCTCAATTCACTATGGGGGTTACTTGAACTATCTCGAATTTCCCAATAAGGAGGGTTGTTAAGGGGCTTAACTGATCAAACAACACTCAAGGGAGGGTACCCTACCCACCTTCAAAACACTCAATCCTACAATCAGAAATGATATAAATGATATAAATGATAAAACGAAACAACAAATAGGAAGGTCAAATCACATCCCGTCCGGGAATAATATATAAACTGTCATTTTATGTTTTTTACTGTTGTTGGTCTTTTTTTTTTTTTTTTTTTTTGTTTTTTTTTTGCTTTCTGGTTTGTTTTTGGTAAATTTGTTTTTGGTTTTTCCTTAGTTATACACTCTTTTTGTTCGGTTTTACGCTTTCTCTTGAATGGTCTTTGATCCCAGGGCCTTGGGATAAACGGGCTCTAGACCTCCCGCCCAACCCTCCGGTCCCCGGAATTTTTGTTCTTAACCAAGTCAAAAAGCTGAATAGTACCAGTCGGAGGGTCGGTACCTTTCCCCTATTACAATACAGGACATTAAGGCCTCTAACTCGGGCATACGCCCGGAGCGGAGGTTTCGTCGCTGAAACGTTTGCTGATCACGATGGTCTTATGCTTTCAGCAGGCCCACCCAGGAGCGCCATAAAAACGTCTATGTAATATACGCCCAAATACTACATAGTAACGAAGCGTAGAAAAAGCACCTATTGATGCTGGTAGACTTTAATTACCTAATTTCTATCCGTTTTCACCGTCTAGACCTAGTCAGTTGATTGTCTGGTCTGTTTAGGGTTAAGTAAGAAGTTACCATTTTTAGGCCATAAATCAAACGACCTTTGATCAGCTTTTGTTTGCATGCTAAGATAACCACCTAGCTGGGTCTCGGATCCCCACACTACCTGACTACCATTTAAATTAGGGCTCGAATATCATGTTTTACTTTGTTTTTAGTGACAATTATATACTAAATCCATTGGAGATGGATTGACCCTTTCCTCTTCCTAGCTATTCATGCTCTGAAATACTAAGCAATACTGGAGTTAATTCAAACGTTCAGGGCATTAAAATGGCTAAAAAGTCAGTTATATAGTCTCACAACATATAATAGTCTCTGGGCACCGGGCCTCCAATTCCGCACTCTTCCAGAGATAATGTCATTATCTCTCTAACTTCGCGGCAAGGGAGGGTACTGATCCGCTCCGGATATCGCACTGAACCTTCCTTTTGTGTGTTCTCTGTTAAATAAGCGTCTTATCGTATCTTGTTATCACGATACGAGGATTCGTTTTTCTCTGTCGATTTTCAAATGTTTTTCGTCTCTCTTGTTCGACTGTATGTTTTCTACTGGTTTTCTGCCAATTATGGCCGTTCTTCTTCATTTCTCAGAAAAGTTCCAACGCAATTCGAGTTTTTAAAAATCTAAATTCTAGAACATTCCGACCCTCCTTTTCATAACGAGTTCGCTCTTGCTCGTCGGAGGGTTTGGCTTAGTCAATCCGACGGAATGGCTCAACTCAATTCCAGTCATTTTTGGCTAATTCCAGTTCCATTTCCAATTCTAGAAATGAATTTGGCAACAATCCGATCCAAATGAAAAATTCCAGTCATCTCAAAAAATTTCATTTTTCATAATTGACGTTACATGTTTTCCTGTCCTCTTTTTTATTTCAGAACCGCCTCAGTCGGATAGACCAAAAATGTTTATTTTAGGGCCGCCTCAGTCGGATAGATCAAAAAATAATTTTATTTCAGGACCGTCCCAGTCGATGAAAACAAAAAATTTTATTTCAGAGGCGAGCTGATAAAAATTTGAAGTCAATTCCAATTCCTGTACTTGGAATTGAAGCAATTGCAATCCAATTCCTAGTGAGATTTCTCAATTCCAATTCCGAAAAAATCAAGGAATTGAATTACCTGGAAGGGACTCGGTTACTCTGATACTTTTGACATTCTGATTACCATAGTTGCTGTAATCTCCATGATTGAGACGACAAAGCCCGGGAGTTCGATTCCAGTTAAGACTTGTTTCTGTTGAAAATGAAAAAATTTTGGCTAGTTTAGATTGTTGTCTGTATGCTTATTTATGTCTGCTAAAATCCGCAGAAAGAATTTTTTTGAAAACTTGGTTTCTGTATAATATTCCCAAAGCTCTTTGTAGAGTTTCTAATGGTGCACCAATTTTGGTTCCGGATATTTTGGGCTTTAGTTACAATTTTTTCCTTTTGTTTTTCAGAACGTTCATATTTGTATCGAAAGTGGTGCAAAGCTCAGCTTCGCGTCTGCGTGGTACTATGATGCGACATTGTCGAAGTTCTAGGCTATTTTTTTAAATAAATTGGTCCGAGTAGTTTGTGCTACTTGCACAGCAACCGGTCATCCTTGTCTTTATTCCTTTTTTAAAATCCAACAAAGCGATTCAATTCTGTAACATTCGCCCGAAGATACATATCGACGGAAAATAAAACTAGGTTCTACGACGACTGGCCAACGTCTAAACAGAGCTCTTCATGCTTTTCACCGTCTCTACCAAGCCAGTGGGTCGACAAAAACGTTACTGTTCTCCGGCTTTGACCAAAACGCTCAAATTAAATTACTTACATGCAGAAATAGTGAGCTCATGGCTGAGTCTCAGTATCCCCAGACCACGAGGTCACTCCTAAAAACAGGGCTACTACTATTTATTGAATTGTTAATGTTTTTGCTCAGTAGATAAAAATCATCATCTCCATCGAAGATGGATCAACCCTTCCCCCCAACTTCTATCTTCTCATCCTTGCAAAATGAATTCAGATGTTAATTAATTTCAACTCAGGGCATAAAAGGGAAGCTAAAAGTCTATACAAAACACTTTCAGTCCAAATCCCGAGACCCCTCCGGATTCTTGAATCCGGCGAAATAAGACTCTTATTCTCCTTCCGGAAGGCTGTCTTCCACCCTACACCGTTGTTCGCAACGGCCTTGCAACTATTGTAACGGAACAATAGTTGCAACTCGGAGCGTTCTCTGTTACTTCTGTTTTTCTCTGATTCCGATCCTCAGTTTTTCGTTGTTATCGTCGTCGCAACTAATGTTGTTGTATGTCTATTTCAATTTTTTCTCCAAAATGACTGTTTTTAACGTTTCTTAGAATTATTACGTCATCAATTCGAATTTTTAAATTTTAGATAACTCCGAATCCTTCAGCCCTCACAATATGTCCAATCGTCCCAATAACGCTCTTATTCCTTCAAAACCGCCAATTTGGAAGGTTCACTGCTAAAAACTCGAAATTGCTGCATCTGCATATTTGTACATTCTGGTCGAATGTCACATACTCCCCGGACAACCCGGTCAATGTCCCTATTGAGTCTCGCAATATTCGTAAAATTGGTACAGTGTCATCGAACAGAATTTACAAAATGCACGAAATAACTTTTATCTACGTCATATCGACTCACTGCAGAATTTAAATGGCATCATACTACATCGCTATAGCCTTCCAAATTTCTTCACTAATCTGCACTTTGAGGATATGACTTAAGATAAAACATTTTTTCTGACTTCCAACGTCATCGCCCTGAGTTAAAACTTTTTAACCTAGATTTTAACACGTGTTAGTTTGCAGGACAGTCCTGCCAACCAACAAGCTAAAATTATCCTACTATGCTTCTTCCTTTCGGAAATTATAGTTGTCATTGTCCTGAATATTAAAATTAAGGAAATCTGTGGTTAGAAAGAACAATGAAACAATCTCCCTCTTCAAGAGATTACCCAAGTCTTTCATGTCACCACAAAGTGATCAGTTCTCCTAGTTGAATAAAAACAGTCATGCAGGCTGGAATATTTAAATATACTGTTTACTCAAGCCTTTCTAAATAAATAGTAAGTGTCTCTAAAGCCACTAACTAAAATCAAATATAAAACGCAAATTATAAATGCAACAGATTCTTTAATGTCCGAAACTCAACTAAATGTTTCAGTTTTCCATTAAAACTTGGTTGCTTAATTTCTCACTTGAGTTTTCATCACACACATAAAACAATTCTGAGTTTTAACTTCTTCTCTTTTGTCACCTGTTTGTTTTCTTCTTTTTTCGTCGTTTAGAAGTTCTAAAACTTCTAAATTCTTCTAATTTTGTCTCTTTTTGCATCTTGTTTTTCGGCCATTTGTCAATGCTCCATCTCCTCCTCCTGCGACACTGACTCTGCACTTTCAGTTTCTGTGTCTTGCAACACATCGTTAGCTATTCTGACGCTGTTGGAAGCAGTCCTCCAACACTTCTGCTCTTCTACCATCTGTTTACAACAAGGTAGGGGATCCACGTTAGATTCTCTGTTCCGGCAGAAGCTGTTGTGGAGACACAACGTCACGTTTCTCTCCAAATCTTCCTTCAACATCTCTTCTTTTTCCTTTCCACTACGTTCACTTGTCCTGGAAATTCTCTTCACCGCAGTGGTCACAGCATTCCGTTGAGTCACGAAAGCTCGCTTGAAAGCTCCTGCCCCAATGTCTAGCTGATACCCACTATACACTCTGCCATGCTTCGACATATGCTTTTTTGCATACTCGTACAACCATGCAGTCATGTTGGCTCTAAACCATGGCATCAGTCGTCTTCTTGCCCATATCTTTTTCACTTCCATAGGAACGTTCAGAATCTTGCACGTTGTCTCAAAAAGATCTAAATCTTTTAGACAATCCAATTTCTGCAATTGTTCTCTCGTTGGTGCCTCCTGTCTATTGTTCTCCCTCACACGAGCTTCCAGTCATCTGTTCGCCATCATAACTCCCCTTATCACTATTGTTATGTGCCGTGATAAGTCTGGTAAACCCATCGAGAGCAGCTCTCCAGAGTCCCAGATCAACACCAGATTACTACGCTCGGGATACCACCATGTTTGTAGCAAGCAATGGCAGGGAAACTCATCATGTGTCAACATGATGCTTCTCCAATTACGCTTTCCCGAAGCTTCCAGTAATGTTTCCACTTCCATCATCACTCGGTGGACTTCATCATTCTCGTCTACTGTTTTGTAATATGTAACGGTTGATCCTCTCTGTTTCTGTCTCTCAAAGTCACGAAAGTTCCCACTCATGTATCCCATGAACATCTTTCCCAGTAATGATTCCAACTCCTCCTTTGTTCTCTCTGGAACTGCTGAGAACATCTTACACAGTAACTCATAAGATTTTTCCGACATTCTCGCTAGTCTCACACAGTTTGGCACTGAGAAGGCTTGATCCACGATCGTTCTCGTACTCTTTACATCCACAGCTACAAAATGCACCTGGTATCTGCTCTTACACATTGGAGCTAATGTCGATCCCACCAAATATCGTGCTCCTGATGGTCTACGATAAGTTTCACTGTGTCGGACGTTCGTTTCCGTCTCGATCGCTTACCTCCATTTTCCTATGTACTTTTTCTCAGTTTGCAGAACTCCTGGGAACACTTCTACACTGATCGCTGTGACCATCTCATGTTTCTGTTCCAGATTCAATTCTGACTCTAAAGAACCAAACATGCTGCAGAATCCTAGTGCAGTCACTAGATTCACCTCGGTTCCTCCATGACAATCTGCGATCAGTTCCGTTTCCGTACTTGTTTTCATCATAACGTTCCCAAACAATATCGTCAACTGCTTTTCATGCAATCCAGACTTCCACAAACGTGACCTTCCAGTCCACAGACTTCTGCCAGACAGCTACCAGGCTTGACCCAGTCTTCTGATCCCCAGCCAGGCAACTCCACTTTGTCTTCCCCGTTGCTCCTAGAGGCTGTTGTCGTCACATTATATATAATGTTCAGGTCACGCAGGTTACAGTCTGCATTTAGTTCCCTCTGCACGTCTTGTGTCGCTCGTAGTATCGAGTCAGCATTGGGACTAGGACACCATGATGGTCTCATCAGTTCGCACACTACCATGGAGCTCGTTCTCAGTAATTCATCTGAGAATCCCAATCCAAACTCCACTCGTTTGTCGGATTTTGGTACGGAAGGTGCAGTCACCTTTTCTTCCAAGACTAGTCCCAACTTGGTCTGCGGATTAGTAGAGCTTTTAATCGTTGCAATTCTCGACGTCCAGAACCTTAGCAACACTGCCTGCTCGTAATCAAAGAAGCAATCACGTATGTCTTCACTCAGGAAAGGGTTGTACGCTATCCCTATGACTCCGGACACGTAGCTGTATGACTTTTTTCTGATCGGCCCACAGTACTCACTGGACTTCGGTAGTGCTCCCATAGATTCTTTAGTGAGTCTCAGCTCCTTGTTTGAGAATCTCTTGATCTCGTCTAATTTTCTCATGGGTTCAAGCTCTTCAGGTTCTTTCATGTTCACTCTCATCGGCTTGCTCTGATGCAAATCCAGCAGTGCTAGCAAGAATAAGGCTTTTCCTCGTTCATCGCCTTCCCTTAGCATCTTGACACAGGTGTTCAATGCCGGCACTAAAATCTGTTCTATCAGGAATCGAATGAAACAGAGAGCGTCTCTCCGCTTTGCGCACGCTACTGCCATTCCCTCCTGGATTATCAGATCCCTTAGGTTCGTCATCGGGAATACCTTTTCTTCTTTTGACCTTTTCCTTTCTTCTGAGTCATATTCCCCGCGAGTTAATCCCATCATGCATCAGGCGAACCTTAGTTGTAATTCGGTTCTCACGTAAGGTACTGCCATGAGAGCGTGTATTCTCGGCGTAGTCCTCATTTCCTCTTCAAAGTACCTCAACACCACTGCTTTCCATGGAAGGCTCACTAATTGCTCGATCGTCTTCCGCCTGCATCTCAAACGACGCTAGAGTCCCGTACGCTTTCTGCTTGAGGGTGGTGCCTTGCAACATCGTTTTCAGATAACCTTCCATGGCACTCTTGTCTTCCAGAGCCATCACATACCCTCTAGCCGAGTTTCGGTATTCCAACATCTCCATGTATCCACCGGCGGGTTCATCTATTGACACAGTCTCCGACATTGTCAGTCGGTTATACTCCACTGGTACTAATTTTCCTGCGACACTTCCCTTTCCGTGGTTCATGGAAGACGGTTTAAAGTCTTTCACGGTACTTTCTCCACATTGGCTGAGTATCTCCATTTCCAAGGTTGCTCCAGTCAGAGTGCGGTCACTCTTTTTGGATTTGTAACCTGTTGACTTTATCCCTGCCATGAGAATGGGTGGCACCATCGCTACATCGGTTAACATTCTGTCCGTGCCAGGCAAATGATAATCATCTTGTCCCAAATCCATGGCCTCTTCGACTCGTTTTCTTTTCGCTGAATTGTTAGCTCTTATCGATATCTCCGCAAACAAAAGATATTCGCTCATAAGCTGCCGCAACCCGTGCTGCTCACACCAGTTCAGCGTACTACCGTCCACTGCTGATATGAAGTTCAGGTGCAGCACCGACCTCCTGTATGCTTCCACCTTGACATCAGGGAGCGCAAACGTGACTGCTGGTCCATAAATCACTGTCACAAACTCTGTGACTCCCCTGATCAACGCTAAGGGGTCGGTCCTCATAGGCAAGCTTAGATCAGTTAGTAGGGGCATGCCCCAACATGTCGTCTCACGTCTTCCTCCCTCTCAATCGTCTCATCCTCTCCCGTTCCAAAGCGATTTTGCTGCAAGAGATACTGGATGAGAGTGTGTCTAGGATATCTTATCTTATTCCACGAATCTGTGGCATTCTTTATATCAAATTTCTTCTCATCCCTTATCATCTGTTCCGGGTAACGTGTCAGTTTCATTAGTCCTCCCAAGTTGTCATGGGTAATCGCTATCAATGTTAGAAGCCCATCTAGCCGCAAGTTCTGGATTCCTTCGCCTTTTGTGTCCAAATGCATCAAAGTGAACTCCAATGGTTCACTCAGACTTCTGATTACCTGATGTCCTGCTACCGAGATTATTGACTGTATTTTGCTTCCTTGCGGCACCATGCCGAACCTCTGACCCGGAGATCACATTAAGTTTCATGCTCAAACTGTTTGGTGTCTTTGTCTCTTCGACTTCTGTCGCCTCGAAGGTATTCAGTATTCAGTTTCTCCTGTAGTTTCTCATTCTCCAGTTCGAGTTTCACTTTCTGTTCGACCTCTTTTGTCACCAGTTCCTGCTGCACTCTATTTAAAGCATCCCTCGCGGCTACCCTATAATCAACCTTGAAGTCATCGGTCGCAGTCACTGGTCCCGGTTCGCATGTCTCTTCAGTTACCGCTTGCATTTTCTTTGTCGCCAGCTCTTGCGGTTTGTCTTTTCTGCGCGCCTTGGCTTCACTCAATAGGCGAGCGTTGCTGGCTTTCACTCCTGATAAAGCTTTCTCATGCCTTGGATGCTTGATGTCTGCTACAGCATCCCAGAAATGCGGACAATCCGATTTAAAATGACCTTCCAAAGTGCAAAAGAAACACCTCGGGCCGAATTTTGCAATTACTCAACTCATGAAATCTTCATGATCGACCTCTGACGCACCTTCGTCCTCGAGGCTAAAGCCTATTGCTTTTATGCCCTGTTTGTAAGTTGGGTATGCTGCCACATGATGGTCCGTTGAACTGCAATTGGCACAAGAGCGTCTCCTGTCCATATCATCCCTCGGTTTGTACCAGTTGTTCCCTTGGTTTGCTGGTCCGTTGTTAGAATTGCCATAATTGTTCTTATAATATCCAGATCTCGAAGGAGGTTTCAACAAAAGATATTCTTTCGACTTGAGCCTCACCTCCTCTGGTGTTGGCGCATTGGTTGATAGTGTTGTGTAATGCGTTGCTAGCATTGTTCGAAATTCATCATTCTTCACACCATCGATGAATTTCGAGGCAACTGCCAGGTTCATCCTTCTGCTTGACTCATCCGGTTGGCTGCGTCTTCTCAGCATTTCCAAGTTCTCTACCACCGGGAAGCTCATCCAAAGATCCCGTTCTCCCATGTGGAGAACGTTATTGGTGTTCTTCCGGCTACGTAAATCGCTCCTCGATTGGCGGCGGCCAGTCGGAGATTCGTTGGAATTAGATCTTCCCTCGTGAAGCCCATTCTTTCCCAAGTTTTTATCGGCATCACACTCACCACCGCTCCTGTGTCCAGAAGCCCTGTGACTCCACTTTTCTTTCCGTTGGTGTCAAGCAGACATGCGGTCGCATCTGCTTCGTACCCAATGTGTACTGCATCTTATTCCATCATGGCAACTTTGAGTTCCTCCTCACCGAAATAGATCTGCCCTATTTGGTCACTATCTGTTGTTACATAAGTCCTAGTGTAGATACTGATTCCATCCACGTTCAGCATCATCTGATACGGCCCATAGACTTCCACGTAGCGCCCATAAAGCTTCCTTATGCGAGGGCCATCCGTTCTTAGTAGTGCTCGCACAGCTCTTGACTCAGTGCGTGGCTCCACCTACCTCAGATAATCTGCATATGTGTCCAAATGCATCAAAGTGATCTCCAATGGTTCACTCAGATTTCTGATTACCTGATGTCCTGCTACCGAGATTATTGACTGTATTTTGCTTCCTTGCGGCACAATGCCGAACCTCTGACCGGAGATCACATTAAGTTTCATGCTCAAACTGCTTGGTGCCATTGTCTCTTCGACTTCTGTCGCCTCGAAGGTATTCAGTTTCTCCTGTAGTTTCTCATTCTCCAGTTCGAGTTTCACTTTCTGTTCGACCTCTTTTGTCACCAGTTCCTGCTGCACTCTATTTAGAGCATCCCTCGCGGCTGCCCTATAATCAACCTTGAAGTCATCGGTCGCAGTCACTGGTCCCGGTTCGCATGTCTCTTCAGTTACCGCTTGCATTTTCTTTGTCGCCACCTCTTGCGGTTTGTCTTTTCTGCGCGCCTTGGCTTCACTCAATAGGCGAGCCTTGCTGGCTTTCACTCCTGATAAAGCTTTCTCATGCCTTGGATGCTTGATGTCTGCTACAGCATTCCAGAATTGCGGACAATCCGATTTAAAATGACCTTCCAAAGTGCAAAAGAAACACCTCGGGCCGAATTTTGCAATTACTCCCCTCATGAAATCTTCATGATCGACCTCTGACGCACCTTCGTCCTCGAGGCTAAAGCCTATTGCTTTTATGCCCTGTTTGTAAGTTGGGCATGCTGACACATGATGGTCCGTTTAACTGCAATTGGCACAAGAGCGTCTCCTGTCCATATCATCCCTCGGTTTGTACCAGTTGTTCCCTTGGTTTGCTGGTCCGTTGTTGCAATTGCCATAATTGTTCTTATAATATCCAGATCTTGAAGGAGGTTTCAACAAAAGATATTCTTTCGACTTGAGCCTCACCTCCTCTGGTGTTGGCGCATTGGTTGATAGTGGTGTGTAATGCGTTGCTAGCATTGTTCGAAGTTCATCATTCCTCACACCAGCGATGAATTTCGAGGCAACTGCCAGGTTCATCCTTCTGGCTGACTCATCCGGTTGGCTGCGTCTTCTCAGCATTTCCAAGTTCTCTACCACCGGGAAGCTCATCCAAAGATCCCGTTCTCCCATGTGGAGAACGCTATTGGTGTTCTTCCGGCTACGTAAATCGCTCCTCGATTGGCGGCGGCCAGTCGGAGATCCGTTGGAAATAGATCTTCCCTCGTGAAGCCCATTCTTTCCCAAGTTTTTATCGGCATCACACTCACCACCGCTCCTGTGTCCAGAAGCCCTGTGACTCCACTTTTCTTTCCGTTGGTGTCGAGCAGACATGCGGTCACATCTGCTTCGTACCCAATGTGTACTGCATCTTATTCCATCATGGCGTCATGGCCTATCCTGCGAACTTTGAGTTCCTCCTCACCGAAATAGATCTGCCCTATTTGGTCACTATCTGTTGTTACATAAGTCCTAGTGTAGATAGTGATTCCATCCACGTTCAGCATCACCTGATACGGCCCATAGACTTCCACGTAGCGCCCACAAAGCTTCTTTATGCGAGGGCCATCCGTTCTTAGTAGTGCTCGCACAGCTCTTGACTCAGTGCGTGGCTCCACCTACCTCAGATAATCTGCATATGTGTCCAAATGCATCAAAGTGAACTCCAATGGTTCACTCAGATTTCTGATTACCTGATGTCCTGCTACCGAGATTATTGACTGTTCTTTGCTTCCTTGCGGCACAATGCCGAACCTCTGACCGGAGATCACATTAAGTTTCATGCTCAAACTGCTTGGTGCCATTGTCTCTTCGACTTCTGTCGCCTCGAAGGTATTCAGTTTCTCCTGTAGTTTCTCATTCTCCAGTTCGAGTTTCACTTTCTGTTCGACCTCTTTTGTCACCAGTTCCTGCTGCACTCTATTTAGAGCATCCCTCGCGGCTGCCCTATAATCAACCTTGAAGTCATCGGTCGCAGTCACTGGTCCCGGTTCGCATGTCTCTTCAGTTACCGCTTGCATTTTCTTTGTCGCCACCTCTTGCGGTTTGTCTTTTCTGCGCGCCTTGGCTTCACTCAATAGGCGAGCCTTGCTGGCTTTCACTCCTGATAAAGCTTTCTCATGCCTTGGATGCTTGATGTCTGCTACAGCATTCCAGAATTGCGGACAATCCGATTTAAAATGACCTTCCAAAGTGCAAAAGAAACACCTCGGGCCGAATTTTGCAATTACTCCCCTCATGAAATCTTCATGATCGACCTCTGACGCACCTTCGTCCTCGAGGCTAAAGCCTATTGCTTTTATGCCCTGTTTGTAAGTTGGGCATGCTGACACATGATGGTCCGTTGAACTGCAATTGGCACAAGAGCGTCTCATGTCCATATCATCCCTCGGTTTGTACCAGTTGTTCCCTTGGTTTGCTGGTCCGTTGTTACAATTGCCATAATTGTTCTTATAATATCCAGATCTCGAAGGAGGTTTCAACAAAAGATATTCTTTCGACTTGAGCCTCACCTCCTCTGGTGTTGGCGCATTGGTTGATAGTGGCGTGTAATGCGTTGCTAGCATTGTTCGAAGTTCATCATTCTTCACACCATCGATGAATTTCGAGGCAACTGCCAGGTTCATCCTTCTGGTTGACTCATCCGGTTGGCTGCGTTTCTCAGCATTTCCAAGTCATCTAGAAACTTGTCTATCGTTTCGTCTTCTCGTTGCCTCCGTTTCTCGAAGCGCATCATTGCCTGGTGCCCCTGCACCCCTGATCCAAAACAATTTAATAAGATTTCGACGATTTTTGCAGCTGTGTCTCGCTGATATTGCTTCTTGGCCCTGACAAAGTTCAGGGTTGTCCCTTCCAAGTTACTGGTGAGCGCACTGCATTCTTGTTTTTCCGATAAATCCTCTTCCTCGAAATGCAGTTTCATTACCTCTATCCAGGTGTCAATACAGCCATCAGATTCGTCTTTTTAGCATCTTGGTTACTTAAAGACTCTTCTGGACTTCTCACTGCGTTCATTGGTTCTGGATAGCCTCGTCAGGAACGTCTCCAAAGACCTGTTCAGGGGTTCAAAGGCTGTGGCCATTGCCGTAGCATCTCTCGAGTGCCCCGCTTGAGTATCATCGCACCTTGTTAAGGGCTCTGTATTCGGTGCATCTCTGCAATCCGAATTGCCGTGACTGTTTCCCTCTTGGCCCACATGACTCCTCCCTGGGCTCGCACGTCTCCTGTTACCGGAATCATCTCTCCCAGTCGCATGTGTGCCTTGCATCGGTCGTTCGTTTGAGATCTGTCTGTTCCCAGTTGAACTTTTCTTTACTGTTTGGGTCCCATGCTCTATTATCCCTTGTGGCATAGCCTGATGAACTACCCCTACCTCTAGTGGATCCATATGTCCTCCTCCTTTGATGGTCATTGAAGTTCACCTTCGGCTCCCTGCTGGGACCTCCCAAGTTAGGTTCCCCTTCTTTTGGTCCACTCCTGCTGCCTAGTAGCCCGTCCAACCTATCCATGATAGCCTGAGTTCGCCTCTCCATCATCGCATCTATCTTTGTGTAAAGAGTCCCAAGAGGCTGCTCTTGCTGAATTCTTAACTTCTCCATGTCGTCTCTTAAGCGTAACTCTCTCTGTTCCGCTTCTCTTGTCATTCGCGACAAGTTCTTCGCTATGTGATCGTCCGTTCTTTCCTTCAAGCGTTTTTAGCTCCTACCAACTTCTTGTCTATTGCGGTTTATTTCTTCCCGCAGACTCTCTCTTTCAATGTGGACTGCTCTTTCTAGTTCACTCATTCTTATGGACATCTGTTCATTCTGTTCTCCTATACTGCCCACTATGTTGTTCAAGGCTTCTTCTAATGATGCCCCGTTTTCTACTAGTGGCGTCACTAGTGGCGGTGTCACCCTATCGACCCCAGGTAGCTTCGTGCTGGTCGAGATTCGGGCTTTGATTCTCTGCCTTGACGTCTTTTCATTATCCACTTCAGGATCCGCCAATGCGTTGCCTAGCCCTCTGTTTCTACTCTCCCCAGTTCGCGTCTCTGAATTTGTCATACTCGCAAAGCCTCTCGACTGACCTGGTGTGTTTGCGTCTTTGCTTATCGTTCTCACCACACCAAATTTGTCCATGGTTCCAGTCTCTCTTTCGACGTATGCCTCATTCTCCTGGGTCGAACTATTGAGGCTGACTTGAGATCCAAAATCCACTTCCTCGTCTTCGTCCCCTTCATCCTCCTGGATTCACCTTCATTTCCTGTACCCACTCCCATGGTGAATGGAGAGATGTTTCCGAAAGTGTTCTTCATTCTTTCTGAGAACGATGAGGACGTTGTTTGTTTCTCAGTCCCGCCTGCCATCATGGTGTTGTCTGTTGGAGATCTTCCACAATTGCGGTTTATTTCACAATTGCCACAATTTCAGTAGAGATGTCGGACAGTTCCGACATCTCCTCTCGGTCCAATGTCCCGGTGGAAGTGGCCAAATCTTGGCCTTGTTCTACCGGAGTAGATTCACTCGCCAGCCTTCTGTCTCTCACCTCCGGCCCATGTATTTCCTGGTTCTCATTCATGGCCTGGTCCGGATGGACCTCCACTTCTAGCATAGCTTTTTGCTCTTCTGAGGACTTCTGACTCCTGGTTTCAACTATTCTGCCTGAAACCGTCTCCCTTTTGTCGGTCCGGGCTCGTGTGATCCGTTCCACAAAAGGGTCGGTCATTGCTCTTCTTTGCTTTTTAGGTATGAATTTCCTGGAGCTATTACCTCGTTTAGGTATTCTTGACTTATCTAGATTCATTTTCAATTTATCACTTCTTAATGCCTATACACTCAATTCGATTGCTATTGACCTTCTAGTTTGACTACTGATAATAATAACACAACACAATAAATTTCAAAAATTTCTATTAAATAGTGACCTTGTATGTTATCACGGCACAACGTATTCACAACTTATTCACAATAATCGATTATTAGTCGTAAGATTTGAGAACTAGCGCAGTATGATGATATCAGTCAATTTAAAATATAGTGTATTCACTACCCAACTAAGCACAAATTGTTGATTTAAAACCAGATATAACAAAATAAGAATAATTTTATGAAAAACGTATGTGTATTGTACTTTTAGTCAGTCGCAGTACAATAGTCGAACTTGTTTTATAAAGAAAGAGCTTTCCCTGCTTGGTGCTGCACCAAACAGACAAAACTTTTGAGGCAGTAATTTTCTCAAGTGGGCACCCACCGAGTACTGTGTTACCTATTTGCCTTCGAACTGCCCCAGCTAGACCTAGTAAAATCCTCAGGGCAGTCACTTTTCTCAAAAATATTTCAAATTTCAATCCACACCAATGAGTTAGACACTCTTTTTTAATTTAGACTTAGTGTCGCCAATATCCAAAATTGGACCTGTTTTGTTTTGGTCTGGTCTTTTTCTTTAAAGGCGAATTACCAGTGCAGTCGCTGGTTCCTAGCCTGTCTCTAAATAACCTAACAACCCTCACTATTATCTTTTCTTCTGTTTACTTAAATCCTTAAACAAAATAGTACCCCTCCGGGTTAATAAAAACAGTACCCCTCCGGATTGGCAAAAATATGACCCCTCCGGATCTGCAAAATTGAGACCCCTCCAGTTTGGGACCCCTCTGAGTTAGTAAATGTAAGACCCCTCCGGATTAGGACCCCACCGGTTTCGTGAAAACAAGACCTCTCCGGATTGGGACCCCTCCGAATTAGGAGAGAGAAAAAAAATATATTTTGACCCCTCCGGTTTTGTAAAATTAGCTTTTCTGAGACTTTTTTGATTTTCTATGTATACCCCTCCGGATACGTTCTCCGATGCTATTATGCTATTATCAACTATGAAGGGTATGTGGTCCTTCCATATATTTGCAGCCTCTTATTTGACAATTCACGCTAACGGTGAAGGGTCTTATCGCTAGCCTAATTTCGGCTCTACCAAAGTTTTCCGGTGCCTTAAGCCTTCCCTATTCTTTAAGAACAGCGCAAAATTGCCTTATCCAACCGTTTCCACCTTTTGATAGGGATGTAAGGGCTTTCCAAAAAATTTTTATAAATCGTGAGGGGTCTACCCTCCTGAATTGGTGAATTTGCTAAAAACAATCTCAAAAAACTTTCATGCTTACTTTTTCGGAAAATTTTTGCTCCTGTTAGTAAGCTCAGCTAATTTTTGATCTATTGGTACCAAGATCAACTGAATCTGTCCAGTAGTTCCAAAGTTATTAACCAAAACGTCTTTTCTCTAAAGTCAAGAAATTTCTCTCTTATAGGTTCCGCCAAACTTTTTCCGCAATTCTGTTCTTTTCGACCTAAAAATTATTGATCCGTGCTCAGAAGGCCTATACTTTTCTATTTCAATGCAAAAACCCGATCTAAAACGCTTCAGTCAAAAAAATTTGCGAAAAACTATGCTACCTGGACCCCTCCGGATTGACGAATCCACTGAATCAAACATTTTAGGTTCGATTTCTCTGTAACCCGGAAGGTTTTCGGGAAGCGGGTTTTAGAATCTGTAGATTCACTAGTGGAAGTTGTCCGAACAACTATTTTTACTGTCCTAACTCGAAAATTTCAAAAAAATTTCTAATTTTATAGTGTTCCGTTTTCTCAAAAATCACGAAATTACGGTTTTTGGTACCAAAATATTTCTAACTACTTCTGAACTAAACTTAACTGGTTCTACCTACTATAGTAGTGCAATTACGAAGTAACGCACTAATTTAGTGCTTTTTTCCGTTTCAAAAAATATCGATATGTCAAAAATCGCGATTTTTTGGGGGGATCGAAATATCGCTATTTTGACCCTAAAAACCGGTCTGTTTTCTTTGTTTTTTCACTGAAAAACTATATAGGAGTATTAATATGAGCTATATAAGTAATAATATTAGTATACTATACCCTTCGGGTTTGTTCAATATCCGAAATAAGGTGCTTAACTCAGATAATCTCAGTTCGGTGAAGGGTCACTACAGTTCAGCACTGTCGAGATCCCACAGATTACTATCCTAACTTTTGTACCAAAAGGGATACAAAACTTGTTAACGATACCCAACAGTCGATTGTTGTTACCGTTGAGCCCGTTCTTGTTGCTCCTTGTGTTGCTTGCCGGAACATTCTTCTCCCAAGACCCCTCCGGATTGAGCGCAAATCAGCAGACCCTTCCGGGTTGAGCGCAAATTAGCATTAACGTGCTTAAATACTCAAACAAACCTACAGTACAAGCCTCACTAACGGGCTACGAAAAAGATCGTAACGATCCTGATTGATATAAATGCCTGTAACATCAATATATCTGTCAACAACAAACGGGAGGGTCGGATCATATCTTGTCTGGGGGGATGATTTCTACTGATTTTTTACTTTGTACTGTTTTTGGTTTTTTGGGTTATTTTTTATGTTTTTTGTTTTTCTTGGGTACTATACTACATTTTGGTTGGTTTTATTTATATCTTTAAATGTTTTTGGTCACAAACATCTCAGGAACGAGGGGATGGCCGATCCCCCCACCCTTCCTGGTTCGTGAATTTTCGGTCTTAACTAGGTTAAAAAGCTATTCACGGTAATCCGGAAGGCTTCCGCGTTCCGAACTACCCTTCAGCCCCGGCGGTTTTGGCCTACTAAGGGCGTTAATGTGAGCATCCGCTCGGCGCGGAGTGCTCGTTAACGGTTCTGCCGGTCATGATGTTAAAAAAGAATAACACCCAGGAGCGCCATAAAAACATCTATGTAACATTCGCCCGGAAGATACATATCGACGGAAAATAAAGCTAGGTTCTAAGACGACACGCCAAATTCTAAACAGAGCTTCACATGCTTTTCACCGTCTCTACCAAGCCAGTTTTCTTGGTGGTCTTTCTAACATAGGTTTTCTTGAATCCGGCGAAATATGATTTATTCTTCTTCCGGAAGGCTGTCTTCCACCCTTCACCGTTGTTCGCAACGGCCTTGCAACTATTGTAGCGGCACAATAGTTGCAACTCGGAGCGGTCTATGTTACTTCTGTTTTTCTCTGATTCCGATCCTCAGTTTTTTCGTTGTTATCGTCGTCGCAACTAATGTTGTTGTGTGTCTATTTCAATTTTTTCTCCAAAATGACTGTTTTTGACGTTTCTTAGAATTATTACCTCATCAATGCGAATTTTTAAAATTTAGAAATTTCCGAATCCTTCAGCCCTCACGATTTGTCCAATCGTCCGAATAACGCTCTTATTCCTTCAAAACCGCCAATTCGGAAGGTTCGCTGCTAAAAACTCGAAATTGCTGCATCTGCATTTTTGTACATTCTGGTCGAATGTCACATTCAGTTTATGTTGTTATAACTTTAAACAGCCTATAAAGTGAGTGACAGTATATAACAAGCGCTGCAAAAAATTGCTGGTGTTTATCTGTCTTCAAATCGTAAGTAAGATTTTATGAATTTCAGAAGCACAATGACCTGAGGCTCTTTCACTTCAGCGAGTCAATAAACAATCTTGTGTTTGCATGAGCGCTGAGAAGCCGTTCCGACTGAGAGCAGGATGCGTCTGTCTTAAAGAGCCCAATTCTTATGAGGCAAGCATTTCAGCAAAACTCAACTGAATAATAAAACACAATTTCTTCAGTCGATGAAGTTAGTTGGTGAACTGAATATGAATTATTATTGAATAAGAATAAGCAACCTTTTCTTTTTTATACTAGTAAAGCCTATGACACAAAAATAAACTCAGCTTGAAAATGATTAAAAGTATTTTTTTGTCATTAATTACTGCAGTTGTAATCTTTTTAACCGGTCCATATGTTGAAGATACTACTGGTTCAGAGTCTGAAGAGTCGCTGCTCTTGGGCGATACCCGGAGGAGGATGGGAGAGAGGAGAGTCCATTATTCACTGCGCCAGGAGGGAGTTAATGGAGGAGGCAGGTGCCACTCTTAACATCACCACTTGCTTCGGAGCTTTTAAAGTGAGTCAAACATTATTAATCAGGCTGGTGAGCTGGCGCTCAATCGCTTTATATTTCATGATAACATCTAGTGTTCAATTATCTGAAAATGTTAGCGTGTCGCTTTTTCGGAATTTTCAGAGGGGAAGCAAAGTCACTGTGATGTTCGAAGGAAATGTAATTGACTGCTTGGAGGAATGGCCTGAAAAGTCAAGTAAGTCACTTTGAAATTTACTCTGCAATTGACTGCAGTTGCTCGAACAAAATTCGTTTTTTAGAGCGTGGTAGGAGATGGGCCAATATTAATGACGCGAAAAGTTTACTTAAGTCAGAGTATGAAGTATCATTGTTGGACATATACACACAGATGCGGAGAGGAGAAACATATTCAGGCTCGATTATCACAATTGAAGATAAGAAATGTCCTGCCGAGAGTTCAAATGAAGACCCACTATTTCCATCAAACGTCTCAGGCCGACTGACTTTGTACAGCTTTGAAACAACTCCTGCTGGAAGAAGTGAAAAGGAATCAAACAAAGAGACGATACCTGCGAGTATGAAGGAGATTGATACATTTCCTATAAAAAGCCTAACAAATCAGACGTTTTATGATAAAGTCAAAAAATTATCAAAGCAATCTAAAAATAAGTAGTCCGAAATTAGTTAAATTGAAAGTTAATTTTAAAATTGTTTTCAATCAGATAGGAAGTGACCATCATTCTACAGCCAAAATTCCTAAATTGGTCTGATGGTTTTTTAATAAGATATAGCTTATTTTGATCCACAGCAGAATATGGACCCGTAAATGATCATTTGAGCCATCCATCCCGTCTAGCAAAAAACGCCAAAACAAAATGATTTTCAAGCAAAAAAGGTGAAAAGCAACAAATGGTGATATCAATCGCGAGTATGGTTTTTGTGTAAACATAACATAAACGAGTGCTCGAATGAATTTTTTTAAATAACTTATTTGGGGAAAATTTTTCAAAAAGAGAACGAAAATACTTTAGAGTGGCGGGCATTGAAGTAAACAATAAACGTTTTAAATGATCAGATAGTTTCATCACATGCAAACTCAATTAAAAACGCATGCTAAGTTTCCCATAAATTATGCATTTCAGTTACCCGCATTTTGTAGTTTCTAGATAATCAATAATTCAATTTTCATATGATAGAGTCGGTTTTCCACATATAGCGAAATATTCCTTCTGGTCCGCCTCATAACCAAAAGAAACTAAGCACACTGGTTGAGCCTACTACATAAAGTCAAACTACATCAGCCATAGAGAAGCTTAAAGCTAGCTCAAAGCAATTGTGCGCGAGTTCTGAAACGGCAAGTTACTCAAGTCATCGACTTTTGTGCAAACCTCAATCGCAACCAAGACGAGTTGAGCGATGAAACAACTGAACTTAAGCGTTGCTGGGTCAATCCTCAATCGCTAATCACAACAATTTCGGATTATGGTAAAGACACTGTGCCTTTCACTCTATCGATGCTGCTAATTCGTTTCAAGCCAAGTAAATTGCCCATTGTAGCGGATCCTATCATAGATGAGCTTAATGAAGATGAAATATTTTCAAGAAAACGATTCAACTAATTGCACAAAGAGCTTTTGTATACATAAACGATGATGGTGATTGCTATTATCGTGGGCACTTGAAACCGAGGAGATCGTATATGCGAGGGAATCGTTGAAACAGGGAATCGGAAGCTTAGTACACTGCCGATTTTAAGATTGCAAAAGTTGCCCATAAACAACGATGAAGGATAAAACATAATTTAGTTAATCAAACATCACAAAAAATTAAAAACAATGGCCAGTCATCCAGCTCATCTTTCATCAATTCAATTTTCATATGATACAGTCACTTTACAGGTGTCGCAAAGTATTCAGGAAGATCTAACTTCATATCTGAATGCCAAAATTGTTTCCTGCCACTAAGTTATAATGCAAATAGTTCTTTGCAGAAAATAATCGGCTAAATTCAATTCGTTTCTTTTTGAAGTTGAGAGTTTTGTTATCGCTAATTTTGGTGTATGGGGTAATGCTCAGTTGCTAACTAATTTCTTAAAAAGCATTTGAAATTTTACCACAAGCTGGCTTCGGTTGAAATATACTTAGTGTCTTGCCTGACTGCTGCAATATTAAACAAGAATACCTGGTTGCCATTGTGACTGGTAGGAAAATGGCTAACACACGAAACTCTTTAAAGTTGTTCTAGACCTCAAAATACAAAAGTTATAGTTTGAGGGGGTAGTTTTGGCTGCGGTTTTAATGGGAACGAGTCACAATGTAATATTCGCCCGGAAGTACATATCCGCGGAAAATAAAGCCAAGCTATAAAACGACTGGCCAGCGTCTAAACTAAGTTCTACATGCTTTTCACCGTCTCTACCAAAGCCAGTTCTTTTGGTGGTCTTTGTAACATCGGGTCGACAAAAACGTTACTGCTTTCGGCTTCGGTCAAAACACTCAAATTAACTTACTTACATGCAAAATTAGTGAGCTCATGGCTGGGTCTCAGTATCCCCAGGCCACGAGGTCACTCCTAAAAACAGGGCTACTACTATTTGTTATATTACTATTGTTTTTGTTCAGTAGAGAAAAATCATCGTCTCCATCGAAGATGGATCAACCCTTTCCCTTAGCTCCTAGCTTCTCATCGTCGGAAAATGAATTCAGATGTTAAATAAATGCAATTCAGGACATAGGGAAGCTAAAAGTTTGTATAAAATGATATAAGTTCCAGTCCCGAGACCCCTCCGGATTCTTGAATCCGGGCAAATAACACCCTTATCTCCTCTCCGGAAGGCTTGTTTCCACCCTTCACCGTTAGTGTGAATGGCCTTGGAACGATTGTAGCGACACAATCGTTGCAACTCGGAGCGGTCTCTGCTATTTCTGCTTCTCGTTCAATTCTCGTTATGGTTTTTTATCGCGATTATCGTTGTTGTCGCCGTCGCAACTATTGTTGTTCTGTTTTTATTTCAGATTTCTTCCAAAATGGTCGTTTTTGACGTTTCTCAGAAATATGACGTCATCATTCGAAATTTAAAAAAATTAAAAATACCAGAGTGTTCTAGCCTTCACGATTCGTCCAATCGTCTGAATAACACCGTTAATACTCCAAAACTGTTAATTCGGAAGGTTAGCTGCTAATAATCCGAGATTGCATTTTCGTCCATTCTGGTCGAATGTCACACAAACTGTTGGTACTCAAATTTAGTTTTTTTTTTGTAGTTTGAAGTTCGATTAAAATTTGTTTGCCGAATGCAATGCACATCACGCGTCCCAGTAAAAAAAAGTGCAAATGGCGTGAATTTAATGAAAAATGCACTTAGAGTTTCAAAGCTTGGAGCCGAATGGAAGAAAAATACAATTTGACCCAGTTTTCTGCAGCCATCTCAAGTGGTATAGGGGTTTCAAAATTGTTTTAAAACCTCTGCAGTTAGTAGTGTTGATTTTTGTAGCCAAATAAAGCATGTTAAGGCATATGTTCTTTTATTGCGCTCGCTGCTAGGGATTTTGGCAACCGGTTTTTTTTAGCAGACCAATCTTTTAGCAGACTCGGATTATTTTTAAACTCAGAAAGCTAAGTTCAAACGCAGCGGCGATTAGTGACCGCTTGCTCCGATGCGCTTCAATTAAACACTAGTGTTGTGAGCGTAAATCTTTGTTTTGCCGCTAATATAGACTGTTGTCTTTGAAGTAGTTGTCTTGATTGGGGAAGCTTGATCCCAGACTGAAGCGTCATTTGAGTTTCGATCAATCATGTATCGCTTTATTACGCTGGTCTTCTAAAAGACTCAATTTTCCCTTTGTTAGGCTAAAAGATTGATCTGCTAAACGATCGATCCCCATTGCGCTCGTAACGGTACAATTTGGCATGGAATTCTTTTCGCTCTTACTTAATACGATGCAATACCAGGCGGCTTAATCGAAATATTTTGAATCAAATAAAACAATATCTGAAAAAAAATAACTGATACTATACAAAATTTATACATCAACACTGCCGAATCGAAGAAGTATTTGAAATGCAAACATGCCTAAAATTTTGTCGGAGAGGATTATGATGAGGCAAGTGAATATAATTTTTAGCAGGACTACAAGTATGTTCCCTTTTCAAATTTTTGTTTTAAGGGTTAATATAGGTATTTGTTTTCGTTTTTTTCTTTCGAAAAATATGGATATACTTCGAAAAATCTGATACACGGTTGCTGTGAAAGTGACAGAGAATGTTCCGATCACCCTTATCGGTCACGGTTGCAGGGGTCCAAATACCATACCCCTCCTCAAGGTGGGATCGGCTGTGGCAAAATCGGTGACATCTTTCTCCCCACGGAAAAAGAAGCCCAAGAGTGACAGATGGGGTTGGGCCGGGGGCAAATTAGAAAAAACCCTTATCATTACCCTTGCTTTAAGCAATGGTATTGCGATCGGGTACTAGACTTTTTTCCAGATAATAACTTCGTTCACAGGACTCATCTCGACTCATTCATCTACTGTGCTTTTCTGTTGCAAAAGACTTATTTAGAGCATGTTAGCATTTTGAGTGTACGCTCAATCAAACTGTTGAACTTAGCATTCGCGGTGCATTGAGTGAAGACACTATCATCAAGTTTCTTTTAACTTTTTTTGGCTTTATAAGGCTTCGCCTAATCTTATTCCGCTAATAGGCTTCGTTGTATCGAGTTAATTGAGTTGTACATAGTTTTTAGAATGAATCCATAGTAAAATTGGCATGGGGACATCTTTACAGCTGAATTCATACAAAAACAATGCGAAATAAAAAGTAATGCGTTTTTTAAAGAGTTTTTTAAATGCGTTTTTCAGTTTTCACGTATCAGTGCAATGAATCAAAGAAGGTCGATTGTTTTCTTTAGCAGACCGAAAGTGAAAGTCCCACAGCTCATGTGGATATATCCGGTATCATTGATTTGTGTAGAATTGGTAATTCTAGCAAATTTTTCGACTTAGCGTATTTTCTGCTTGGGTATCGTTACCTTGGTTTACGTTTAGGTATTTCATTTTTCGTTATGAGGTCTAAATAGCTTAATCGGATGGCTGTTAGCTAAGGGTAAACAAAGTAGAAAGATTGAAAAGTGGACTTAAAGCTAAATAAAGTAGTAGAAATAAAATCCAAGAAAAATGCACTTTTACCCGGACATTTCCCCCTCTAACTCTGGCTGGGATTAAGAAAATGGAAAACGGTTCATACCTGTAGGTAGCTAATTGTTATGGGATTGTACATGCACGGAACTATGTGCCTAGGGTAAATTGGGTCATGGAGGTACAACCGAGTATAAAAGCAAAACTTATCCCCGACCGTGTATTTTATCCTAACACGATAGGGAAAATATTAGTAAATTTGGTTCAAAATCGGATTATGATTAGTTTATTGGGATCGTACGACTTTGTTGCTTGGGTCAAGATTTGACACCGAAGTCAATTGGTATTTAAGTAAGTAGCGTAGGGGCGGATTTAACTGATAAGACTCATACGACTTCGGTTACTTACCCGATTTACGATACCAACCGCAGGGGGATGTATTTACGAAACGTGAACAAGTCGATAAAAACCCCGGACTTGGAACCCGTCAGCTTTGACAGAGGGATTAGGTAAAAGGGAAAACCATAGGGGGCGGTTGTGCTTAAGGGGATGACAACACCGATATGAAGTGCCGTGACTTTAACAAAAACGGAGCGCAAATAGAGATAAGAAGTGGAGGTTCGAGAGCGGATTTTGAAGGGTGAACGAGTTAACGAACGTAAGATTCAGTAGGTCCCAGTTGTGGTCACTATCTGAACTCATCAGTTAATTGTTTCACAGCGAGTGGAGTAAGAACGCAAACCGAATTGCCTTGTGGAATATTAGTTAGAGTAGAAGCTAGCAAAAGTCGGAGAGCTTAGTCGACGCGTGTACTGACCGAGTACGCCGAAGAAATTGTTAAGCGTGTACAGATCGCAAACCATTCTTTTGTATATTAATGAATTATACTCTGGCCGAACTAGTAGGCCCTTTGTATTCAGACTTATATATATTGAATTCATTTGAAAGAAAGGAATTCGTTGTACGCGACTTCAAGCGAGATATAGCGAGCAAGAGCATCACTGACCAAGGGGGAGCAATAGAATACAGTAGAGGACAACTCACTACTAACATAACCCTTTCGGGATTGTCGTTAATACCGAGCCTTAGTGTCCCCTGCTTTAGCACGGTACAAGGGAAAGCTTCGCAAGACCGTGTGTGGAAATCCTAAAGACGACATTGGCGCTCCTGGGTGGGCTTTGTCCTAGACTGAAGTTGCAAACGAACGAACAACCATCCCGTGAGCAAACACGATGATGAACGACGACGATAGAGCTGCATTGGCAGAGACTTCTGTGGCGGCAGCGAATGCTTTGGACAGGCTGCAAGGAGTCTTTGGCTTTGGCACCATTCGCCCCGATCGGTTTCCCTCCAGTAGCTATCAGAACTGGGCCGACTGGAGGAAGCATTTCGCCTGGGTTGCGGATGCTAACAGATGGGAAGATGAACAGGCTCGGATGGTGTTGCCTACGTGTCTGACAGGATAAGCTCTGGATGAATTTACCAGCATGCCAGCCCACTTCAGAGAGGAGGAAGACGGTTTCCCAGCGCCAACACTTGCACGGATGCTGGCCGAACTAGACCAGCGTATAATGCCCTTCCAAACTCAAGCAGCGGCTAGGGCGGAGTTCAAAAGTCTGATGCAAGGAGACAAGGAGGGCTTGAGGAAATTCTCTCGGCGAATCCGATCACTTGGAGATGTTGCTGATGGAAATCTGGGAGCTCAAGCTCGAGACGATATGAACCGAGAACAGTTCATAGACGGGCTATTTGACGTGGACCTTCAAGACCTACTTCTGCGAGAAGATCTAGGAAGCCTAGTGCAAGTAGTTGCCCGCGCCCAAGCCTTGGATCTTGTGAATAAAACGTCCAGGGCCCGGAACCGGAGAAAGATGCACCTTGCGAGGCTTGCCGAAAATGTCCCAGAGCCGGGTGCTGAGGCTGGTCGGAGTGTAGGCGGACAGATCCCTCGAAACCAACCCGTGGGATCTAGTCAGGGACGTCAGCAGGCGAGCAATGACCCCCGCATCGACCAACTGGTGAGTGTCCAGAATGATCTGTTAGCTCAGATGCAGAACATGACGGCCATGATGGGTAGGTTTGTTAATTCTATCATCCCCGTCCCCCACCCGGAAAACTCACCGCGGTGGGAACCTTCCCAACGACCCCGACAACTATACGAACCCCAACCCGGCGAGAATAGATCGAACTTATCTCCTGGCCTTGGAGGTCGTTACGGAATGAAAAACCAGATACCCCGTGGGAACTGTTTTGGCTGCGGCCAGGCAGGTCATTTTGCGAAGGAGTGCCCCCAGAAGAATTTGGATCATTTAAACTACCAAGGGCCGGGGCATTGAATATGCATCAGGGAGGTTTTGTCCCGGCCCAGATAAAGAATCAACAGCGAGTAAATCACCCATCCCCCACTTCCAACCCCTCTATGTACCGCTTGGACCCCACGACGAGCCCTCAGGTGCAAATGAGAGGCGAAGACTTTCGAGGAACAGAGCAGGTTCAGACTTTAGTCCACCAAACGACCCCCAGTCGACAGGAAGAACCTAAACAACTTACGAGTATCCAGTGTCAGACAGAGAGTTCATTGGAATTCGTGAGTGTTTGCCGAGTGCCTGAAGCACCATTCGGGCTAATAGCGGAAGCGATTTTGGGCGGGCTACCGGTAAAAGCACTAGTGGATACGGGAGCTACGATCAACCTAATACGAAGCGAGGTGTACCATAATTTGACTACAGCCCCACCGTTACGGCCCTACAAAGGGACACTAGAAACAGCGGATGGAAGGCAAGTGGGAGTCGGGGGATGGGTGACGGCTAACTTGGAGCTAGGGTCAATCGACGATGAGGTCGAAGCCCTGGTGGTGCCTGAGCTGAAAGCGGAAATGATCATAGGACTTCGGTCTTTAAAGGAGCATGAATGCTCGTTAGATTTTCAGTGTGACAACCTCTGGACGGGACGGAAAGAGGGATCTATAGTTCCCCTGCAATATGAAATATTGAAGGTGACCTCATACCCTAAACACCCGCCAGAGGACGATAATTACTGGGACGTAAACTCGTCGCACAGTACCCCCTTAACCGAACCACACACTCCTCTTGGTGGGTCAAACGTTGAGTCATCATATGCAATGGGGGATGTTGTAGAAGGTTGGCCCCCCGTCAATCAGGACCACGAGGTGCAGGGAATGCAAGAGGAAGGGTCGATGGACTTTCAAGTACAGGCTAAACGACATCTAGATGAACATATAGAGAAGATTCTAGAACTAGCAGCTCCCGAGGTGACAGGAACGGAGAGGGACCGGCTGAAACAGTTGATCCGTACTTATAGAGATGTGTTCGCTTTGACAGATGCCGAACTTGGCCAAACTAAATTAGTGACACATCGGATTGATACTGGAGACTCGGGCCCTATCAAGATTCCCCCCCATCGAACATCTTCCGCAAAGATGCCGATCATCAGGGACGAAGTTAAGAGCATGCTGGAGAAAGGGGTGATCCAACCTTCAAAAAGCCCTTATAGTGCACCAATTGTCTTGCAAACGAAGAAAGACGGGAGTTGGCGGTTCTGTGTGGATTATCGGAAGCTGAATGATGTAACGGTCAAGGACGCATTTCCGATTCCGAAGATACATCAAACGTTCGATGCTCTTAACGGGCAGAAGTGCTTCTCTTCCCTCGACCTGGCGAGTGGGTATTGGCAAGTGCCTGTAGCCGAGTAAGACCGACACAAGACAGCCTTTGTGACACCGGATGGAGGATTCTATGAGTACGCTATGATGCCCTTTGGGCTGTCCAATGCTCCGAGAACGTTTCAGCGCCTCATGAATGAATTGTTTCGGGACCACCTGTGGAAGTGGGCCCTAGTATTCCTCGATGATGTGCTGGTGTATAGCAAGTGCGAAGACAACCATTTTGCACACCTGAAGGCTACCTCCAGCTGCTAAGGGAGGCAAATTTGAAAGCCGAAGAAATGCAGGTTGGTACAGAAGGAGGTGACTTATTTGAGCCACATAATTGGAAACGAAGGTATCCAAGTGGATCCCAAGAAAGTTGAAGTGGCTGAGAACTGGCCAGTGCCCAAAACAGTAAAGGGGGCGAGGTCTTTCCTCGGATTCTGCAATTACTACCGTCGATTTGTGAAGGACTTTGCCGGGATTGCGAGTCCCCTGTCCTCTTTGACGAAAAAGAAGGTGCCCTTTATCTGGAACGACGAATGTCAGACAGCCTTCGATAGATTACGGAAAGAGCTTATTACGGCCCCAGTTCTGGAATTTCCTGACTACACGGGAACCTTTATAAGGGACACGGATGCGAGCAATACCAGCTTGGGCGCTGTACTCTCGAACGTCATCAACGGGGAGGAGAGACCACTTGTGTACGCTAGCAGGGTACTATCAAAAACAGAGACAAATTACTCAACGACTAAACGAGAAGCCTTGGCTGTGGTGCAAGCGGTGAAATGGTTCAAACCCTACATCTGGGGGGTAAAATTTGTCCTTCGCACCGACCACTCCAGCCTTCAATGGCTCTTTAGGCAGAAGGAACCCGATGGAATGACCTTCCGAATGCAACAGCAACTTCAAGAGTTTGACTTCAATGTAGTCCACAGAGCTGGGGCTAAACATGGAAACGCGGATGGCCTTTCCAGGATGCTAAAAGAAGGGCCCGACTGGATGCCAGGGGAGAAGGAGATGGCATTCGGGTCTTGCATAATTGGCCTTACAGAATTGGCCTTACAGAAAGCAAAGCAGCACCAAGTCGAAACTCTCAATGATCAGCGAGACCCAGGAAGAGGACGAGGAAGAAACGATTACCTGGGAACGGACGCCCTCTGAAATATCGACTCTGCAAAAAGAGGATGACGCGATGTCTCAGGTGTTCTATTGGGCGGAGTTGGAAGGCGACGCGGGCGATATGCCATCTCTGGGGAAAAAACCTCATTCCCAAAGAGCAGGCGATACAGTACGGACCCGAGGCTCTAGCTTACTGGTCTAGATGGAACGAACTAAGTATCCGAGGGGGGGGGGGTGCTCTATAAAAAATGGTTCCCAAGGGATGACTTGCGTCCGGTATTGCAGACGATTGTTCCTGCAACCGGGAGGAAGGAGATCCTCAACCAGCTGCACTCCTCGCAGATTAGCGGCGGACACTTTGCAGTTGAGAAGACCCTCGCTCGAATTCGTCAACGGTTCTGGTGGCCCACCATGAGGACAGACGTGGAGAAGAAGATACAATGGTGCCTCATTTGTGCAGCGCGGAGCACATGAGAAAAAAAGAGGGTCGCTGGGCTTGTCCCGTTTAAAGTGGGGATCCGATTCAACACATTGGCGGCGGACATCCTAGGGCCCGTGACGTTGGCAGCAAAGTCTCGTGCGAAGCACATATTAATAATGACGGACTTGTTCACGAAGTATGCAATTGCCGTCCCACTTGTATCCACGGATTCGGCAGAGGTGGCCCGGGAGATAGTCGAGAACTGGGTACTCAAGTTTGGGGCACCGAACATCCTGCACACCGATCAAGGGAAGAACTTTGGGAGCAATCTCATCCTCGAAATGTTCCGTCTGCTGGGGATCGATAAATCCCGCACTTCCCCGTACCACCCCCAAGGCAATGGACAGGTAGAACGTCATAATAGGGTAATTGCGGACGTCATTTCAAAGTACTGCGCGGACAACCCCCGGACATGGGATACAGTTTTGCCCTGCTTGAATTTCGTCTATAATACTACCATCCACCGAACAGCTGGTGCGACCCCTTTCAATCTAGTACATGGACAGGAATGCCAGTACCCAATCGACCTGTTCTACCCAAAACCCTACGACGAAGTTCCGACACAGGATGGGTTTGTAGAATGGCTGGACGAACAATTCCGAGACGCCCATAGCAGCGCTCGAGAGCTACTGGGAACTAATCAGCGACGCCAAAAGGATCAATATCGGAAAAGAGTTCACGGAGAACCGTACGCGACGGGAGACAAAGTGTGGGTTTGGGCGAAAGAGAAGATAAAGTCGAAGAAGTTCTTCTTACCATGGGATGGGCCCTATGTGGTCTTGGCCAAAGTCTCTGAAGTGAATTACAAGGTGGCCAAACCCTCCACCCCCGCAAAGGTGCGGTATTTGCATTTTAACATGTTGAAACCGTATGTAGAGGAGAACCCGCAATCCAACGAGGCTTCCCGCCCTAAGCGTCCGACCCCTTCACGGTCGGTCAGATTCTTTGACGACCCTGGAATTAGAGACGACGAGTTGGAAATGGCTATTGGAGATACCCACAAGTTAAGACCCTTGAGGTTACCTACCCCACGACTACCTCCGAATGCCCGGTTGAACGACGAACCCCTAGAGAGCCCTAACCCAATAGAGGATCCGAACCAAATCGAAGCCGAAGTAGTGGAGACTTACGACGCTGCCGAACTGGAGACCAGAAGGGAAGACGACCATCCGAACGCGCCAGCGGACCAGAAACTTGCTCCACCAGAACCTAACGAGTCCTTGGAGTTGAGGGGAGAGCACGAGGCAGAGGGCGAGGGCCGACCTAGTCGTAGACGGCGACCTCCTGTTCGCTTTGGGATTGACGAGTTCGAGCGGGGCTAACTCCAACCCCAATCAGACAAACACTATTAAAACTTTCTTTCCCCGTTATACCTATTAGCTAGATAAATTAGGACCTCCAAAAAAAAAAAATTTGCTATAACTTCAGAAGGGGGAGACCAAAACTTAAAACTTAAGGGAAATCTTTAATGAAATTAATGGATATACTTAAATGGTTATAGGCTTTCCAAATTCCAGGGGAAAATCAGATACTTAGGGATGTGACGGTCTTATTCATTTAGTCTTTCTTTTTTTTTATTATTGCTGTTTAGATCGTAAATTGTAATCTACATTTGAACTCATGGCTGGTCGGGCTGGCAATCCTCTTGCTACTTGGAGTATGGCCCTCATCGGCAGTGACGATCAACCATACCGCCGGAGCAGTGTTCATGGCGGAGACTCCCCTCATCATTGCGAGCGCAATGGAAACTTCTTGGGTTTCGGTACCATTCCCCGTGGTCCCTGCGATTAATCGGACACTCCTCGATATAGCCTTCCAGGAACATCAGTATATGTTGGCGGATCGCTGGAAAGAATGGGATGGCAAGATCTGCGGTGACAACATCACTACGGAAGCATTTGTGAATCTAACCTTCCTGGCATTCAAAGGCATTGAGTACGAAATTAGTGAAATAGAGGCCGTGTTCTACGAGATGAAGAACCGAGCTACGACCTTCGTTGACAAGCCCGAAAGGAGCTCCACGAGAGCAAAAAGGTGGATCAAGCCAGCGCTGGGAGGAGTTGCGGCGGCCATAGTGTTAGCTCCGATACTCAAGGAAGGGTTTTGTCGCTACTTCTTCTTCTTTGGTCTTTGTGACGGAGACTCGAACTTGGATGAGCTGGGCAACGAAGCTTCGTTCTTGGATGGGGCTGTCCGGACCATCGTACTCGAGACTGGGGAGAGGTTGCACTTTTTGGGCCACTCTCTTAAAAAGACGCAGACCCAGCTGAAAATGATATCGCACGACTCGAATGCAAACTTCGAATTGTTCAGGGGATTATTGAGGCATGTTCTAGGTGGGACTGACGACTAACGAAAGGAGAAAAGTGCCTGTAAGATAGTGCCATGGAACTTTTGACACCATCAGAGCCGAACTGATAGCGTTCAAAATGGCAGTACACAATTACGGGTATATCTTGGACGATGCGTTGAGTTCCTTGACACGAGGATATATTCCCGCTACTCTTGTTCCCCTGGAAGTACTGACGAGTATCTTAGATGGAATTCAGTTGGATAAGATGCAAGAGGCTATACCCAGGAACGAACTGATGACGTACTATGGATTTGAGTTGGTGCATTCGACGGTGATCACGGAAACGGGGATCAACGTTTAGATTAACATTCCTGTACACCACACGATGGGCCTGCACGATGTCTATCGGACGACTCCTCTTCCCCAGCCGGCGAATGGGGGATCTACAGCGACTCAGTATAAGTTTGTAAATACACACTTGCTGGTGTCGGAGAGACGGGACAACTTTGCAGAAGTATCTGAAGAAGTGATCTCAGCTCATTGCAGTGGAAGCAGCCGGTTGACGCTTTGCTTCCGACCTTTCGCGATGTCCCGAAGTAGTGAATCATCTTGTCTAGCAAGTCTCTTCTTCGACTTGCCTACAAATGCGTTGAAGTTGTGCCCTCAGGAGGTGATTGTTCTGCCAAAAATCCCCACGGTTGTACCTGGACGACTCAACTTATTTGGTAACTTCACGGGACGATGATTATACGCTTTTCAACTACAGCAGAGGAGCTAAGGAGAGGGGTGAACCCATATCCGGTTGCAGAAGTTGCCTTCTACGACCCAGTTGCGATGGTAGGATCGAAACGCCAGACGGTGCTTTGGTTCTAGTGCCAGATACACGGACCTGCCAGTACGAGACTGGATTAACGGTGACGATCAGACAACACCCGTTGATCCGGACCTTGTTTGCGACTTTGGAGGAAGCTGAAAAGAACCTCCCAGGAGTCATGATACCGGAGATCTTACGAGAGCAGGCGAGGAGTGAGATGGTCGAAGCACTCCGACTCAATCTGATCAAGTTGCCAGAGGGGTCGGTGGACGAAGAAGCCCTATCGGAGATTGCCAAGCCCTTTGCTGATGAAATTTTACGCAAACACACCTTTTTTCATTGGCAGATGTTGCGCAGTGGACCTGTGCAACTGGGACTGGTGATCTGGCTGTTGGTCGCAGTCTTTTTAAAATTAGGCTGCGTGTACTGGCGTTGTTTTTCAAGGAGGGCGCGTTTACTGGGAATTAATAGGCGTCGCCAACGAGGCGCGGACTTCGAGGACTCCTACTGTTGTGCGCCACTAGGACGACATCGAGGGGTGCCACCACCTAGATATGACCCCAACTACGAGGGTGGATCACAAAGACCCAACAGTTATCCCCAGGGACCCTCCGGAGGTGATTCGTTCTCTGGGCAGATATACCTACCCCCCAGAGTACCCGCTAGCTCATCATTCGATGAAGTGAACCTTACAAGGACCACAGAGGGAAGTGGGGCGTCGAGCACACCGCTGATGGGACGAGGCTTTAACTATGTGCGAGGCAAGTGGAAGGGGGTTTCTGGACGTGGACCCCGGATCAGTACAAGCGCGCTGATGGACACCACTCTGTGAGGAGGGGAGGATGAGGCGACCAGGAGGGTGAGAACCAGTCCGACCGGTTGTGAGTCTAAAACATTTTATATATTCATGAACTCAATATAATGCTCATCGTATTCGGTGCTACTATACTAGGGTGTGACCCCACCTCATCGATATCACTACTTCCTTTCAAACATTCATATCTATCTAAACGGATGAGGTTGGATCACACCGTGAGGAGTAACTTGATAGCAGTCATGTCCCCGAGTCAGCTCAGCTGACCCCTCCTTCATGGTATAACCATACGTGCTTTTATTTGACGGGGACTGACTAGAGGTTTGCGATCACACGATACAATTTAGTAGGATGCGCTAGGCGACATTAAAGAGGTTGAGGGTCATTAAAGACTTAATCAGGTTAATTTAGCGTAAGCTCAGGCTAATTCATAGCATACCAGACTTTCGAGGCCAGGCTTGCAGGTTAACCGACGAACATGACAGATTACAATCTTAAGTAAAAGCAACCGATTGATTGACGGGCCGTTGTGTCGCCTCGATACGAACATCTGAACAGGTGAAGATAAGGGAAAAAGAGAACCACGAAGGCTGAAACTGTGCATTGTTACTATCAAAATTCAGTCGTTAAGTAACCGTCGAATTTTAATAAATTCTCTAAATTACAAAAGAAAAAAAAGTCGCCAAAATGACAATTGTGTGGAGATCCTTCATCCTCCGAGCCTTCTTCACCATCCTAGACTACCAGGAAAAAGATGAGTATATAACTCTTTCACTGAAGAGTGGTGTCTCCCTGCACTTATTGGCAGACACCGCCTCCTGGCATGAGTTCCGGTTGTTTCTGCGGGGGCAGGGTGCCCCACGGCCTTTCCGACACTACCCTAGAGTCGAAGAGACGGTGCCGGATGTGAGCACAGCTCTCTGGAAGTTCAATCCGGGGGAGCCCGATCTGGAGAGTTGCTCAACTGCGGGCCAATTTCATGTACATGAGCCCGCCCTGCCACTGACACTTGCTCGACCGAGGGTCAACCGCCTTCGGAGAAGTCTGGGCGGGAGAGATTTCTCAGTTGGGAGAGTGATGAGGACTCTGCAAGCACCCACTCAATTTCCCTCTCCGGCATAGCAAGGGCTAGGAGGAGGAGGCCCAGTGATAGGCCCAAAATTAGGGACCTCTTTGACGAAATCAGACATACCATTGGGGAGGAGGAATATCGGGCGCTCCAGGCCCAATGGGGAGAGGGTAATTGGTCAGACGAATATGACGAATCCTCAACCAATTCGGGGGCCGAAAATTAGGAGAGGAGAGTTTATAAACTCTCGCTAATAACCAAGGAATTTACAAAGGAAGGAACTGATTAAACTTATAGCTTAAACTTAAACTTAACTATAGCTTACACCTAAGTAAAGTATAGATTGTAAATAGTCAGTAATTCAGTATTTAATGGTAAAAAAAGGGGGGAGAGAAAAACCTAACATTAATCGGGAGAATAATAGACTAGAAGGGAAGACTGTAGAATTGGTAATTCTAGCAAATTTTTCGACTTAGCGTATTTTCTGCTTGGGTATCGTTACCTTGGTTTACGTTTAGGTATTTCATTTCTCGTTATGAGGTCTAAATAGCTTAATCGGATGGCTGTTAGCTAAGGGTAAACAAAGTAGAAAGATTGAAAAGTAGACTTAAAGCTAAATAAAGTAGTAGAAATAAAATCCAAGAAAAATGCACTTTTACCCGGACATTTCCCCCTCTAACTCTGGCTGGGATTAAGAAAATGGAAAACGGTTCATACCTGTAGGTAGCTAATTGTTATGGGATTGTACATGCACGGAACTATGTGCCTAGGGTAAATTGGGTCATGGAGGTACAACCGAGTATAAAAGCAAAACTTATCCCCGACCGTGTATTTTATCCTAACACGATAGGGAAAATATTAGTAAATTTGGTTCAAAATCGGATTATGATTAGTTTATTGGGATCGTACGACTTTGTTGCTTGGGTCAAGATTTGACACCGAAGTCAATTGGTATTTAAGTAAGTAGCGTAGGGGCGGATTTAACTGATAAGACTCATACGACTTCGGTTACTTACCCGATTTACGATACCAACCGCAGGGGGATGTATTTACGAAACGTGAACAAGTCGATAAAAACCCCGGACTTGGAACCCGTAAGCTTTGACAGAGGGATTAGGTAAAAGGGAAAACCATAGGGGGCGGTTGTGCTTAAGGGGATGACAACACCGATATGAAGTGCCGTGACTTTAACAAAAACGGAGCGCAAATAGAGATAAGAAGTGGAGGTTCGAGAGCGGATTTTGAAGGGTCAACGAGTTAACGAACGTAAGATTCAGTAGGTCCAAGTTGTGGTCACTATCTGAACTCATCAGTTAATTGTTTCACAGCGAGTGGAGTAAGAACGCAAGTCGAAGTGCCTTGTGGAATATTAGTTAGAGTAGAAGCTAGCAAAAGTCAGAGAGCTTAGTCGACGCGTGTACTGACCGAGTACGCCGAAGAAATTGTTAAGCGTGTACAGATCGCAAACCATTCTGTTGTATATTAATAAATTATACTCTGGCCGAACTAGTAGGCCCTTTGTATTCAGACTTATATATATTGAATTCATTTGAAAGAAAGGAATTCGTTGTACGCGACTTCAAGCGAGATATAGCGAGCAAGAGCATCACTGACCAAGGGGGAGCAATACAATACAGTAGAGGACAACTCATTACTAACATAACCCTTTCGGGATTGTCGTTAATACCGAGCCTTAGTGCCCCCCCCTTTAGCACGGTAAAAGGGATAGCTTCGCAAGACCGTGTGTGGAAATCCTAAAGACGACAATTTGCCTCGCATGGCCAACGAAGCAGTAAGACATTCAAATTCATACGTTTAACAGCAAGTATTTGATTCGAGCATTATCATGTACGTTTAACGTTTAAAACAACCCTCATTGGGGCAGGTAAATGGTCAACTTAACGAACGTTGGATACGAACAAATCCCCTCCAAGGGGCCCAGCTAGGTGAAGCGGATGATGAACCAGGCAATGAATCGCACCCTTTTTCTATAGGCAAATTGTTAGCAAGATCTCAAGTTCTAAATGCAGGTAACGTCATTACAATTCAGGTCTTTACGAGGACTGATTGGTCATTTTTCAATGATTTTACAATGCCAAAACATACTCCCATTGTTAATGTTAAATGTTTTCTATCCGACTCTTTCTCCCAATTTTCGAAAAAAGAAATTTTGCTCAGAGTTACTTCGTGAATTTAGCTATACGCCTATGCTAACTTTTACCAATAGAGCATCTGATTGCATTTCTACCGGACGTTTTTTTAAAATCGATATAGATGACTCAGTAGGTAATTATCTTTAAGGTACCCCGGAAGAAGGACGATACTACGGTAATTACTCTGCTCAGCAACAACCAAGCGGATCATTGCCATTCAGTCTACAATGTACGCTCAGTAAACTGTTGAACTTAGCATTCACTGTGCATTCAGTGAGGAAACTGTGTCATCAAATTTCTTTCAACTCAACATCGGTTCTGCCAACTACACTCAGTTTGCTCAGTAGAAACACTCACATTCATGCGATAGTTTTCGTAAACTTGAACAATGTATTTTCTTGATAGTGGAATTTCAATGGGTCGTAGATAGATCATCTACGACCCATTGAGTTTCCAATATCTTCGACAGTTCGGTACAAATGTACTCAACGTTGACGCTTTCTGGCATAAACGCTGAAAGAAATTCTGAAAGATTTTGCTGACAGTCTGTACGGAGTTCGCAACCTGCTCAGATGAACGGTAACAGACCCAATTTAGCAAATGTCAACAGATAAGCTGAGCAACTACTATCTCGCCATTATCATAGATACAAAGAAAATCAAGGGTGCGTCCCAAAATGAAATGGTACTAAAAATTTCAAGCGCCGAGTAGTCCGGCACAAATATTATCGTTCTCGGGGGAAAAATTATCGTTTTCAGTTAGCAGTTGTTTATATTGATTGGCCGATCAAGTATGTTTCTGATTACGCCACAGAATGAGAAAAAAATTCAGAATTTCACATTTAAAATGTTGGTTCCGAATCTTCTGTCATTTGCCCTTATTCCCGGTTTATTTGAATCTCTTCTTGTTTACTATTTGGATTATGCCGTTTCTCGATATTCTCCATAACACCCGCAAAACAGGATGTAGGCTTTTTAGACAGCGGCGACCCGGCTGACATATGCAAGAGTAACCTCTCAACAAGCCCAAAAGGGGTTCAGTTTGTAAGTTGGAAACTGAACCCAAAAACAATGGATCCGAAACAATTGATGGAAACTAGACATGGTATGAATAATGCGTTCAGCTCAGATCAAAATCAATCAAAAATAAACTGGGAAAGCATGTTGTTTGCTAAGATAAAGAGAATCTTTAATTGATGTACCACTTTTAAAAACTGAGCTTCGTTCAAGCTTTGCAGCTCTAATGGGACCAGTATTTTTCTTAGTCTTAATGAACAGTTGAGATCGTTAGTGTTGTATTGAGTAGTTTTGCATATTAGTTCTCAACAAAGGTTTTTTCAAAAGCTCTCTTTTGATGATCTGGTATTTCCATTTCAAGCAATAAATCATTTAAATGATCACTCGTAGGCAGTTTGGCTTAAGATAAAAATCATTTTTTAAAGTCTTTAAGTATATCGCGCATTAATAGTTTGTTATTCTTCTTTGCCTTATAAAGCTAAAACAGTTTCCTGATTATTTATCCAAAAATATGGAACGATTCATCTTCTGCAAATTAACGATCGTTAAAAGGGTATTTTAGCTTACACAACCATATATGAAGATACCATTTTGAAAATTAAACTTAAAATTTGAAAAATAGTAGTACGGTAACCCCCATCGAGTAAAATTAGTTCTTAATTTTTTAAGGATTCCGAAGAGGGCAACTCATTTTTGCGTGTATATATTGATATGTTTAATTCTGAAGTCAGAACGTAATTTCCACGCATGAATAGTGTACGTGCAAAATTGCACCGCCTGTAGTGTAAAAAGGCTGCGAACATTTTCTTTTTGCTTATGATACTACTATAAATGGGTTATCTTGCTCATTTCAAGAAATTAAAAATAGTTTGGACAAGGTTTTTCAGTGACTAGAGGCAAATAAGTAAAGTCTAAACTTTGAAAAAACCATACAATTTAGTTTAAAAAACACTTCTAACATTCCAATTTTTTCGAGAAATAAAAAGTTTCAATAAAAAACTGCAAATTTTTGGGAAAATTTTTGAATTCGAAACTTAATTTCATCAGTTCTCTTTAAAATTTTTCTGTTCAACTACTCAATGATATGGATAAATTATTGTTAATAACAGGGACAAAAATGAATTAAAAACTTTGATTCAATCGATACATCAAATGATGTTTGAGGGATAACGGAACTTAATTTTTCTTTGATGCTGGTCGGAAAAAAAAACAATTTTGTTCGTTGATTAATACGCTTGCGATAAGAAAGGGTTTTGCAATCAAGTACACCAGATTTTTTCTCTTGAATGACTTTGTTTAAAGGTCTCATCCGGACTCCTGGCAGTAACTTGCTTCATTGAGTTCAGTTTTCTCAGTTTCCTCTACACTCTTAGCCTGCTGGTAATGATTACGCCTGGGACGACAAAGGTCCTGGGTTGGAATCTGACCTGGACCTGTTTTTTTTTTTCAAACGGGAAATTTTGTGCTTAAAATAAAACTGTTGACCTAATATTTGTATGCTTGTTTCGTCGGCTTAGTTGCCACATGTAAGATTCGTTTCTTGTTGCTGTAGAGGGTTTGCATTGTAGTTGTTGTTAGTGTAATACCATTTTAAAAAGCGGTCGAATCGAAATTTGATGTTTACATTGGTTGTTATTTGATTGTAATTGGTTATTATTTCAGCTGGATTTTTCAGGCTTTATTAGTTCATCTTACTGTGGAATTTGATAACTGAAAAAGTATTAATGTGAGTGTGTGTTTTGAGGGGAAAAGTAACTTAACATTTTTATTTGCCGTTAGTTTATCGGCTAAATGCGTATCATTTAACAGGATGGCGAAGCCTCTTCTTGTTAGTGCATTATCAGTGCCAGCAGATGAATACCGGTGCCAGTTTTTTTTCATCGCGCTTCTTTACTGAATCGTTCAAAATCTCAGCAGGTTTACACAGTATATATATTTTTTCAAGTAATATGAGCAGCTCTAAGAAGAATTTAGTTGGGTCAAAAAGTTGGGTAGAAAAGTTAGGCCAATGAGCTGGGTCAAAAAGCCAAAATAAAATACTAAGAAATGTCACTGCCTGGCATTTACTTTCATCAATGCGATTATCAGTGCCTGCGAGTTCTCAGACACGGTGGCCACCCTGATTAAGCTCTCAGTTTAGTTTCTGAATTGTGTATTTCATCTTGCATGCAGTACATATATGGCTTTCATGGATACTTTAGTTTCTTTATTTTTCCAATAAAATTTTGGTGAATATTTCATATTTTCAGTTGATAGCTGTCGGCTTTACTTTCGTCGACTTATTCACCTAATATTTTGATTCCTACAAACTTTTGAAATTAGTTTTGAGATCGATAACATTTTGATTTTTAGAATGCTCAATTTGAACACAACTTGGAACCCTTTAAAAAATTTAGTCGATTTAAGCATCAAAAACTTTTGATTTTTTATTTTGTCATTTTTCTAGTTTTTCGAATTCCTCTTTGATAGTTTTTGAGTCTCTTGCTGTTTTAATCCCTTACATGATGTATCACAAATATTGGGAAGATCAGCTGAGTCTTTGTGTATCAGTTTTGATCACAGGCAGTCTTCGGGCAATTTATGTCAAATTCCGATAAATTAGCTCCTATTTCTGTGGCAATTTTGGTGACCTTTTCGATGCTTTGTTCATTGTTGTCATACGTTCTTCGACCGTTTTTATCGACATTGGGGTTTTCGGGATATCCTTTCTGTTAGTTCACATGGTCTATGATAAATTTGGTTTCGAGGATATGCTTCTGTAACAATTGCATTTGTCGGGCTACAGTTTCTAGAAGAGTTTTCAAAACTTTTTTCTGATTTTATTGATGCCATGCGAGTCTAAAGTTTGGGGGGTTTTTAGAAGATTTTTCACCAACGATGTTTCTTCATAATTGTCTAATAAGGGGCTGAAATCTGAACTTGATCTTTTCGATTTTCAGAGCGAGTTTGATCCTGGTACCTCAGCTCTGGATATTCAATAGTTTTGTTCAAACTAATTTTTTTGGGAGAAGCTTCTTAGCCCACATCATGATCCATATTATTGTTATTTTCCATTTCTGCTTCTGAAACTGTTTTGTAAATTTGTCAAAACAATTAGGCGAATAGTATTTGATGATGCAGCTTCTCCATGACCGAACAAGAGAATGCAGAAAAACCAATCGAATAATTTTTAAAATGATCTCAACTTAATGATTTTTGCGCTTAATTGTGTTTAATGCCTAATTCTGATCTGCAAGTTTAATTTTAAGCATTTGGTCATCGCCAGCAGGGATGCACCCCTTGTGTCAATGTTGATTGCTTAATATAAAAGTTTACCTGAAGTTTCAGTGTCGACATGAATTATTCTCAGAACCCAGCTTCCATCTCACTGATGTTTTCTCTTTTTGCTGTGTAAATTATATTCAATAGAGAAAAAAACTAGCAAAATACAACAGCTAACTTTCCCTGCGCGCCAGACAGGCTGTTGGAATCCAGTGTTCGAATGAGATTCATAATGAGACTTCTTGGTCGACACTTCTGATTCGCAAAGTTGTCGCCAAAAGGGATTAATTTTTTTTTTCATTTTGGTCGACTTAAAAAGAGGAAAAAGTCCTCAAAACTTTCGATTGAGATACCTAGGTTCGAGCCTGATTACATGAATGTTCGGTAGTTAATGAGTAACCGTTTTCTCGAAGTGGTCCATTCCGACTAATAACTCTTTTTCGGTCCTTACCTCCCCTCGACAACTCACAAAATAAATCCGTCTAAAAGTTGTTCATACGTCCGTTTGCATGTTCAAAACGATTTTTTTTTTTCAAATTTCTGCCGTTGCACGCACTGACATGCTTTATCTTGATAACGACCACTTGATTTTATTGTAATCGTGATTTAGCGTGTTAGCAGAAGTCAAAAGTAGGGAATGGAAAAAGCCAATCTAACTAGGCGCGGAAAATTAGCTGGTAAATTGTTCAAACTGCAACATTCAGGCTGTTCCTCTGAAAACAGCTGTCTTGATTTTCTCCAGAATTTTTTATGGAGAAAAGTAGATTTTGCCTCATATGAAATTTATCAATATTTTGAGCCAGAATTTATAAGTATAAATAGTGCAATTAATTTTCAGTAAAGTAAGATGAGTTCGAAAATTGACAATTCGGACAAATTAGCGCACGATAGTTCTGAAACGATTTAAGCGGCGAGCTCGTCCGGCTCAGAAATCATTTCCAATCGAATTGAAGAAAAACAAGACTGCTCGTATCAGGGCGGAGCCCTGAATGTTCCGACTGTCTATTAAGGTTTATGGAGCAGTAATAACATTAAAAAATTAAAAGTAATTAAAATTTTTATATGAAAATCATCTTCCCACACACCATATAAAGTACAAAAGGATAGATTTCGCTACTTGCAACAAATCAATTATGGCAACTAAGCTTCGTTAAACCAATTTGGAACGATTTCTAAGACGGATTAACTCTCCGCTTGCGCGTTAATAGCGCGAAATATATCGCGCGTTAATTGTCCCAAATTGACCAAAATGACAATCTTTAAACCCCCATAACTTTACAAAAAATGATCACATGTGAAATATCTTTTCAAATTTGAGCTCAGGACAGCAATACCTTTCGAATGATATAAAAATATTCCGTCAAAAATTGCTAGTTAAAAAGTCGAAATTTGTCTGAAGAAAAAAAAACCCACCCCGAGCACAAATATTCCGTTACTTTCGTATCGAAAGTCGGAACAATAAATGGTATGGTTGATACGCTTCCAGATGCTGAAAAGTTTTTAGATTCTATTAGTTTGTACTCTACATAGCATGTGGTGGGACGATTTTTTTTAATTATTTTTTTTTAAAACTATTCCATAGGGATTTTTACCGATTACTTTTATTCAAAAAACCTCAGAAATAAAAAGAAACAATCGGACATGCAATGCTGTGCTTTAATTATGATCTTTATAACAGATAACGCGAATGCTCTACAAGCAGCACAGAAAGTTGACAACGTTTACTAGTTCTTGGAAGCTCAGTTAAATCGTACATTCATCTTATAAAACAGTAGCAGGCAGAAGGGAAATTATGCCAATTCGGTTTCTGCCCCCTTACTTTGATTTGCAGTTACTGCATCTATTTCAGACTCGTTTAACTAATAAGATGAGTCAACAATGCTCTTGGTACATTTATCAGCTTGTTTTAATGGAAGAAAGTCAGAAAATTTTTATCTATAATTTTCACCAAGAGATCTTAGTAAAAGGATCGGTTTGCTCTAAAGATAGGAAAAGTTTTTTTTTTTAATTTGGCAGACTTCAAAATTCGAAATATTTCAAGTAAAAAATTTTTGCGAATTTATTGCTTTATGTTAAATGGAACTTAAAATATTCTGGAAAGTAAGGGTGAGAGTTATCATAGTTTATTTTTTCATCGTAATTTGTTGTTATTATTAATAATGTTATTACAGTTAAAGCGAATGCCCTGCATGCAGCACAGAAAATTGTGACAACGTTTGCTAGCTCAAGATAGAAACTAACTTTAGTTAAAGGCGCATCAGTCCGGCATAGACATCTTTTCCGATTGGATTGAAAAAAAGATTGGTTTGTCTGATAAGCTTTAGCCGAACAGTTTTTTTTTGCTGCTAGTTTGTACTCTGCATAGAATGAGGTGTGAAGATAGAAAAAGAAAACTTTTTATTTTTTGATTGCAAATTTTACCAGTTTTGTGGTAAAACTACCTCATTAAAAATTACCTCGTTAACAAGAAAAGGTGATTGGAGAAGCAATGATGTACTTAAATATATACAGAGTTTCTCAGTTTGAAATTTTTTACTCAAATAAACCTATCGCAGTAGCATGCCCAGGGGAAATTATGCGCATTTTGTTTCTGCCTCTCGCTTTGATTTTCTGTTAGTGAACCTATTTCAGAATCGTTTAACTAAAAAGTTGATCCAAGAATGCTCTTGGTACTTATATCAGCTTGTTTAAGGGAAGCTCTATATCTGCTCTTTTTAACTGTTTAGTTCTTGCGACCATATATGACGAGGAAAAATATCTGAAACCTAAGTATTTCTTCCCGCTACTTCATTGAATAATCAAAACTAAATGGTTGACTCATGTAATTTTATCCTATAACAATCGCTTAGCCTTTTTTTCAACCATTGACCCTTTGTTTTCATAATTTTTTTTGTTATCGGCTGTTCAACGCATTGTAGCTCAAAATTTGATGAACTCAGATATCAGTACGACGCTCTTTTTGTTCTTCTTTTGTTTTCTTTCGTTTTTCTTTGTTCTTTCTTTTTCTTTGATCGTTCCGACAAAATTTTTACATGTTTAAGTAGTTGCCTCTGTAGAATCCAGGAGCACACAGACATAAGGTTTTGCGCCTATCCAGTCCACTTTTTGGCCTCGTAATGATCACGGTTTTTAATCGGGAATGCTAATTGATCTTGTACTCGCCAAATGATGATGTTCCACCCGCATTGGCAAAACTAATTATAATTATAAAAATTATAATTGAGTTTTACAGATTTTCTACTTTGAAAAAAATTGATTGTTGTTAACCCAATTAGACAATAAATTGGATAATATAGGGATTTATGCAGTTCAAAAAAGTCGATTATATAGTCTAGAAAATGTTTTAATTTTGCTGTATTAAATCTTTAGGGAATCTATAAAAGTTGAATTCAAACTAAACGACACAAATCATGAAAATCATCAAAATAAACAAAATATTGGGCATAAAAAATAAACAATCAAATCTTGAACACTATCAATAGAAACAAGACAATCTCTTCTTGTTTTTATCAATTTTAGTTATTTTCGACATAACAGGACACATTACATTTTTTTAACGTGAAAATCTGCACGAATTTCATAAAAATCAACTATATGAACAAGACTTGGTGGACAAAAAATGCAAAAAAGCGCGCGGGAAGCTTATTGTTTTTAAACCGTCTCCTCTTTGGAAATATCGCAAGACATCCACTTTTGTCTGACCGACCCGCTAAAATTATTTGATCTTTGGTGGTCAAGCGCTCGCCGAAAACTGAAACTTCTTTAGTCAAAATGACTCTTTTCTGTACGCACCTTCATCATGGATCATCAACTCCTACCAATAATTGTTTGCCTAATTTCTCATGAAAGCTTCAAGCCCAGCTACTGGAAAAAAAGCAAATAGCAAAGAGAATGGAAGGACAAATGAAGAGAAACGACATCTTTGAAAAAAGAAAGAAATTCATATTATTTGCCTATGTCATTTGAAAAAGAGAGAAAAAACTCTGTTCTAATAGAAGTAGGAAAGTCAAATTTTCGGATTGTTAGGAACGGGTTTTGAAGTCAACTTATTTGAATTTTTTCTTGGTAATCGATTTTTGTGATAATTCGTGGTATTCGAACTTCTTCATGCTATACTTCGTGGTGATTATTTAGACAACTCTTTCCAAATCAATCAATCTGAAAAATCATTATCATGATGCTCGATATTTCTCAGCTATTGTTGTGAAACATGCCGACAATCCACAGAGAAAAATAATCAATTTCATTAGATTTCAATTCTATTGAATTGGGGTAATCGAATCATTGAAAAACACGATTCTCAATCGAGGCTAAACGAGACCACTATATTACTTCAATTTAAAATCAAGAACTTGTCTTATATGACTTAACTTTGGTCTTATTTTGACAGGTATGTTAGTTTTATCAAATTTAGTCCTTATCAGCAAAACGACAGTTCATAAAAAATTGAGCGAAATTAAAATGGATTTTATGCTGTTGATAATCGGTTTAAAAAGTATATTTAATCTGTATTAAAAATGTATAAAATCTGTATATAATCTGCACTGCAATATTCACTTCAAAATGGATTGGGTGACGATCGAATCAATTAAAATAAGTTTAAAATGCAATTGATTGTAGTCGATTGGATAGTCAAAGATTGGATCCTAAAAAATAGATTTGCTGAGCTGTAGGTTACTTAGGATAATCGATTGCAATATTAATTTTGCGATAACAGGTAGACATGCTGTAAGCAAACTTATTGTTGACATTGCTCGCGTGTATGTAGTTAACAAAATGTTTTGCAGCTTTTTTTTAAATCCAATTATCTCTAAAAATTACTTCAAAAATAACTGGGCGCTCTAAAAATTCCTGTCTTTCCCTTGGTACTTTTGTTTTCGTTTGTTTTTCTTGGAAAACATGAGCAAAATTCTCTTGAACTTCCCTGCTTTTGCTAAATAATGAAGACTTCATGATAACTTTTTAGTGTGCAGAGTTTACAAACGTTTTTCACCGAAATTAGTTTTCCTGTTAAGAAACGATCATTTTGTGTTAACATAATTTGTGGATGATGGGCAATAACAAAATTCTATTCATTTTTGGAATGATTTAATAGCGTGCACTAGAAAGCTGGGAAAAAGCGCGATTTGGTTGGTTCAGTCTACCATATGTGGTTACTCAATAGCTGGTGAGTGACAGAATTAGTTTCTATAGAATTAAATTATTAAAAAGATGATTCGGAGAATTAATTGGCAGAACAAACATCAATTTAACTTCTCATCGCTTTGTTTAATTACGCAAAGTTTTCAACACTCAATCAATAGGGAAGTTTTAACGAAACAATGACAAGCGAATGACTGCTTGGTTTGTTTTTAAAAAATCCCTGATTTTTTCGACTGCTGAAGAAGCCCTGAATTTCCTGAAGTCTAAATTACATTTTGCTAACAGATAATATTTTCAAATTTTTTTGAAAAATATACTCCATAAACAATGCCAAGTTTCATTGAGCCAAAATCACTCCGACAAATTTATCCCAGAATTTTTCATTCAAAAAGATGACTATTTTGCAGACAAAAACGTTGAAGTCAGAAATTTCCAAAAAAAACAGATTTTTCGACAGCAAATTAAATGATAAAGAGTGCTGTGATTTAAAGAGTGCTGTGAAACGCTAAGTAAAATACTAGCGTGACAATAAAAGCGCTGTGATACATTGAAGCTGAAAGTTTAACGTGAGTTTTTAGTCATTCTATAAACGATTCTTATTGTTCCGACTTTCGATACGAAAGTAACGGAATATTTGTGCTCGGGGTGGGTTTTTTTTTCTTCAGACAAATTTCGACTTTTTAACTAGCCATTTTTGACGGAATTTTCTTACATCATTCGAAAACTATTGTTGACCTGAGCTTAAATTTGAAAAGATATTGCACCTGTGATCGTTTTTCGTAAAGTTATGAGGGTTTAAAGATTGCCATTTTGGCCAATTTGGGTAAATTAACGCGCGATATTAACGCGTAAGCGGAGAGTTAATCCGTCTTGGAATTCGTTCCAAATTGGTTGAAAGAAGATTATATGCCGTAATTGATTTGTTACAAGGAGCGAAATCTATCCTTTTGTTCTTTATATGGCGTGTGGTGATGATTTTCATGAAAAATTCCAAATTTTAGAAATTTTTTTTCGTTTTGTTTTATTTAATTTAATTTTTTAATGTTATTACTGCTCCATAAACATTAAAAAGCGTTCGGAACATTCAGGTCCTCGCCCTGATACGAGCAGTCTTGTTCAACTTAAAATTCAAAGTTTGTCTATAATTCATAAACCAAAAACTATTTGAGACCAGACCAGTTTATGGGCATTCGGAGCATTCAGGGTTTTACCCTGATACGAGCAGCCTTCTTTTATAAAGAAAACAAATATTTGAACTTTTTGAGTTCATTTTTGATTATGGATAACGGGATCATTTTCGCTGGTCAGGTTATGCTCATGACACGTTTTTTATTCAATTTTTAACGTGTTTGAACAGAAAAAAAATAAGCGAGCGGCTTGGATTAAATGACAACTTGGAACTGTCGAAAACTGGAAAGAAGCAAAAAATCTGAGCAAGTATCAATTTGGATCTGAACAAATCAATTGAGCACTCGGTCTGAAACTAGATACGCGTTGCATGCTTGTGAGACACACTTTGATTTAGAAACCCTCTTGGTAATCGACGCCACGCGCAGACTGACAAAAGTGCGCTTATTGCTAGGCAGCTGGGAGAAAAGTTCCAAATATTACTTTTTCCTATATAAGTATCATAAGTTCCCAACTTTCACCTGTTGCTGTTGCCGCTGCGCTTTTGTCAGCCGTTTGCATTTTTTCGAACTTCCCGTTATTTCTGGCTTAAAGCCGCCGATTGGCGCACTTCGCTCGCGTCGCCGCATCGAGGCGATAAATGACTCTAAATTTCGTATAGAGTCCTACCCTCTATTGGCAAGCTCGCAACACATTGGTTCGACTGCGGCGATCACGATTATTGTTTGGATTGTCTCTGGCTGAATTGTCTTTAGCCGCATTGTCTGGACGCTGTTTGCTTGATCATCGTGAAACACGTGTGGTTGATCATCGTGTCTCACGTAAAGATATAACTAGTTCCTTTGAGTTCAAAGAGCCCAGTCACATTGCGCTGGCTTGTATGAATAGCTCAATGAACACACTGAGTTAGGTTCTCAGGTCAACTCATAGAGTAATTTCAGATAAGGTACACCGTCTGCTCGTCACGCTATCTTATTTTCGGCCGGATAGATTCATGCAACTTCTTAGTCTAGTACTCTTATATCTCTAAGTCTCAATAGATCTAGAGTATACTGGTTTAGCTACGAGTCGGTCTCTTGGAAAAAGCAACTAAGTTGTAAGTTAAATTCAAAATGCTCTGGTGCTGAAGTTAGTTTGATGGAATGCAATTGGTCAGTCTTTAATATTTTATGGGATTAAAATGTCTAATTTATAACCAATAATAAGAAATAGTTTGGATCTGGTTCCACCCATCAGGGGTTTACAGAGTTTTTGTTCTTTTGACTTCTATCTGTAATGGAGGATGGATGATGATCGTTTGTATTTCGCGAGCAACATTTCTATTCCGTTCTTGGATGTGAAAGCTCCAGGAAGCTGGAATCGTAGAGGTCGTCCTGTCATTCGACAATGACTGTGACCGAAAACGAAATCAATCTGATTTCGAAATGGTTTGTTATGATCGTTTGCTCTTGATCGATGTGGAGAACTGTGCTTCGATTTTGCTTGGGAATGGCGTTGAGCTCGAGTTTGGAGGGAATGCCTTGTAACTCGGATCTGTACGTATACTTGAACATCGAGGTGGCCATTGGTGTGGTTCAATGAAGTCCTTTGCTTCGGTGTCAAGTCGTACTTCAAATCATCTGAGTTGTGGTTGTGAGCGGCATATCGGTTGTGTTTGGCCATTCTGTGGTTAAGTGTGATGGGATCATCTTTGTCTCTTGATGCTCGTCTTTGTGATTGTGTATGATCTATAGTACTGCATTATATAATTTCCATAAATAAATGTTAGCTAGTTCTTTTTTCAGTTATGATTTCTTATTAGTTTTTATCGCAAAAAGCTTTTATTTTTTAATTCAGTTATTTTAAAAGAATTACTCACTCTTGAGTACCTACCTCTTATTAAAAATAAGAGTGTGTCACAAAGCGTGTGTTCTAGCGCGGTGGGTTAGGCCGGCTATTAAGCATGCTCAGGACGTCGTCCTCTGGTGGGTTAGGCCAGGAGTGAGGGTATGAATGCATGCTGGTTTTTTATGGGGTCCTCTTTTGTGTTAACTTTTTCTGTCATGTTTGTTACTGGTTTTTTCCTTCTGTTGTTTTGGTTGTGTCCGTTTCTCAAAAATCAAATTGTTTGGTTTGGGTTTGTCTTTCGACTTTTTGGTGTTTTATTCTTTCTTTTTCTGACTTATCAATAGTCTTCAAAAGAATAAATTATCGGGTTCTGTAAGCTGGTTTAATCCAGTTTGGGTACCGTGGGTTTTCTTTTCTTAGTCATGCTGTTAGTTTGTGGTTTATGGTGTTTAGTAAGCTGCGTTGGTTAGTTGGGATTATTATATAAATCCTTTCCAACCGGGTTAAAAGAAAGTTTGAAACTTGTTATTACTTGTTTGAGTTGTCATTAGTGAAAGTTAAAACTTGAAATCATTATTTTAAACAACTCCTCGTGGGAGAGCTGTGACAATGTGGATAGAATTTGTGTGCGAGTGAATTTTATCTTTAAAAGGTTAGTACTGCTTGCATTTATATAGATTTACTACTGCAATTTTTAAATTTACTGCTTCGTGGGGGTTGAAATTATTAAATTATTTTCATTTTTTTAAATTTACTACATTGGGGAAAAGAATTTATATATTAATTTACTACTGTAGAGAAGAAATTTACTGCATCATTCATTGCGGTTTGTTAATAAAAGTTTAAAATTTATGAAAAAGTTTGTAATTTATATATATTTTTTCAGTTTGTAGGTGATCGGGATCTAAAGACTAAAGAAAAAGAAAAAACATTTAATGAGAAATGGTTAGTTTCTTTTGAATTTATCACTTTTAAACTATTTAATTCAGACTTACCTAGTCAATGGGAAAGAAGCCATGAGGGGAATATATCGTGTATAGCGTCTGATTTGGTTAGTAGTTTTGCTAATATGCGAATGATATTTTTAGTATGAACCAGTGGCCAAAGCAATTGAAGTGCTTTGATGGTGTTTAGTTCTTCAGTGCCAATGGAAAATTTGTGATTGGTGTGTTGGATAAGATTAAAAAGCTTGTGATTATAATTATTATTGTGAATGAATTCTAAAATTGGGATTTCTATAGGTTGGATATATTCATTGCGGGACAATGAGAGGTCGGGATTCTTCTACATTGAAGGTCTTGGTGAGTGGACAAAGTATATACATTTGGGTTATGGGGTCATAGTTTCGGAGGATGCCTTGAAAGTTAGCATTTTTAATGCAATATGTGAAATTAAGGAAGAATGGTGACGTATATTTGGAGTTTATAAATTGAAATCGATGGTGGGGTTGTCGTGATGGTGTATGTAAGTTGAAGTGATTTTGGATGAATTTATAGTAAATGTAAGTATGTGTTTGTTTAGTTCCTAACATGATGTCGTGTGAACAGTGCAGATCTTGTTCTTTTGGAGTGAGGAAGTGGAAGGTTAGTGAAAAAGTTTCAAAGTTGTCGTGGAATGATTCGTAAGCTTGGATGTCGATTAGTGCTTCGGAAATGATGTGATCGTGTTTTCTATCTATTGAGCTTAGTGTAAAGATGTATCTATGAAAAAATTTTTTTGGTTAGTTGCGGTTTAGCAAATTTGTCATCGCCGGGGAATTGGTCTTGATTGGGTCGGATGATATTGTGGTCATAGTGCTCGATGGAGTATTCGTTGGCTCGGGGTGCGGTGAATGTTTTTAATAGCTTTTTGTATCCTACATGCGTGAATTGTCGAGTTGTTAGTGCTGTAGTTAGTCTTAAAAGGTCATTTTTACTTTTTTTTTTACTTCTTGAGGTGAGTTAATGAGTGGTATACAAAGTGGGTTTGAGAACTGATAAAATGATGTCCAGTGGAGTGTGGGGATAAGTACGTGCTTATCGACATAGTGGTGTTGTTCCGTGTGAGGGTCGGAGTGACTAATTGTATATTGAGGAAAGAGGGATAAAATTTCGAGAAATTCGGGAGTATTAGTATGATCAGGGTGGTTTACATAATCGCGGGTTGTTCCGGGTTTGGAGGGAAACGGGTGATTAGGAAATTTTCTTTTAAATGTTCTATATGCACGGTTAGTAGTGGATGATGATTGGGTTGATGTTGAGGATTGGGCTAAGGAAGGAGTATAATCTGAAGAAGGTGTGGGAGTTTGGGATAATTGATGAATGGTAAGGGCGTGAGGTTGTTGTACTTGTTGTTGAATTTCGTATAGAGTCCTACCCTCTATTGGCAAGCTCGCAACACATTGGTTCGACTGCGGCGATCACGATTATTGTTTGAATTGTCTCTGGCTGAATTGTCTTTAAACGAATTGTCTGGACGCTGTTTAATCATCGTGTTTCACGTAAAGATATAACTAGTTCCTTTGAGATCAAAGAGCCCAGTCAGATTGCGCTTACTTGTATAAATAGCTCAGTGAACACACTGAGTTAGGTTCTAAGGTCAACTCATAGAGTAATTTCAGATAAGGCACACCGTCTGCTCGTCACGCTATCTAATTTTCGGCCGGATAGATTCGTGCAACTTCTTAGTCTAATACCGGTCTTAATCATACTCTTATATCTCTTAGTCTCAATAGATCTAGAGTAACTGGTTTAGTTACGAGTCGGTCTTTTGGAGAAAGCAACTAAGTTGTAAGTTGAATTCAAAATGCTCTGGTGCTGAAATTATAAGTTATTTCAGCACTTACAAATAAGTGGGTTGTTAGTTTGATGGAGTGTGATTGGTTAGTCTTTAATATTTTATAGGGATAAAATATCTAATTTATGACCAATGATAATATATAGCTTGGATCTGGTTCCAACAACGTAAAATGTTTCAAAAATTACAAAATTATGAGTTTTTGAGTGTTTTGAATCTTAAACATGATCAAATTAGCAATATTTCTCCCCCGCTATTCAAGAAAAAGGATAATAATAAGTAGATTAAGTTTTAATGTTTACATATGTAGTTAAATAAGTACATAAGTAGACTACGATGTTTCAAACCCTTAATCAGAATGCAGCAAAATTAGATTTTTCATTTTGGAGTTTATATTAGTAGATACATTCACAGGATATAGAAGTTGCAGCTTTTGGATTTCCACAAGTAAAGAACGAATTTTCACTCCTCGTTTTTAAAAATTGTCTCTGCAATCATCTAAAATATAGGAAATTTCGACGCATACTAGATAAAATTACTTGTAGTGAGCTAGTCGCATCAATAAGTTCGAAATCTTGTTTTGAAGTTGAAAGTAGCTCCTATATCATAACTACTTTCAGACGTCTTGTTGACGTGGAAAGATTATCGCAAATAACACTAGAAGTTTGAGCTTACAGGGCCCAAAATTATTTTTAGGTGAATCTGATGAGCTGGAATTACTATTTAAGCCGCGGAAAAGAACGGACAAAAAAAAATGAAAAGTTTACTTGGTTTGGCGTCAAAAAATGGTCGTAACTCTCTGAAGATACAGAAATTAAAAACTCCTGGGCTGTTATACCAGAAAGTTGGACCACGCCTTGAGACCATATTACTTCTTATGAGAATCTTAAGCACAGATCGGTCATCAGCGCGAAACTACTCATAATTATGTAGCCATTTTTTGACTCCTATCTAAGTAACCTTTTCACCTTTTTATCTGCCGTTTTTCAACGGCTTAAACAATATGTTCAGCTTGTCGAATTTGCGAAAAAAAAAATTTTGAGACCGTAAGTTTGCTAGGATTTTTCCACAGCAAGAACGCCTCTGAAACTAGTTATGATATTGTCGCTATTTTGCACCTTCAGAACAGAGTTTTAACTTTTAATCCGGTTAGCGCCTTCCAAATAGTTTATCCAGCTTGTGTCAAGTTTTCAACGCTTTATCTTACATAGTTGCAGAGAAAACGACAACAACCTGAAGAAAAATTCGTTCTTTTGCTCACTGAAATCATACAGTTGCCATGTCCCATGACTGTACGTGCCATATGGGGATTATAAGCAGATAGCTTAGATAATTTTGGTGGCTATCACTCAATGAACAAAACTCCGGGGCGAACGCTCGAACACAATATTTGGTAGCGATCATTCAACTTGCACAAAACTCGACTAGCATAAAACTTTGAACAAGAGACAAATTTACGGGTTGGGTGTTGTGGCGGGGGGCGTACGACCCTACTCTGTGTTTTGACCCCCTGCCGACCGAAAGGTTCTATTTTAGAACATCCATTTTTGGCTGAATCAAAACAGGCATTTTCCGGAGCAGAAAACTTTGTAATTATAGGTTCTTTATACTACCTATAAAGTTCTTTTATGATTGATTGGTCGAGGAAAAACGTTCGACAACATGAAAATGCGCTTCACCCCACCCTTCCTCAAGCAAATCCTAGATCCGCCCCTGATTTGAACGGATCAAACTACATCAACTAGCTTAAATTTGCTAATCTAGCATAAATTTGATGAAAAAGCAATTAGAATAGCAATTACCCATTTAAATTGAAACTCGTGTGACTCTTAAAAATAAAAGTGCAAATGTCAACCAAAATCTTCTTATCAGATTATCCTTATTTATAAAGAACTATTATCATACAAAATTTTGATTTTCAGAGTGGGTGGTTTTTGGTTGACATTATAATTCACATCCGATTTATATAGCTCTACCAAAATCCTAGGGTAACCGTATTTAACAATTAGGCGTTTTTTTTGGAAACACTGTTTTGAAAAATTTTGACCACGAAATTTCCATTTTTTGACGCTCGTTTATAATTGGTATAAATTGGCGCCTCACTCTTTGCATAAATTGGCGCCTCCTTGTATAAATTGGTATAAATAGGTTCAGCCGAAACTGACTGTCGTAAAATGTATTGAACAGGAAACTGCTGTTTTTCCCGCGAGTTTTTTATCAAAAATTTTTTATCAATTATTTTGATATTGAAATAAAAAGAGCATTCAAGCGTTGTGATTCACCGCGGTTTTGTCAATCGAAACAATAAAATACCAGAAAAATTTAGAATGTAAACACTGATTGTACCACACCTGATAAAGTATTTATCATGTATCACTGATAGGCTTCATCACCGTAATGCCTTTCTAGCATAATTCTTATCCTTTTTGTGCCGACCAATTGAAAAATGTGGAAGAAATTGGTTTCTTGGTGCGATTTAGTTTTTTTCTTTTTTTTTCACGCAAAATCAGGTGCCAGAATTATTGATCGGATTGGGTTGAGTTAAACATCATAATAAAGCCCTTTCAGTCGTGATACGAACGACATTTAAAAATTTTGAACGATTTTTTTTTTGGTTTTTTTTCTGAACGATTTTTTGAACGATTTTTTGAACGATTTTTTTGAACGATTTTTTTGGTTTTTTTTGTTCCATAAAAACTGTTTTCCAATTGGCCTATTTCGTCTATGACAGTCGAATATGCCTGATTTCTTTTTTTTTCAGATCTTTTTATTACACCACACAGAAAAACTACACTAATTTCATCTTTGTTAAAACTATGGTCGGAAAATTCTGTGCTATTTGCCCAGTAAACGGCTATTCTTGTACTCAAGTGATTTGCGTCCTCTTAACCACAATGTATGTTGCAAATTTTATACTGAAAAATCTATCGCCGTTTCAAATTAAAAAACCACTTCAGTAATTGTTTCAATCGTAGCAGTAATTGTCAGAAGCGGTCAATCGTTTTCAAAGCTCTAATTTTGAAAAACATTTAGAATTTTTAATTCAAATCATTCCGATATTACAGGCCAAAGGCACACATTCAGTTACTATAACACAAAGAGAGTTTATTGAGTTTAAAGGCTGCTCGAAGCTACTGGGACTTTAGCCTTTCTGATTGCAGCTGCATCTTTCAAGTTCTCTCTTCCCATCGACTCCTCGGCGTTCTCCCCTGAACTCTCATCACTTTTCGTGTCTCCCCCAACCTGTCCGACAACATCGCCCTTTTCGTCAATTATATCCCCGTTTTTGACCACGTTGCCATTTCGATCAACAATATCCCCACTCTTGATCGTATTTCCGAGTTTATCTTTAAATTCGCCCGATTTACCAACTGGTTTGTCATTCAAAGACGCGTCCTCAGGGTCAACGGAAGCGTACATGTTTTTGTTGTTCAACATTTTTCCATTCAAACCAGTCCCCCCTTGAGTCAAATACTGGGGCGACCTGTTTTTCCCGGCCATTTTATTCATCAGGTTGGGTTTTTTCTGGGAATTAGTCTGCGAAACGAATGAGGGTTGGACCGAATTTCGTTTTTGGACACCCGAGGCGGGCGAAAACTTCACATTTTTGAGATCCGAGTCTTCTTCGGTTTCGGTTCTAGTCGAAACTGTTTTCTGTTTTCGTTTTTGACGTTTTGCCGGCTGACAGTCGAACGACTGAATCAGAAACAAAACTGCTATGAGAGTTACGCTCAGATGAATCCTAAACATTGCAAAACTTCTTTATTTTTCGAAGTTCGACGCTCAACTTTGAATGGTATTTTTAAAAGTGTTTATATCAGTATATTATGATAGATTTTTGAATAACCGCAATTTCGAATGGCGCAATTTTATAACTCTCAGTCACTTTAAACTTTTTTTGCATCGTTTCTCAAGAATGATATCGCCGAATTGTAAAAAAAATGCTTTAGCAATAACTTGATTGATAATTTCTCCGTTGTGCAATTTTAATGGCTACGGTTTTTACGCTAGTATAAGGGGGGGGGGCTTGGTTTTTATACGGTCATTTTTGCGCTATTGAAAAAGGAGTTCAATTAAGTTGCCTTTCCTAAGGGAATGACTGGAAAAGTTTATTGTAAGCTTAAACGAGATATTTTATAAAAAATAATGCTATAAAATTAGAAAATGTAAAACACGTAAAAAAATAGTTAATTAAAGGAAAACTGATGACAATATGCTGAAGTTTATTTCACTCAAAGCTTAGACATACAAGGAGACAAAGCACTTGCAATAAACTTGAAATTGGTATTTGTTTGCTGTACAAATAGCTCCAAATATTTCGATCATATTTATATTAAACTACACAAAAAATATAACTCAAATGCATATTTATCAGACAACTGAAAATGACAAAGAACTTTGGTTTGAGGTGTTTTTTTTTCACGAAAAATCAGTTATAACAAACTATTAGGTGAGGCCAACTTAAAACCATATTTAAAAATTTAAACTATTTCAGCATTAATCATTTGATATCGAAAAAAAATGAAAATTGTTCTCAGCGTCGAGAAACATATTTTGAAGCCATTGCTGGCTTTTTAGATAAATTTGGAGAATGAAATGTAAGAGTTTCATTCAGTAATTTATGCAACTAAATTATAAATGTATTACCCTATATAAGCCATTGAACCCAGAATCTTTGACTTGGCAGGGTTCTTATTCAGAAAGGTCAGAAAAATTTTGGAAAAATGCAATTTTTTTTTTACAATTTCAAGGGCCAAAATTTTTTGTGTAAAACAGTTTGGGGGTACTCGTATATGCAGGGTAGCTCTTGACAACACTTTATACCAATTGAAGGCAAAATCTAAAATTCGGTACGGCCGTTTTTGAGAGAACCGAAAGAAAAAAATCCAAAAATATGAGTCAATATTTTTCCCCATAGATTTTTTCGAAGAATGTAGACAGTGAGGTAAAATAAAAAGAGACTAATCGATTATACAGTCACAAAAGTGTGTACGCATGTTTCATCGAACCACTTTTTTGAAAATTGGTAGATTAGTATTTAAAAAAATGAAAATTTCTCCAAAGAGCTCAAAAAAAGTTTAAAAAAATAAATAATCCCAATTTCATAATTTTTTATAATAGCTATTTTTATCAAATAGTAAGTTTAGACGAACATTCCAAGCAATATATTTGAATTTTGATATAGCAACGGAACAAAACTTAGAAGCGGAAACAGAGCCGACAGTTTTTGAGCAGTTACCAGTTGAGCCGAAACAAACTGATTTTATTTGAAATAATTTAAAAGTGTCAAGTCCGCCTTGAAATTAAGAAAAACTGCCATTGATACTACCATAATACTTGCTTACAGCATTAGAAAAATTTCAGCCGACAAAACTTGAGTAGACAAACGAAGGTCCGACCATTCAATTTTTAACGGAAAATTTCCTCAATTGAAACCCAGACCTTTTTGAAACCCAGACCTTAGAGTACAAAGGCAAACGCGCCGGTCGGTGAGGAACCTGGAACTTGTTAACGTTCGATAATCAAGCAAGTTCAATTTTTGTAAGAAAAGTTGCTCATGGGAAAAAAGTCTAGTGCCCGATTACAAAACACTTACACTCGCAAGTGTAATGAACAAAAACAAAAACAGAGAACAAACAAAAAAGAATTTAAAAAAAATCTTTTTTTTTCTAAAAAATTTAAATTTTTTTTAAATTTTTTTTTTGCCAAAAAGTCACAAGGAATTTTTTTTTTTCAATTTTATTAGCATTTTATTATTAATTTGCCTTTTTGAGCAAGTGAGTTATAAGATTGACCTAAGTACACGATAAATATAAATTCTTCTACGATAAATATAAATTCAAGAAGAAATATAACTACGTGTGTATTACTTTCTGCAATGAAAGCGCCTTATAATTGGTAGACTTTGACTCCCTATCCCTCCAACATTGCTTTTTAGATAAATTTGGAGAATGAAATGTAAGAGTTTCATTCAGTAATTTATGCAACTAAATTATAAATGTATTACCCTATATAAGCCATTGAACCCAGAATCTTTGACTTGGCAGGGTTCTTATTCAGAAAGGTCAGAAAAATTTTGGAAAAATGCAATTTTTTTTTTTACAATTTCAAGGGCCAAAATTTTTTGTGTAAAACAGTTTGGGGGTACTCGTATATGCAGGGTAGCTCTTGACAACACTTTATACCAATTGAAGGCAAAATCTAAAATTCGGTACGGCCGTTTTTGAGAGAACCGAAAGAAAAAAATCCAAAAATATGAGTCTATATTTTTCCCCATAGATTTTTTCGAAGAATGTAGACAGTGAGGTAAAATAAAAAGAGACTAATCGATTATACAGTCACAAAAGTGTGTACGCATGTTTCATCGAACCACTTTTTTGAAAATTGGTAGATTAGTATTTAAAAAAATGAAAATTTCTCCAAAGAGCTCAAAAAAAGTTTAAAAAAATAAATAATCCCAATTTCATAATTTTTTATAATAGCTATTTTTATCAAATAGTAAGTTTAGACGAACATTCCAAGCAATATATTTGAATTTTGATATAGCAACGGAACAAAACTTAGAAGCGGAAACAGAGCCGACAGTTTTTGAGCAGTTACCAGTTGAGCCGAAACAAACTGATTTTATTTGAAATAATTTAAAAGTGTCAAGTCCGCCTTGAAATTAAGAAAAACTGCCATTGATACTACCATAATACTTGCTTACAGCATTAGAAAAATTTCAGCCGACAAAACTTGAGTAGACAAACGAAGGTCCGACCATTCAATTTTTAACGGAAAATTTCCTCAATTGAAACCCAGACCTTTTTGAAACCCAGACCTTAGAGTACAAAGGCAAACGCGCCGGTCGGTGAGGAACCTGGAACTTGTTAACGTTCGATAGTCAAGCAAGTTCAATTTTTGTAAGAAAAGTTGCTCATGGGAAAAAAGTCTAGTGCCCGATTACAAAACACTTACACTCGCAAGTGTAATGAACAAAAACAAAAACAGAGAACAAACAAAAAAGAATTTAAAAAAAATCTTTTTTTTTCTAAAAAATTTAAATTTTTTTTAAATTTTTTTTTTGCCAAAAAGTCACAAGGAATTTTTTTTTTCAATTTTATTAGCATTTTATTATTAATTTGCCTTTTTGAGCAAGTGAGTTATAAGATTGACCTAAGTACACGATAAATATAAATTCTTCTACGATAAATATAAATTCAAGAAGAAATATAACTACGTGTGTATTACTTTCTGCAATGAAAGCGCCTTATAATTGGTAGACTTTGACTCCCTATCCCTCCAACATTTATTGTTCCGATTTAGCGATTAGGTTGTTTTCCGTTATTGTAGCCACTTCTGAATGGAGTCACTTGTATGATATGAAAGGTGTTGGACACCTTGAGCGTAAATTCACAAAGATATTTTACCTGTAATTATTTTTTTGTAAAATTATGACTGGTTGGAAGTTGCAATGCAACATTATTTTAGGACAGTTAACGCGCAATATAAACTATTTTTTTGTTGCGTGAGCAGCTGTTCAACCCAGCTCAGAAATTGTTCTATTTTGATTTGCAAGAATTTATTTGAAACTTTTAGTCTGTTGCTAGACGCTAATTAAATCACTTTGCACTTTAAAAAACGTGAGGGGAAGTTTAAAAAATGACAAGAAAAATCAGAATACATTTATTATTGAAATTTTTAAAAAGAGTTTTCGTTATCTTGAAGAAGAATTTTTTCTTGAACCTTCACGGAAGTCGGAGCGCAACGATTGTTTGCTTTTTGCATGCAACATTGTTTGCTATATTTTCATGAAAATCTGATTGGCTCTCTTACGTTTGAATTTTGGAAAAATTTATTGAAGAAAATTTTTTTCATATTTCATACATCACCTTGTTTTAAAAACCTAGTGAAAAACAGTTAGAGAACCAAACAAACTCCGATTTTGTTGATTTAGCTTGAATTTAATTTAATGTTGACAATTTGTTCTAGAGGACAAAAAGACCATTTTGCCACAGAAAAAAAGTTCTGCGGCAAAATGATCTGACAATCTTTTTGTCCTCAAGAACAAATTGTCAACATTAAATTAATTTTATGCTAAATCAACAAAATCGAAGTTTGCTTAGTTCTCTAAGTCTAAGTGTTTTCTATTAATGCATTGTAATTGTTCCGACTTTCGAAAAATTGAGGAAAAGGTATGCTTGCTGAGTTCTTGTTTATTAAGAGTATAATTTTTGAACGAACGTTGAAGAGTTTTAAGCATCGAATCTGGAATGTTTGCGCTTCCTAAGTGAACCAACGTAAAATATGCTCCCTTGACACTTTTATGGCTCTAAACATGTTTATATTACGCTGAAAGCTTAAAACGAATTACCATCGAATTATGACAACTCAAATTATTAAACCGGATCTTGTTTACTATTTCCCCCCTATGGTACCTTTGTAACGAATCCCCCCCTTAAAAAGAAAAAATTGAACGGTTAAGCATATACGAATTTTGTACCCTGTTAACTATCCCCCCCCCCTTTTGCAATAGGGGGGGATAGTTCACAAGATCCATTAAACCTACTATTTGAAATCAAAAATATAGATGCTATCTTTTTTCATCTTTTTTCATCTTTTTTTCTCGCCAAATTTTGTTGGAGAAAAATACAATGGCCCATAAAACATTCAGTGTTTTGCCCTACCCGTACATACATCCATTTCAATTTCATATGTGCACATCCTTAGTCTATTTCTTGGTTTGAACCAGAAGTGTTCAGTTATGTTTTAAAATGGACAGAGGTGACACCAGGTTATACCTGAACATACTTCATATACCTCAAAGCTGAACACACAACATTAGCCGTATATGACTCAAAGCTGTCCGCATCCAGTTTCAAGCGTTAATATCCGATTATAATATGATTTTAGTACCAGTCTTACGAAAATTGAGAAAAAAAATGATTTTAAATAAATAATAATTGATTATAATCTCTCTTTTTGAAATCAAATATAATCAATTATAATACATTATATTCGATTATAATCGATTGTTTATATCCGAATTTCTAAGTATTTTATTTTGCAGAAAAAATCCATTATAATCGATTGTAATTGTTTATAATCCCTTTTGTTTGCCCATTTTGTCTTCGACCTTGCACCTGAACTGCTTGTCTTTTATGCATTTCGTAGACAATGGTTTATGTGAAAAATGGGAAAGTTGTTTTATAAGGTTTTAAGGTTTTTTTTTCATTATAATGGATTATAAGTCGTTTAAACATTTAATTTTTGCGCTTATAATTAATTATAATTTTGATGAAAAGTACAATTATAATTGTAATATAATCGATTTTTTTTTCTTATTTCATTGAGTGCGGGTGAACAGACATTATCCTTGCATGGAAGAGTATTGAACCGACATGAAAAAATAATCATCGTGCATCCTGAGCTTGCTAAAACTTTGCTTACAATACGTTCGCAATAACAATAGTTAGTGCGTTCCGCTTCAAAGGGAAGTTTTTTTGTGAGCAAACTCAATAGCTGCAATAGCTTCTTAAATGATAGTTTTTATCCTCTTTTGAATTTTATCACAGTTTCTGAAATTTTTACTCCAGCGTCTGATTATAAAAAATTGCTTTGAAATGGTTATTTTTCAACTGGGTTTCAGTCCGTTCCGAGTTTTTTCGGTATTTATAAATTCCGAAAAAAACTCGGAAAGGACTGAATTCATGTTGAAAAATAACCATTTCAAAGCAATTTTTGAATCTACATTTTTAATTTCTCAATTTTGAAATTTGTTTTTTCTTTTTCAGATTATATTTGCGAATTAGAACTAAATCCAGGTGGCGAAAGAATTCTGATTACGTAACAAACCTATCAGTCGATTGGATCAGTGACACTCCTAAATCAAGAAAACGAAACTGTTGAGTCGAATTCTTCCCGGGTCGAGGTTTGCGATTTATGTTTCGACCGACTCGACCAAAAAATGGTACGTTTCGACAGTCTCGACCCAGGCTCGATATGTTTCGACCGACTCGACTCAAGTTGTCTATGTTTCGACTATGTTCGACCGAGCAAGAACATTTCGATCAAGTTCGACAGAGGAAAAGCATATCGCATATCGACCAAGTTAGTAGTAGATGTTGGAGGTGATCAGGGGGGGGGGGGGGGGGGAGGTGGCGGACCTCCATGTATTAAGATAGGGAATAGAGCATCCGGTCCGCCAGCTATGTATTAAGATTGGGTATAGAGTCTACAATGTATTAAGATAGGGAATACCGATGGTAAGGTTTCAGTGTGATGGTAAGAGAAAGAAAAACGTAATTTTTTTGGTTTTTGAATGGAAAATTCTAATTTTTTCGCAAAAATTTCGGCGCCCGTTACCTAATTGTTAAATATCAAAGTTTAATTACGAGTAGGTTGTGTAATGAAGGGCTTTCAATTAGTTTTTTGATATATGGTAAGTCGATGGTAAGAGTTTTTTGGGTAAGAACTTGGAATTTTTGTGAAAATTTTTTCGAAAAAAATCAAAACATGATAAGATTTTGTTTAACTTGATCTAATAAAAATTTATTCGATACTTTTACTTTCTACCTATCTGAATCTATTTTGAACCTACAAAGACTTCGAAAAAAATCAAGTTTTTTGAGAAAAAAAAAGTTTAAATTACAAAGAAATTATATAAATCACTGCATCGTATAGTAAACTTACTGCCATAATTTACACTTACAAATGAAAAAACTACAAATTTACATAAAATTACTTATAAAATTCAAAACATGCACATCATGAATATTATTCAAGTTTGTCTGGTAGAATTTAAAAAGAAGAAATGCTGAATAAATTGCGTAAAATCCACACAAAATATCAGTTTTTTGTAGCTTTCGAGGAACCATTCGCCGATACTTTTTGTTAGAAAGGAATAAGTTGTTCTTTTCCGACCCAAAGAATCAGCAAAATAGTAAGTTTTATCCAATCGAGCCATCATGATCCAGTGCTCCCCTCTATCATTGCTTGGAGCTGAGTTAACAATTGCAAAAGAGTATTTTGTTAGTTGAGGTACTTTATCAGAGGGGTAAGATCCCATGTACTTGAACCTGAGTTCAGGAATTCTTTCAATAATTTGCAGAAGTGAAAAATTATCCATTTTCGCAAATGTTAGCTGATTTACATCTAAAACAAAGAAATAGAAAGTATGATATTGTAATTTAGGATGGAAAATCCTAAAGTTATTGACTTACTCGCATTTAGGTATTGAATCAACAAAGTCCCATACACAAAACTTGTGAACTGGACAAAATTTGTTGAACACTGATTCACAGTCCAGGTTGAAGAAATGTCTTGGGTTTTCAATTAAACAGCATTCATTAGCTGCTATTTCTGGAGATTTAGGTCTGAAGAAAAACAAAATATATAGTACAGAGATAATCACAATGAAAAGTCCCAAAAAAGCTACAATATTTTTATAGGAACCTGAAAACTCAAAAAAACTAAACATTTTTAGCGACTGTTCCGAATTTGTCAATTTGAACATTTGATAGTCTTTCTCCCAAGACTATCACTTCCGTTACTTGCTCCAAGGGAAACTGAAAAAACATTTCTAATCTCAAGCTTTCTCCACTAAGTTCTGGATAATGCAAGTGTTCAGCGGCATCCTGTAGTGAAGTCAAGTCGAAAACTAGAATATAGTGATTTTGAAAATCTTCCATAGGAAGAGCTGGAAAATCTTCGTTAAACTGCATTGCTTTCATTGTTGTAACATAGGGTCGACAAGGAGAAGTTGTATCTAATGAAATAATTGCTCTTCCACCCCGAATAATTCTAAGCTCTCTCAAATGAAATTGTTGATAATTGAAAGGATTTTCATGAAAAGATCCCGCAACAGCCGAATTTGTATTCATTGCAACAGCTATCTTTCTAATTGGGGCATTATTGAAAACATTTTCCTGAATAAACTGGTTTTGACGAGATGAAATGATAAAGGTTCTTGCTATAGTTTCCATGTAATTGTATTGAGCAGGTTCTCTTTCCAGATTCCATTGCAAGTATTGATGATTAGGTTCAGCAACTAAAATTTTTCTAGTAAACAATGAACAATCAACTATTTTCAGACTGACATTTGGATTATCAGATAACATGTAAAAATTAGGTCTAGCTCGAATAAGTTTAATTCGAACTTTGGTGTTTGGTAGCAACAGTTTTTCGCAAGTAAACAAATCAATGGCGAGCCTTCCATAGAGTGAAAAAGTTATCCCTGTTCCCAAGGAATTTGCTCTATCAGTGAATGGATACATATCAAATGCATCAGGATTTTCTTCAAAACTGTATCCATGACAAGCAAGAATTCCTTTATTACTCACTGCTGACGAGTTGAATTCGTTCGATATCTGTGCCTTATGAGGATATAATCCATTGGCATTGTAAACCATTGTATTGTTGAAATAAACTTCACAATTGGAGAATAGAGAATGTAGTAGATTGTTTACATAAGTTAAGTAAGTTTGTGGTTCCTCATCTGAATCTTCCTCCGATTTTGCTTTATGTTCTGCTTTTTTTTTTTGAAAGCATCAAACAATCTTCCTTTAAATAGTTGAAGCTTTAAGCTAAGATGGGTATCACGCATATCCAAGTAGAGGTTACGATCCGTTTCAAATTCAAACTCAATACTGCTTTCATCCAGAGAAGTACTGTGGAATACTTCTTGTGTGTAAGATGACATAATTGTTTCCAAAACTGGGACTTTATCAAAAATCTCCAATGAAGAATTTGTAAAAGTCCCGTACCGAAAATGGCTTTGGTTTACACTCATTTTATATTGTCAAAAATGTCTTTGCGAGACCGACTGTTTTTCGATCTGGCTTTTCGAGAAATGGATCTGGTTCTAGCTGTTTTACGCTTAGATTTCTTTTTTCCACCTCCCAATTGTTTTCGAACTGTTTTTGTTCCCACATCTTTTGCAAATGTTTTGAGTTTTTTACGTCCACTAACAACTTCCCCAATCTCTGGAGCAGCGATTTCAAACAAATCTGCCCCAATTCTTTTTGCAGCTGGGACTATATATTTTTTAATAAAGGGGATTGCAGTTCTCCCAAGAGTTTGCGCAAGAGCTCCAAAACCTCTTCCACGCTGTCTTGCATGTCCTCGAAAAATAGAGAAATCAGCTGATTTTTGAGCAACCATTTCGTATGAAGTTTAAATCAAAAATGATTATTCGAAATCTTGCGGAACAAGAGAACAACTCGAGTGATTCCTACGGACACAAAAGGAATTTTTTCGCCTGTACTATCTCTTAGTTCTATCTTGATACTATGGAAAGAATTTTTCAACAGCTTTTTAAACTGTAAATTTGTAAAGGATTGATAATTCATGTACTGTCCTGTAGAAATTATATCTCCACTCTTCACTTTGGAGATAAATGGAATACAACGCAATAAGGGAGTTTTTGTATCACCAACTATGTTATATTCTATAATATCACTGTATATCATTAGGGAATGTATTCTTATAATGTCGTAAGAATACTGAGGATAATGTGGACCTTTTCCTTTCATTATAACCCCTGTTTGATTTTGTTCTAAATCACAACCAAAAATGTGGCTCAAATCAGCACTCTGAATTATAAACACTGATTGACTCTCAGGTAAATGAACAGCAACTTTTTGTGTAATTTTATCTACTGATACATAGATTCCGTTATATTCAAAAACTTCAGCTCCTAGACGTTCTCGAATTTTGTTGTTCATGGCTACAACTATATCAACAATACTTGGATACAATCCTGGTTCAATGTTCATCGGTACAATCTTTCTTTTCTCCTCAGAACTTTCTCTTCCATCTACGAATGTAAACTTTCCCTCTTTAACATTTTGGTACAAAGAAGGGTATGATATTTCTGAAATAGCAACCTCCCATTCTCCTTTCAAATGTAATTGTTCAGGTAGAAAATTTGTAAAAGAACTAAGACTATTATTCGGATAACAATTAAAAGAAGCGTTGGAAACCAACTCAATAGTGAAAGAATCCATGACAACTGATCGGTAAAAATTTAGTTTAAAAATGATTTACCTTTAATCAGAACATTTTCTAAGCTCTTTTTCATAAAATTTTCCAAGAATTTCCTCTTTTTCGAGATCTTTGATGATGTATGTTGGAGGCTTTTTTGTAGAGACTGCCGAAATTTCAAAAATTTCATCTGTAAATTGTGGTTTATATCCTTTTCGGTACGGAATATCATTCTTTGAAATTCTCACTCTGTCTCCAACTTTGAATTTTAGTTTCTTATACCTTGTTAGAGGTTTATTGTACAAAATTGAGAGGAAATCAGTATTCTTGACATCTCTAGGTGATTTCCCAATAGATCTATTGATGCGACAATTCATTGTAGACACAAATTGCGGCAACTTGTTAATGAATTTTTCACCATGATCTTCTATGTAGCGGTAAATAATGTGTTTTAATGATTGAATGGCTCTCTCTACAAATGCAGCTTTTGTTTCACTCATGGTTGAGTAAACTTCAATGCTTTTTTCCTTGCAAAATTTTTTGAAAATTCCTCCATATTCCGTTCCTTTATCAACCCAAAGCTTTTTAAGAGTGTTTTTTCGAGAAATCATTTTTTTGAAAGCTTGCAAAGTGTCTTTGGCATATTTAGTTTTCATTGTTTGAACTCTGACAAATCGCGAAAAAACATCAACAGCAACCAATAAATATTTGACTCCCTTGTTTTGACGAGCTAGTTTGTCCACAAATGCCAAATCCATACACCAAATTTCATTTATATTTTTTGAAAATGCTTGAAGCCTTCGAAAACGTCTGATTGGGGGACCAAATTTTGTATACGATGTCTTGGTTTGTAAAAACTGTTCTACTTTCTTTTTTGACAATCCGCTTGCTTTACTCAAGTTTCGCACAGAACCGTACGCAGCTCTACCCCTAGAATACAATCTGTTCAGACTTATCTTTTCAGATTTTGAAAGGGATCCAAGTTCCTCTGTCTTTCGCTTTGGCATTCTTGTTGGCAACAAGTTTAGGTGGAATTTGAGTTGCTTCCAAAATGGTAAAGTAAATATCGGGAAAGTCGGTATTTTTTCGTTTTAGTGCACACACAAAGTCTACAATTGATTCTTTTGTGTCTCGATTATCTATTATGATATTTTCTGACTGACTTAGTCTAATTCTAGGAGAGTTCAAAATTAAATCAATAAGGTGTTTATTGTTACTCGTTTTCAACTTTGCATTTACAGCACTGTAAATAGAATCAAAATTTTTTGGTACAATCTCCTCTTTTTCTTGCTTTTGTTCCAATTTTGGTTTTTTCGGAAGTGTGCTTTGTGATTGATAAATTGAGTAAGGAATTAGAACAAACTGATCCATACTACGTCAATCGTTTAATGACAAAAGGAGTGATAACAGATATTAATTGTAAGCCTTTTGGTGAGCTCAAAATAGTTCTCCTTTTATGCAGTGAAGTTCTTCTTCGTGTGAGTTCTGATATTTCTCGTCGATATTTTACTACGTCTACTTTTCGAAGATCCTGTAGCTTGCCTCGTAGTAAGTTTACTAGACATTCGCTGAGGAATTGAATGAAACTTTTTGGACAATGGAGGATGAATTGTTTTTGAAGTTTTTGGGAAAATGTTTGAAATATTGGGAGTATAGAGACGTATTGTGTGCTCATCGTCCAAAAACTTAGTTTCTGTTCCTGCTGGTAGATAAAATTTTGATGGAACTGAACCACTGTTTGTGCAATATCTTAGCGAATCAACTGTTTTTGGAGTTAAATCAATGAGTAAATGGCCATAAGGTGTAGATGTTGCATCTTGATACCACTCTTTCAATTGTGATCCTAGACCTAGTTGTTGACTTAATGTATTGATTTGTAAAACATCTCTCGGTGACTTGAAAAGGACTATATGTGTATTTTGTAACTCAACATCTCTTCCCAATTTGCTTTGATGAAACAAGTTATGCTTAATATATATTGTATTCAGTCCCCTGTGTCTTCCAGCAGTAGCAACTTTTACAAACTGCTTAGAATTTGAAATTTCTTCACAAGAGTCATCAAATATTAACAGGTATTTTGTTCCATTATTGGGAAGGTTTTCAATCAGTTCAAAGTCAACTCCTTGGACAAACTTAAGGTTTTTTCTTTGCATTTGTCCATAAAGAGGTTGATAATGTTGATAAAAATAAAAAATTTTGTCAAACTTTGGTTGAAATGTACCAATTTTTAACCACTCAAAAATAAGATGTGATTTTCCAGATCCACTCGGTCCAACTAGCGAAATAAAAACTCGTTCTTTGGTAGAAATTATTTTATTCATAGTTTTGGAGAAGGTAAAATATAACCGACTGTACTTGATAAAATTGCTACCCAAACAGTTGTTTCTTCACATGTAGTGGATAACATTATTCGAACGATTGCACATGCTAGTATTAAAACTATGACAAAAAATTGGCACATAAACACTAAAAGAGATCTATTACACGTACGTCCAAAAAACTTCCAAGATTTTCGTTCATGATTCTCCTCTTCAAAAACAAAATTTCCTAAATTTAATTGCTTGTCACATTCATCACCCATCTCAACTCTGGAATGAAAAAATTGATAATGACTAACATTTAAATTTCAAAAACACGATAATACAAAATTATTAAGGTAATTTACAATTTATTAAAAAAACATCGAGTCCATGTTCCGTATGCAAATGCTTTTCTTTCTGCACAGTGAAGAGTATTTGCATGACGAAATGGGTAGTTGCTACACCTCTAATCATATTCTTCATCTTTGAAAATCAAATTCTGAACTTTTGGACATGCGTAGTCATCCAAGTTTGTAACCTTTGTTTCCAAAATTTCTGACAGAATTTTACATTTTTCATAACCTTTTGCAAAAAACTCCGTTTCTGGAGCTTTTAGTTTTTTCAATATTTTTTCAAGCTAAGTATATTTTTCATGGCCACTGTTCCAATTGATTCCATGAAGATGCTTCGTACACCAAGCAGACTGAGATGTAGCTTTGAATTTTTTGGGAGGAAGAAAGGAATATCCCACAGTTTGTCCATTTTGATAAACTCCTAACTCTTTAACTATTTTGTTTTCAATACACTCAATATCCAAAACAACTAGACTCATGATGCTTACTGTTTTCGCTGAAAATTTTTGTTAGAATAACTAACAATCGAACAATGCATATACTGATGAAGCAAAAATTTTAACATATAAACAGAAGATTAATCCAGTCACGTGACCAAGAAAACAAGAACTTGGAAATCTAGGTAAAACATAACAATAACCAGGTCCCTTATAAGTAGTAGAATTCACAGATCCAGCTGCATCATGTAAAATTGCATGAAGTCTGAAAATTTTTGAATTTGCAAAAAAGTAATCCATACAAGAATTTCCGTATCCAATTAAACCCCCAAAAGGAAATTTTTGGTCCATTTCTTTCAAATTTATGTTTGGGTCCAAAACAATACAGGTACAAAGAAAGTAATTTTTTCTTTTTGTATTTGATGTAAAGTCATGCTTTATCAAATCAAAATTTCTGAGAACTTCATTCAATTTCTGAACGTTCATTTTCTACAGTACATTCGTCAATAATGATACAAGTTTTTTTGAATGTATCTACATAGGACAAAACTGAGGGGATAAAATCAACCAAATTATCATACTCTTTTTTTTCCAACTGAAAATTCTGATTGTTCTTCCAAGTGTTTCCTTTTCTACGATACTCTATAATACCTATTTTTTTAATATCTGAACGATAACTTAGAAAAATTTTTCGTCTTCCATTATGCAAAGTCCACTCAAATTGGGAAATTTGTGATTCTGTATCCAAATCTTGCAATTTTGGTAAACTTTGAGATTCCAAAACTGTTAGTGACAATTTCTGGGACTTTTCTTGTAAGACGATATGAAAAAGTCCCAATTTATTTTGAATTTTTAAAACAAGATTTCTGGAAAAACCAATGTTCCAACTCATACTGCTCAGCTCAAAGAAGTTTTAAAAAATGATTCAAGAAGATGAATATTTGAATTACATTACTATAATAACATCACTCAACAACAAAATTATTGAACATTACAGTTCTCAACAAACATAAAATTTTCCAAGACTTGGGCAAGTTCTTTGAATTCGTTCAAAGTATAGTTGACATAAGCAACTTGCTTCAAGACTTCGTTCTCCTTTGCAGTGAAGAGTCGAATCTGAATGTAGGGTGGCTTGTTCACACTGTACTTCTTGATTGTGACACACACCCTTCTCTTCTTGTATGTTGCTACGTCATACACCGCATGACAGTTCGCAAGTTCCTGCTCCATGGTTGAGTCTTTGTCAGAATAAGGTTCCAATACAGGAACGAGTCCAAGGTTTTCAGCATCGTGAATAACAGTATTCCGTATTGCTGATATCCTTTCCCCTTCTTTTTCACCAAGATAGATTTGCTGGGTTTTTTCGAATTGTCCAGATTCATTTTTCTTTAGCAATTGGAAGCAAGGTTCAAAGTAAATTTTTCCGTTGTAGGGTTTTTGGGACCAAGAAAATCTCCCAATCCTTTTTTGGTTCTTAGCAAATTCAATATAGTTGGGAAGGATATCTTTTCGTGAATACATTTTTGATTTAAGATTCAGAACCAACTGATCAGTAGTAGATATTTCAAAATAATGATATTTGTAAATTTATAGAAATTAGGAAATCTAGATGACTCACTGTACAATCCATATAAGGTATTTTTTTTACCTTATATGGAATACTGAGTAGGTGATGATCCAAATATGGACATTGCGTAGGTGATGTAACTACTATATAAGCAATTCAATATAGATAAAAATCATTTTCAACAAGTAATCGGTGATGGCATCTGCTATGTGTCAAGCATATCCCACTTTTTATTCGGACTACAATGCAAAATCTCTTTTTATCTCTGTCTCAGAAAACTTTTATGAAAAATTTATTGTCACCCAAGACTACTGTGTATCTAACCATTCATCATTCTGCCCAGTGGAAAATTGCAAATTTCACTTAGTATTAATCGGATCATCACTCGATCAGATTTTGCAAAGATTAGATAAATATCATTTCACTTATCAAATTGTTGACTGTATATATACTTTATACAAACACAGATTTTATTTCAATATTATTTCATCAAGAGGTGAAGTTTTCAATCAATTGAATCGTGCAGTCAAACACAACTTGAAATGTAGAATACCGGAAAAATTACCCAGTGTTGCAAAAAAACGACTGCTGCGAAAAAAATTCAAAAGACATTATCTCAGTTCTGCTCAGAAGATTGCGTCCACTCAGACTCTTGGATCAGCTTTTTTGGAAAGGATTCGAAAAGTTCAAAACTCAAAGTATGAGACTGACTTGTTGAAAATTGTTGATTGTTTTTTTGATGGTTTTGGTACTGTAAATAGTGAACGTATCAATTTTTCTATTAATAATTGAATATTTGTTAATAAAAATCTTGTCAAAATTGTTTATATTTAAATCAAGAGTTTTTTCGAGAGATGCAAACTTTGGTTTGATTTTTTCAACACGTTTGCAAAAATTTAATTAAAATTTTTTACAAGATGCAAATTTTGGTTTGATTTTTTCAACACGTTTGCAAAAATTTAATTAAACTTTTTTACAAGATGCAAATTTTGGTTTGATTTTTTCAACACGTTTGCAAAATTTTCAACAAAATTTTGTGTTAGATGCAAGTTTTTTCGTGATTTTTTTGAAAACAAATGCAAAAATCTAACTTATTTTTTTTTATTCATTTGCAAAAATTGCAAAAACTGTTTGTAAAAAACTTGTTAAATTAATGCTATTCCCTATCTTAATACATTGTTTTTCCAATATTTTTGATCAATCTACATGCAAAAAAGAGATTTTTTATGATCAAAATCAAAACAAAGATTTTCATTTTATTTAATTATTAACAGTGCAAGAAAATCTTCTTTCAGTTTTCTTTAAAATGCGAAAATATTTAATGAAATTTTTCTTAATTTGCGAGATTTTCTTTGATTTTTTTAACAAGTGTGTAAAAAAAATTATGAAAAGTTTTGCATGGTGCAAAAATTAATGTAAAGTTTTTAACATGCTTGCAAAAATTGGTTTAATTTTCTTACCATCTTTCTAACAAAATTCTATAAAAGTATTTACCAGATGCATAATTAGTTTAATTTTTAACAAATTTTTACCATCGAAATTTCTTAATAAACTTTTCTATGATCTCTTTGTTCTTATCTCTTGAAAATAATTTTACTAGATACAAAGAAATTAAATTACAAAGCACAAGACAGTAACCAATTTATTTACAAATCAAAGAGCTGTCGAGCAGCTGAGTTCTCAAAATTTTGCAAGTTCTCAATGGAGCGCAAAGCTGGTCTTGCCTCCATCACTGGTGGCTGTCTTGGTGGTTCGCTGACTGGAGTTCTTGGCTCAGAGAACCCCTCATCCTCTTCGATGGTAATTGGGTTGTCCACAGATCCCTCTTCCCAAGGAAAGAGGAAATCGTCGAATGGTTGAGCCACATATCTAGAGTCAGGAATTTCGGGGTAGTTCATTCCCACATGCTCGGCCACTTCCTCCATCATTTGCATTTCTCCAAGTTGATTCTCTGTAGGAGGTACTTGCGTTATATGATGTTCGTTGAAATCCCTTCGCATCACTTCCACCATATGCCAGACTTGGATTGGGATGTCCATTCGTGCCAGAAAAACTCCACAAACTGTTTCTCGCACTTGGATTTGTACTAAATCAGCCGAAAATTCCACCGAGAACATAAGGTTGTTGTTTTGTACTGAGAAGATCATTTTGAGCAATAAGTTGAGTAAATGATTAAAAGCAAGATTTACAGTTGAGAGGGAGAAATTTGCCGGTAGTTATGTTGAAATTATTGTATTTAGAGCTGAGAGAGGAGGTAGTTGACGGTAGTTAAGTTGAAAATAAAATGATTTTTAGTTAAGAGAGAGGGGTACGTTCAACTGGAATGTGTGGGTTTAACCAATGAGAATGAATTTTCCTTATTTGGATTGTAGTCGTGTCCAATTAGATTTTAGTTTCCTTTTATGGAATTCTTATAGAAAACTCGTGTCCAATTGGAAACAAAGTTACACATTTTCGTTTCCAATCACAAAAATGTTCATTTTTGTTCAAGTTGTTGTATCCAATCAGAGGAACCTTTCAAGGAATTAAGTCTTCCAAATAAGTAAAAATATACACAAAAGCAATCGCAAAAATAAATGACCAAGAGTTGTTTGCTGTAAAAATAAGAAATATTGCCGATATAAGTAACAAAAGAAGAAAAATTAATAAAAGTAGCATCTCTGCTAGTCTTCTCATCAAGTTAACTGAATTTTTTGTATATAATCGATGAGAAATTGCTGATTTTTCAGCAGATATTCACTTCAAGTTCTTTAATTTTGATGTAGATTTGAGATGATAACTCAAAGTTGATGAATTTTTCAAAGCAAATCTCTGGAATTCTGATACCAAACCTGATCATGCAAGATTTTGAACTTTGAAAGTCCTTAAAAAAATGGAGGAATAAAGCACTTTGCTGGGGAGTTTTAACAAATTTGGGAGTTGGATATGGAATAAAAAGAGTCTTTGAAATATTATCGTACGATTTTTTTATCAATTTCAAATTTTCTAAAATAAATAAAATTTCTTTTCTAGTCAAGTGTAACTCAGCTGTAAGTTTATAGCTTTGATACGCAATATGTGAATCAAAAGTAAACTCTTTGATTGAGTAAGTTTCTCTAAAGAGACCTTTACTTAGCCGGAGAACTCTATTTTGGACAACATAAACGTCCAAAAAATTGTGAAAAAAGTAAGAATCTACATCTATTTCATCAATAAGGAAATCACACGGAATATTTTCTTTTTTCTTGTAGAGTAATTCGAGGAAGTTCAAATGCTTTTTGATTGACATTCTTCAAAAATGAATATTTTGGATCCAAAGTTATGACTAGAAACAGCTTAGTTCTGATTGGTTGAAAATTTTTCTGGAAAATTCTAGAACTTTCAAAGGAATGACGTCATAACCATAATAGGAAAATTGTGTGGGTGTTGACGTCATTTCTATTTCTAGAATAACGTCATTATCATAAAAGGAACATTGCGTGGGTGGTGACGTCACTTCTAAATATAGAATGACGTCATTACCATAAAAGGAAAATTGCGTAGGCAGTGACGTCCCTTCTATTCAAAGAATGACGTCATTACCATAAAAGGATAATTGCGTAGGCGTCACTGTTAGTATAAATACACTTATTTTATTGGTTTAAATCATTCATTTTGTTTACCAATCAGAAACAGTCAACTGAATTTTACTTCAAATTTTACATTTCGTTACTTCACGAAAAGTAAGTATTTTCATTCAATTGGTACTTTAAGTTTTTAATTTTGGAACATTTCAAAAGTCCCAATTTTTTTAGATAATGCCTGCCCTTAATCGAAACGAGAAAGTAAAATGTGAGGAATGTGGTCAGGAATACAGGAGAGCTGATAATGCGAGACATCGAAAAAGATGTGCTAAAGGATTTGTTTCTTGTCCTGAATGTAAGTATTCCACTTACAATCAACAAGAAATGAACTATCATATGGCTAAGAAGCATGCTCAACCAAGTTCGAAGCAGTCGACGGTTTGTTCTTCTTGTGAACAAGAGTTCCCGAGTTACTACTCTCTCCAGCAACATCGGAGAAAGGAACATGGAGCGAAACAACGGAAACCTAGTGCTACGGTAGCCGACTTGAACAAGATTGTGGAGGATGAGGGGGAAGATGGTGAAAAATTGAAGGAGGAACTTGGTGCATGTCAACATTTTCTAGTGGATACGGAGATGGAAAATGGGAGACACAAGGTATTTAACTTCCAAATGTCCAAGTTAGATACTAAAATCATTAACGAGAAACTTGAAGAAGTCTTCAACAAGCTCGATTCTGCAGCCAAAATCAACATTGCTCTGGGTTTTGTTCTTCGAAATATTGAGACTGGTGAATATCGATATTTCTACGCCCATGAAAACAATACTCTCTTTGAAAAATCCCAATTACTTTGTACGAAAGCGGATTTGATAACAATCCAAGGAAAAGTAGAAAAATTTGATATTGTGGAACAATGTACACAAGAACGCCAGAACACAAAGTGGCGATTCAAGTTGATTACTAACGTTACAATTTTTGCTGTTTTGTTGAAAAACATCCCAATGGGATGTCCAGATTCTGTCTTACCCGAACCTCTACTGAAAAACCATTCTGTTAACTGTCTTTTATCTAACAAGGACAAGGAACCTTACAAAGATCATTTGTGTCTATTCCGCGCATTGGCCATGTACATGAACGGACACAATGATCTCGACACTCACACCTCCAGATATTTTACAGAATTCATAACAAAATCTGGTTATGATCCTAAGAATTTTCGTGGAGTTTCCGTTGAAGACTTACCTGTTGTCGAGGAAATAATTGGACGCAACATCTTTATTTACGATTTTGATATTCAAGAGGGAGAATATGTGGGAGAACTAGCACGAAGAAGTATTGGTAGATTTGATAAAACAGTCAAATTACTGAGATTCAGTTATAGATAGCTTCTTTAAGTGTTTCCGGTAACCTAGTTGTGATAGTTTCTTCAAAAGATCCGAGTTTCTCAACAAACATCTTCTGAGATGTAAGGATCGTGTGAAACATATTTACCCAAAGAACGTATATGAGCTTCGCAAAACCCTGTTTGAAAAGCTAGAAGGATTCAATCTTCCAGTTTCCGATGATAAAAAACTCTTCAAAAACCTAGCAATTTTCGATTTTGAGTCGATTTGTGTTCCTACAGAAGAGCTAAAAGAAACACAAACTACTACCTGGATTGGAAAACATGTCCCCATTTCAGTCTCTATATCATCAAATCTGATTGATGAACCCATCTTTTTGTACAACAAGGATCCACAGAACTTGATTATTGATTTTGTATCCAACCTCGAGCTGTTGGCTGAGAAAAGTAAGCTGGGGATGAGAACAAATTTCCAAGATATTGAAGTTGCTGTCAATGAAAGAATGAAAAAAATCTTTGATCAATTGAATGAGCGAGGCCAGAATTTTTCAAGTAACAAGTTTGACTACGAAGATGAATGTATTGAAGATTCGGAAGAAGCAGATATGTCAACACAATTCTTGCGAATTCAGAAAAATCAACTCATCGATTTGAAACAACATCTGGAGAGATATATAAATACTTTACCTGTTTTTGGATTTAACAGTGGTAGATATGACTTAAATTTGATCAAGTCCTACTTAATCCCTTATTTGATTCGCGATAAAGAGCAAGAAACATCCGTTATCAAAAAAGCAAATGATTTTATATCTTTCAAGTTTGGAGATGTACAATTTCTTGACATTATGAAATTTCTGGGTGGAGCAACAACTCTGGACTCATTTCTCAAAGCTTATAAAGCTAGTGAAACAAAAGGATTCTTTCCTTATGAGTGGTTTGACAACCCTGACAAACTTGATTTTCCAGGACTACCCCCATATGAAGCATTTTTCAGTAAACTTAGAAACAACAATCCACTAGACAAAGACTTTACTGATTATGAAAAACTGAGGAAGAGTGGACTTGATGAACAGCAAGCACTGAAAAAGCTTCAAATCAACACTGTACCCGCATCTGGTCTAGATAATTACAGTTACTTACAACAAACTTGGCAGAAAAACGGAATGACTGTGTTCAAAGACTTTTTGCAGTGGTACAACAACAAAGATGTAGTTCCAACCCTGGAAGCAATGCAAAAAATGATTCAGTTTTATCATAACAAAGGGATAGACATGTTGAAACTTGGATGTACACTTCCAAATCTAGCAAACATATGTCTACACAGATCTACAAATTACAAGTTTTATCCATTTTGCGAAAGTGATAAAGATTTGTGTGAAAAAATACGAGAAGACATGACCGGTGGGCCTTCGATTGTGTTCACTCGAAAAGCTGTTGTAGATGAAACCTTTATCAGAGATTCATCAAATATTTGTAAGTCAATCGTTGGAATTGATGCGAGCCAGCTTTACCCCTATTCAATGTGTCAAGATATGCCAACAGGACTGTATACGAGATGGGAGTTTGACACTGATATGCAGAAATTCAAGGCTAGACATAATCGAACTCGCAACTTTGAGAATATGGTCATGTCTTTCTATCAAGAATCAAGACCAGAATGTAAAATTGAGAGCTTTTTTACATCTGGAAAACAGAAGAAAATTGACTGTTTTAATGTGGACGGTTATTGTGATCACTGTAAAACAGTATTCGAGGCAATGGGATGCTACTATCACTTTTGTTCTTGTCAAGAAACTCGTTCCTCCTTAACAGAACAGGATATCGAGCGAGGAAATAAGAAGAGAGAGATGGATGAGATGAGACGAGAATACATTCAAGAGAAAGGATACAAAGTTGAAGAAATGTGGGAGTGTGAGTGGTGGCAAAATTTCAAAACCAATGACAAGATCAAAAATCATGTTCGAACACACTTTCCCTACAAAAGACCCCTTTCTACAGACTCTCTTCTAGCAAAAATAAAAGATGGATCTCTTTTTGGTTACGTTCAGTGTGACTTAGTTGTTCCAGATGAACTGAAATCGAAATTTGCGAATTTTCCTCCAATTTTCAAAAACACTGAGGTTGGAAGAAACCATATTGGTGACTATATGAAGAATTATGCTATTGAAAATGAAATGTTGAAACATCCACAGAGAATGCTTATATCTAGCTTCAAGCTAGAAAATGGAACAGTTATAACTCCTCTCTTCAACTTTTATTTAGAACTTGGCTTGCAATGCACCAAAATTTATCGTTTTGTTGAATATTCTCCTCGGAAATGCTTTAGTAATTTCGTTCAGTCAGTGGTTGATGCAAGAAGAGAAGGAGATGAAAACCCTCTATCAGGAGTTGTAGCAGAAACAATGAAGCTCTTGGGCAATTCCTCCTATGGCTATCAGATCATGGATAGATCCAGACATACAATCACGAAGTATCTGAACGATGGAAAAAACTCACAAGGCAATCAATGAACCACTGTTTAAGAAACTTAACACAGTTGAGAAGGACTTATATGAGGTGGAGTTGTTGAAGTCAACCATTGAGCACAGAGAACCCATCATTGTTGGTTTTTTCATACTTCAGTATGCAAAACTGAGAATGTTGGAACTCTACTATGACTTCTTTGACAAGTTCTGTGATGTAAATAAATTTGAAGAGTTGGAGATGGACACAGACTCACTTTACTTGGCACTTGCAGAAGAAAATTTGTACGATTGCATCCAACCAGATAGGAGAGCTGCTTGGGAAAAAATGAGGGAGAGTGATTGCAGAGATTCCTTCAAGGCGGATGCAAAATCCAATTTCTTTCCTCGAACCTGTTGTAGTGTCCATAAAAAACATGATAAGCGGGAGCCGGGACTTTTCAAAGAAGAATTTAGGTGCACAGAAATGCTCTGTTTATGTAGTAAGACATATTGCTGCTATGACAACAAGTCAGACAAATTCAAATTTAGCAGCAAAGGATTGAATAAGCGGGTTCTAGAAGACTCTGGAGATGGACCTTTAGCAAAGTATAGGAGAGTTCTTGATGAAACAATTAATCTTACATCTACTAACAGAGGATTCAGAACTATAAATCATATGGTGGCCACATATGAACAGACAAAGAAAGGACTAAGCTATTTTTATCCAAAAAGACAAGTACAAGATGATGGAATTCATACAAAACCACTGAACTTATAAGAACTGATCTGGTCAAGTAAAGTTATTCATGATGTTGTATTATATTGGGTTTATGATGTTAAAATGTAAAATGTTGCGGTAAACTTGTTATACAATGCAGTGATTTATATACTTTCTTTGTAATTTAAACTTTTTTCTCAAAAAACTTGACTTTTTTTCGAAGTCTCTGTAGGTTCAGAATAGATTCAGATAGGTAGAAAGTAAAAGTATTGAATAAATTTTTATTAGATCAAGTTAAACAAAACTTATCATGTTTTGAATTTTTTCGAAAAAATTTTCACAAAAATTCCAAGTTCTTACCCAAAAAACTCTTACCATCGACTTACCATATATCAAAAATTTAATTGAAAGCCCTTCATTACACAACCTACTCGTAATTAAACTTTGATATTTAACAATTAGGTAACGGGCGCCGAAATTTTTGCGAAAAAAATTAGAATTTTCCATTCAAAAACCAAAAAAATTACGTTTTTCTTTCTCTTACCATCACACTGAAACCTTACCATCGGTATTCCCTATCTTAATACATTGTAGACTCTATACCCAATCTTAATACATAGCTGGCGGACCGGATGCTCTATTCCCTATCTTAATACATGGAGGTCTGGGTTTAGTTTGTAAAACAGTTTTAATGTTTGGAATTTCAATTTTAACATATTTTTCAAAGCCACCGGGTTTGAACAAAACTTTTTCTAGTTTCGGACTTAAACAGAGCCATTCGGAAGCCGGACAGGGGTATGTCAAGTGAAGTGAGTTTCAAGTTCTAGTCGAGACTGTTACGTAACTGACGTTATTAAGTATTATAGTTTATGAGTACTACCAAGGCTAACGTCATAGATAGCGTTGTGTTAACTTATCGCAAGTTGCAACCGTGACCGATTAGAAATAAAGTTAGTTCTTTTACCTCTCGATGTAAGATTTTTATACCTTACATCTTCTTTTATTTCTTTCACTTCTGTTGTTATATCTCTATATCTCTAATATAGAGATATTTATACCTTCTCTTTTATATCTCTAATATACTCTCTTTTATATATCTAACTTCTTTTGTTACGAGTTCACTTAGTATTTTTCTACATGGCGCAGTCACAAATGAAATCGGTACTTTGGGAGGATTGGGCACAGTAAATTTAAATTAATAACCCAACCAAAAAATCAGCGATATTAATTTCACGGAGCTGTGGAAATTTATGACCGCATTTCAAGGAGATTCGGTTGCTCTCAATTACAAGTTTATAGTGTTTGGACGAAAACAACGAGATAATGAAGCAATGGAACAATTTTTTGGCGCCGTGATTGACTTGTCCCGAGGGTGCAATTTTTGCACAAAAGCGGAATCGATAGTTTGGGATATCTTAACAATGAATATGCCAAACAAGGAAATTCGAAAACACTTATGCATGGAAACATTAAGTCCGGCAGATGCAGTTCAGTTTGCTGTGGTTAAAGAAAGGTGAAATGATGTATACACGGGCGAGTCGAGGACTACCCAAAATTGGGCGTAACCAATATAGAACTAGGCGCCAGAATTCCGCGGACAGCTATCAGTCAGGATACATCAAAAGAGAACCAGTGAATGATGCCTCAATTGTTTTAAAACAGACTCGTGATAATTCGTGATAAATCGAGATAACCGTGAGAGTTCTCATAATTGTGGTTGAAACAGAATCATAGGAAAACTGTGCAGCAAAGCATATTGCTTGCAAAGATGTAGCAGAAGGGACATTTTCTAAATATTGAAAAAAAAGTGGCAATTAACCAAGATGACAAATTCATAAGGGTTCATTCTGTATGGAACGATCGTGATCCGGTAGTTTGAGGAGGAAGAGGGTGTATTCTGAGTGTTTCTGATCAGATCAGTGCAGCATCAGGTAGGCAAAAAAATTGGTAGTTACCCAAGTTAAAAGATAGATAGATTTCAGCGGTGAGAATTAGAACAAACTGATCCATACTACGTCAATCGTTTAATGACAAAAGGAGTGATAACAGAGTGATTAATTGTAAGCCTTTTGGTGAGCTCAAAATAGTTCTCCTTTTATGCAGTGAAGTTCTTCTTCGTGTGAGTTCTGATATTTCTCGTCGATATTTTACTACGTCTACTTTTCGAAGATCCTGTAGCTTGCCTCGTAGTAAGTTTACTAGACATTCGCTGAGGAATTGAATGAAACTTTTTGGACAATGGAGGATGAATTGTTTTTGAAGTTTTTGGGAAAATGTTTGAAATATTGGGAGTATAGAGACGTATTGTGTGCTCATCGTCCAAAAACTTAGTTTCTGTTCCTGCTGGTAGATAAAATTTTGATGGAACTGAACCACTGTTTGTGCAATATCTTAGCGAATCAACTGTTTTTGGAGTTAAATCAATGAGTAAATGGCCATAAGGTGTAGATGTTGCATCTTGATACCACTCTTTCAATTGTGATCCTAGACCTAGTTGTTGACTTAATGTATTGATTTGTAAAACATCTCTCGGTGACTTGAAAAGGACTATATGTGTATTTTGTAACTCAACATCTCTTCCCAATTTGCTTTGATGAAACAAGTTATGCTTAATATATATTGTATTCAGTCCCCTGTGTCTTCCAGCAGTAGCAACTTTTACAAACTGCTTAGAATTTGAAATTTCTTCACAAGAGTCATCAAATATTAACAGGTATTTTGTTCCATTATTGGGAAGGTTTTCAATCAGTTCAAAGTCAACTCCTTGGACAAACTTAAGGTTTTTTCTTTGCATTTGTCCATAAAGAGGTTGATAATGTTGATAAAAATAAAAAATTTTGTCAAACTTTGGTTGAAATGTACCAATTTTTAACCACTCAAAAATAAGATGTGATTTTCCAGATCCACTCGGTCCAACTAGCGAAATAAAAACTCGTTCTTTGGTAGAAATTATTTTATTCATAGTTTTGGAGAAGGTAAAATATAACCGACTGTACTTGATAAAATTGCTACCCAAACAGTTGTTTCTTCACATGTAGTGGATAACATTATTCGAACGATTGCACATGCTAGTATTAAAACTATGACAAAAAATTGGCACATAAACACTAAAAGAGATCTATTACACGTACGTCCAAAAAACTTCCAAGATTTTCGTTCATGATTCTCCTCTTCAAAAACAAAGTTTCCTAAATTTAATTGCTTGTCACATTCATCACCCATCTCAACTCTGGAATGAAAAAATTGATAATGACTAACATTTAAATTTCAAAAACACGATAATACAAAATTATTAAGGTAAATTACAATTTATTAAAAAAACATCGAGTCCATGTTCCGTATGCAAATGCTTTTCTTTCTGCACAGTGAAGAGTATTTGCATGACGAAATGGGTAGTTGCTACACCTCTAATCATATTCTTCATCTTTGAAAATCAAATTCTGAACTTTTGGACATGCGTAGTCATCCAAGTTTGTAACCTTTGTTTCCAAAATTTCTGACAGAATTTTACATTTTTCATAACCTTTTGCAAAAAACTCCGTTTCTGGAGCTTTTAGTTTTTTCAATATTTTTTCAAGCTAAGTATATTTTTCATGGCCACTGTTCCAATTGATTCCATGAAGATGCTTCGTACACCAAGCAGACTGAGATGTAGCTTTGAATTTTTTGGGAGGAAGAAAGGAATATCCCACAGTTTGTCCATTTTGATAAACTCCTAACTCTTTAACTATTTTGTTTTCAATACACTCAATATCCAAAACAACTAGACTCATGATGCTTACTGTTTTCGCTGAAAATTTTTGTTAGAATAACTAACAATCGAACAATGCATATACTGATGAAGCAAAAATTTTAACATATAAACAGAAGATTAATCCAGTCACGTGACCAAGAAAACAAGAACTTGGAAATCTAGGTAAAACATAACAATAACCAGGTCCCTTATAAGTAGTAGAATTCACAGATCCAGCTGCATCATGTAAAATTGCATGAAGTCTGAAAATTTTTGAATTTGCAAAAAAGTAATCCATACAAGAATTTCCGTATCCAATTAAACCCCCAAAAGGAAATTTTTGGTCCATTTCTTTCAAATTTATGTTTGGGTCCAAAACAATACAGGTACAAAGAAAGTAATTTTTTCTTTTTGTATTTGATGTAAAGTCATGCTTTATCAAATCAAAATTTCTGAGAACTTCATTCAATTTCTGAACGTTCATTTTCTACAGTACATTCGTCAATAATGATACAAGTTTTTTTGAATGTATCTACATAGGACAAAACTGAGGGGATAAAATCAACCAAATTATCATACTCTTTTTTTTCCAACTGAAAATTCTGATTGTTCTTCCAAGTGTTTCCTTTTCTACGATACTCTATAATATCTATTTTTTTAATATCTGAACGATAACTTAGAAAAATTTTTCGTCTTCCATTATGCAAAGTCCACTCAAATTGGGAAATTTGTGATTCTGTATCCAAATCTTGCAATTTTGGTAAACTTTGAGATTCCAAAACTGTTAGTGACAATTTCTGGGACTTTTCTTCTAAGACGATATGAAAAAGTCCCAATTTATTTTGAATTTTTAAAACAAGATTTCTGGAAAAACCAATGTTCCAACTCATACTGCTCAGCTCAAAGAAGTTTTAAAAAATGATTCAAGAAGATGAATATTTGAATTACATTACTATAATAACATCACTCAACAACAAAATTATTGAACATTACAGTTCTCAACAAACATAAAATTTTCCAAGACTTGGGCAAGTTCTTTGAATTCGTTCAAAGTATAGTTGACATAAGCAACTTGCTTCAAGACTTCGTTCTCCTTTGCAGTGAAGAGTCGAATCTGAATGTAGGGTGGCTTGTTCACACTGTACTTCTTGATTGTGACACACACCCTTCTCTTCTTGTATGTTGCTACGTCATACACCGCATGACAGTTCGCAAGTTCCTGCTCCATGGTTGAGTCTTTGTCAGAATAAGGTTCCAATACAGGAACGAGTCCAAGGTTTTCAGCATCGTGAATAACAGTATTCCGTATTGCTGATATCCTTTCCCCTTCTTTTTCACCAAGATAGATTTGCTGGGTTTTTTCGAATTGTCCAGATTCATTTTTCTTTAGCAATTGGAAGCAAGGTTCAAAGTAAATTTTTCCGTTGTAGGGTTTTTGGGACCAAGAAAATCTCCCAATCCTTTTTTGGTTCTTAGCAAATTCAATATAGTTGGGAAGGATATCTTTTCGTGAATACATTTTTGATTTAAGATTCAGAACCAACTGATCAGTAGTAGATATTTCAAAATAATGATATCTGTAAATTTATAGAAATTAGGAAATCTAGATGACTCACTGTACAATCCATATAAGGTATTTTTTTTACCTTATATGGAATACTGAGTAGGTGATGATCCAAATATGGACATTGCGTAGGTGATGTAACTACTATATAAGCAATTCAATATAGATAAAAATCATTTTCAACAAGTAATCGGTGATGGCATCTGCTATGTGTCAAGCATATCCCACTTTTTATTCGGACTACAATGCAAAATCTCTTTTTATCTCTGTCTCAGAAAACTTTTATGAAAAATTTATTGTCACCCAAGACTACTGTGTATCTAACCATTCATCATTCTGCCCAGTGGAAAATTGCAAATTTCACTTAGTATTAATCGGATCATCACTCGATCAGATTTTGCAAAGATTAGATAAATATCATTTCACTTATCAAATTGTTGACTGTATATATACTTTATACAAACACAGATTTTATTTCAATATTATTTCATCAAGAGGTGAAGTTTTCAATCAATTGAATCGTGCAGTCAAACACAACTTGAAATGTAGAATACCGGAAAAATTACCCAGTGTTGCAAAAAAACGACTGCTGCGAAAAAAATTCAAAAGACATTATCTCAGTTCTGCTCAGAAGATTGCGTCCACTCAGACTCTTGGATCAGCTTTTTTGGAAAGGATTCGAAAATTTCAAAACTCAAAGTATGAGACTGACTTGTTGAAAATTGTTGATTGTTTTTTTGATGGTTTTGGTACTGTAAATAGTGAACGTATCAATTTTTCTATTAATAATTGAATATTTGTTAATAAAAATCTTGTCAAAATTGTTTATATTTAAATCAAGAGTTTTTTCGAGAGATGCAAATTTTGGTTTGATTTTTTCAACACGTTTGCAAAAATTTAATTAAAATTTTTTACAAGATGCAAATTTTGGTTTGATTTTTTCAACACGTTTGCAAAAATTTAATTAAACTTTTTTACAAGATGCAAATTTTGGTTTGATTTTTTCAACACGTTTGCAAAATTTTCAACAAAATTTTGTGTTAGATGCAAGTTTTTTCGTGATTTTTTTGAAAACAAATGCAAAAATCTAACTTATTTTTTTTTATTCATTTGCAAAAATTGCAAAAACTGTTTGTAAAAAACTTGTTAAATTAATGCTATTCCCTATCTTAATACATTGTTTTTCCAATATTTTTGATCAATCTACATGCAAAAAAGAGATTTTTTATGATCAAAATCAAAACAAAGATTTTCATTTTATTTAATTATTAACAGTGCAAGAAAATCTTCTTTCAGTTTTCTTTAAAATGCGAAAATATTTAATGAAATTTTTCTTAATTTGCGAGATTTTCTTTGATTTTTTTAACAAGTGTGTAAAAAAATTATGAAAAGTTTTGCATGGTGCAAAAATTAATGTAAAGTTTTTAACATGCTTGCAAAAATTGGTTTAATTTTCTTACCATCTTTCTAACAAAATTCTATAAAAGTATTTACCAGATGCATAATTAGTTTAATTTTTAACAAATTTTTACCATCGAAATTTCTTAATAAACTTTTCTATGATCTCTTTGTTCTTATCTCTTGAAAATAATTTTACTAGATACAAAGAAATTAAATTACAAAGCACAAGACAGTAACCAATTTATTTACAAATCAAAGAGCTGTCGAGCAGCTGAGTTCTCAAAATTTTGCAAGTTCTCAATGGAGCGCAAAGCTGGTCTTGCCTCCATCACTGGTGGCTGTCTTGGTGGTTCGCTGACTGAAGTTCTTGGCTCAGAGAACCCCTCATCCTCTTCGATGGTAATTGGGTTGTCCACAGATCCCTCTTCCCAAGGAAAGAGGAAATCGTCGAATGGTTGAGCCACATATCTAGAGTCAGGAATTTCGGGGTAGTTCATTCCCACATGCTCGGCCACTTCCTCCATCATTTGCATTTCTCCAAGTTGATTCTCTGTAGGAGGTACTTGCGTTATATGATGTTCGTTGAAATCCCTTCGCATCACTTCCACCATATGCCAGACTTGGATTGGGATGTCCATTCGTGCCAGAAAAACTCCACAAACTGTTTCTCGCACTTGGATTTGTACTAAATCAGCCGAAAATTCCACCGAGAACATAAGGTTGTTGTTTTGTACTGAGAAGATCATTTTGAGCAATAAGTTGAGTAAATGATTAAAAGCAAGATTTACAGTTGAGAGGGAGAAATTTGCCGGTAGTTATGTTGAAATTATTGTATTTAGAGCTGAGAGAGGAGGTAGTTGACGGTAGTTAAGTTGAAAATAAAATGATTTTTAGTTAAGAGAGAGGGGTACGTTCAACTGGAATGTGTGGGTTTAACCAATGAGAATGAATTTTCCTTATTTGGATTGTAGTCGTGTCCAATTAGATTTTAGTTTCCTTTTATGGAATTCTTATAGAAAACTCGTGTCCAATTGGAAACAAAGTTACACATTGTCGTTTCCAATCACAAAAATGTTCATTTTTGTTCAAGTTGTTGTATCCAATCAGAGGAACCTTTCAAGGAATTAAGTCTTCCAAATAAGTAAAAATATACACAAAAGCAATCGCAAAAATAAATGACCAAGAGTTGTTTGCTGTAAAAATAAGAAATATTGCCGATATAAGTAACAAAAGAAGAAAAATTAATAAAAGTAGCATCTCTGCTAGTCTTCTCATCAAGTTAATTGAATTTTTTGTATATAATCGATGAGAAATTGCTGATTTTTCAGCAGATATTCACTTCAAGTTCTTTAATTTTGATGTAGATTTGAGATGATAACTCAAAGTTGATGAATTTTTCAAAGCAAATCTCTGGAATTCTGATACCAAACCTGATCATGCAAGATTTTGAACTTTGAAAGTCCTTAAAAAAATGGAGGAATAAAGCACTTTGCTGGGGAGTTTTAACAAATTTGGGAGTTGGATATGGAATAAAAAGAGTCTTTGAAATATTATCGTACGATTTTTTTATCAATTTCAAATTTTCTAAAATAAATAAAATTTCTTTTCTAGTCAAGTGTAACTCAGCTGTAAGTTTATAGCTTTGATACGCAATATGTGAATCAAAAGTAAACTCTTTGATTGAGTAAGTTTCTCTAAAGAGACCTTTATTTAGCCGGAGAACTCTATTTTGGACAACATAAACGTCCAAAAAATTGTGAAAAAAGTAAGAATCTACATCTATTTCATCAATAAGGAAATCACACGGAATATTTTCTTTTTTCTTGTAGAGTAATTCGAGGAAATTCAAATATTTTTTGATTGACATTCTTCAAAAATGAATATTTTGGATCCAAAGTTATGACTAGAAACAGCTTAGTTCTGATTGGTTGAAAATTTTTCTGGAAAATTCTAGAACTTTCAAAGGAATGACGTCATAACCATAATAGGAAAATTGTGTGGGTGTTGACGTCATTTCTATTTCTAGAATAACGTCATTATCATAAAAGGAACATTGCGTGGGTGGTGACGTCACTTCTAAATATAGAATGACGTCATTACCATAAAAGGAAAATTGCGTAGGCAGTGACGTCCCTTCTATTCAAAGAATGACGTCATTACCATAAAAGGATAATTGCGTAGGCGTCACTGTTAGTATAAATACACTTATTTTATTGGTTTAAATCATTCATTTTGTTTACCAATCAGAAACAGTCAACTGAATTTTACTTCAAATTTTACATTTCGTTACTTCACGAAAAGTAAGTATTTTCATTCAATTGGTACTTTAAGTTTTTAATTTTGGAACATTTCAAAAGTCCCAATTTTTTTAGATAATGCCTGCCCTTAATCGAAACGAGAAAGTAAAATGTGAGGAATGTGGTCAGGAATACAGGAGAGCTGATAATGCGAGACATCGAAAAAGATGTGCTAAAGGATTTGTTTCTTGTCCTGAATGTAAGTATTCCACTTACAATCAACAAGAAATGAACTATCATATGGCTAAGAAGCATGCTCAACCAAGTTCGAAGCAGTCGACGGTTTGTTCTTCTTGTGAACAAGAGTTCCCGAGTTACTACTCTCTCCAGCAACATCGGAGAAAGGAACATGGAGCGAAACAACGGAAACCTAGTGCTACGGTAGCCGACTTGAACAAGATTGTGGAGGATGAGGGGGAAGATGGTGAAAAATTGAAGGAGGAACTTGGTGCATGTCAACATTTTCTAGTGGATACGGAGATGGAAAATGGGAGACACAAGGTATTTAACTTCCAAATGTCCAAGTTAGATACTAAAATCATTAACGAGAAACTTGAAGAAGTCTTCAACAAGCTCGATTCTGCAGCCAAAATCAACATTGCTCTGGGTTTTGTTCTTCGAAATATTGAGACTGGTGAATATCGATATTTCTACGCCCATGAAAACAATACTCTCTTTGAAAAATCCCAATTACTTTGTACGAAAGCGGATTTGATAACAATCCAAGGAAAAGTAGAAAAATTTGATATTGTGGAACAATGTACACAAGAACGCCAGAACACAAAGTGGCGATTCAAGTTGATTACTAACGTTACAATTTTTGCTGTTTTGTTGAAAAACATCCCAATGGGATGTCCAGATTCTGTCTTACCCGAACCTCTACTGAAAAACCATTCTGTTAACTGTCTTTTATCTAACAAGGACAAGGAACCTTACAAAGATCATTTGTGTCTATTCCGCGCATTGGCCATGTACATGAACGGACACAATGATCTCGACACTCACACCTCCAGATATTTTACAGAATTCATAACAAAATCTGGTTATGATCCTAAGAATTTTCGTGGAGTTTCCGTTGAAGACTTACCTGTTGTCGAGGAAATAATTGGACGCAACATCTTTATTTACGATTTTGATATTCAAGAGGGAGAATATGTGGGAGAACTAGCACGAAGAAGTATTGGTAGATTTGATAAAACAGTCAAATTACTGAGATTCAGATATAGATAGCTTCTTTAAGTGTTTCCGGTAACCTAGTTGTGATAGTTTCTTCAAAAGATCCGAGTTTCTCAACAAACATCTTCTGAGATGTAAGGATCGTGTGAAACATATTTACCCAAAGAACGTATATGAGCTTCGCAAAACCCTGTTTGAAAAGCTAGAAGGATTCAATCTTCCAGTTTCCGATGATAAAAAACTCTTCAAAAACCTAGCAATTTTCGATTTTGAGTCGATTTGTGTTCCTACAGAAGAGCTAAAAGAAACACAAACTACTACCTGGATTGGAAAACATGTCCCCATTTCAGTCTCTATATCATCAAATCTGATTGATGAACCCGTCTTTTTGTACAACAAGGATCCACAGAACTTGATTATTGATTTTGTATCCAACCTCGAGCTGTTGGCTGAGAAAAGTAAGCTGGGGATGAGAACAAATTTCCAAGATATTGAAGTTGCTGTCAATGAAAGAATGAAAAAAATCTTTGATCAATTGAATGAGCGAGGCCAGAATTTTTCAAGTAACAAGTTTGAGTACGAAGATGAATGTATTGAAGATTCGGAAGAAGCAGATATGTCAACACAATTCTTGCGAATTCAGAAAAATCAACTCATCGATTTGAAACAACATCTGGAGAGATATATAAATACTTTACCTGTTTTTGGATTTAACAGTGGTAGATATGACTTAAATTTGATCAAGTCCTACTTAATCCCTTATTTGATTCGCGATAAAGAGCAAGAAACATCCGTTATCAAAAAAGCAAATGATTTTATATCTTTCAAGTTTGGAGATGTACAATTTCTTGACATTATGAAATTTCTGGGTGGAGCAACAACTCTGGACTCATTTCTCAAAGCTTATAAAGCTAGTGAAACAAAAGGATTCTTTCCTTATGAGTGGTTTGACAACCCTGACAAACTTGATTTTCCAGGACTACCCCCATATGAAGCATTTTTCAGTAAACTTAGAAACAACAATCCACTAGACAAAGACTTTACTGATTATGAAAAACTGAGGAAGAGTGGACTTGATGAACAGCAAGCACTGAAAAAGCTTCAAATCAACACTGTACCCGCATCTGGTCTAGATAATTACAGTTACTTACAACAAACTTGGCAGAAAAACGGAATGACTGTGTTCAAAGACTTTTTGCAGTGGTACAACAACAAAGATGTAGTTCCAACCCTGGAAGCAATGCAAAAAATGATTCAGTTTTATCATAACAAAGGGATAGACATGTTGAAACTTGGATGTACACTTCCAAATCTAGCAAACATATGTCTACACAGATCTACAAATTACAAGTTTTATCCATTTTGCGAAAGTGATAAAGATTTGTGTGAAAAAATACGAGAAGACATGACCGGTGGGCCTTCGATTGTGTTCACTCGAAAAGCTGTTGTAGATGAAACCTTTATCAGAGATTCATCAAATATTTGTAAGTCAATCGTTGGAATTGATGCGAGCCAGCTTTACCCCTATTCAATGTGTCAAGATATGCCAACAGGACTGTATACGAGATGGGAGTTTGACACTGATATGCAGAAATTCAAGGCTAGACATAATCGAACTCGCAACTTTGAGAATATGGTCATGTCTTTCTATCAAGAATCAAGACCAGAATGTAAAATTGAGAGCTTTTTTACATCTGGAAAACAGAAGAAAATTGACTGTTTTAATGTGGACGGTTATTGTGATCACTGTAAAACAGTATTCGAGGCAATGGGATGCTACTATCACTTTTGTTCTTGTCAAGAAACTCGTTCCTCCTTAACAGAACAGGATATCGAGCGAGGAAATAAGAAGAGAGAGATGGATGAGATGAGACGAGAATACATTCAAGAGAAAGGATACAAAGTTGAAGAAATGTGGGAGTGTGAGTGGTGGCAAAATTTCAAAACCAATGACAAGATCAAAAATCATGTTCGAACACACTTTCCCTACAAAAGACCCCTTTCTACAGACTCTCTTCTAGCAAAAATAAAAGATGGATCTCTTTTTGGTTACGTTCAGTGTGACTTAGTTGTTCCAGATGAACTGAAATCGAAATTTGCGAATTTTCCTCCAATTTTCAAAAACACTGAGGTTGGAAGAAACGATATTGGTGACTATATGAAAAATTATGCTATTGAAAATGAAATGTTGAAACATCCACAGAGAATGCTTATATCTAGCTTCAAGCTAGAAAATGGAACAGTTATAACTCCTCTCTTCAACTTTTATTTAGAACTTGGCTTGCAATGCACCAAAATTTATCGTTTTGTTGAATATTCTCCTCGGAAATGCTTTAGTAATTTCGTTCAGTCAGTGGTTGATGCAAGAAGAGAAGGAGATGAAAACCCTCTATCAGGAGTTGTAGCAGAAACAATGAAGCTCTTGGGCAATTCCTCCTATGGCTATCAGATCATGGATAGATCCAGACATACAATCACGAAGTATCTGAACGATGGAAAAAACTCACAAGGCAATCAATGAACCACTGTTTAAGAAACTTAACACAGTTGAGAAGGACTTATATGAGGTGGAGTTGTTGAAGTCAACCATTGAGCACAGAGAACCCATCATTGTTGGTTTTTTCATACTTCAGTATGCAAAACTGAGAATGTTGGACCTCTACTATGACTTCTTTGACAAGTTCTGTGATGTAAATAAATTTGAAGAGTTGGAGATGGACACAGACTCACTTTACTTGGCACTTGCAGAAGAAAATTTGTACGATTGCATCCAACCAGATAGGAGAGCTGCTTGGGAAAAAATGAGGGAGAGTGATTGCAGAGATTCCTTCAAGGCGGATGCAAAATCCAATTTCTTTCCTCGAACCTGTTGTAGTGTCCATAAAAAACATGATAAGCGGGAGCCGGGACTTTTCAAAGAAGAATTTAGGTGCACAGAAATGCTCTGTTTATGTAGTAAGACATATTGCTGCTATGACAACAAGTCAGACAAATTCAAATTTAGCAGCAAAGGATTGAATAAGCGGGTTCTAGAAGACTCTGGAGATGGACCTTTAGCAAAGTATAGGAGAGTTCTTGATGAAACAATTAATCTTACATCTACTAACAGAGGATTCAGAACTATAAATCATATGGTGGCCACATATGAACAGACAAAGAAAGGACTAAGCTATTTTTATCCAAAAAGACAAGTACAAGATGATGGAATTCATACAAAACCACTGAACTTATAAGAACTGATCTGGTCAAGTAAAGTTATTCATGATGTTGTATTATATTGGGTTTATGATGTTAAAATGTAAAATGTTGCGGTAAACTTGTTATACAATGCAGTGATTTATATACTTTCTTTGTAATTTAAACTTTTTTCTCAAAAAACTTGACTTTTTTTCGAAGTCTCTGTAGGTTCAGAATAGATTCAGATAGGTAGAAAGTAAAAGTATTGAATAAATTTTTATTAGATCAAGTTAAACAAAACTTATCATGTTTTGAATTTTTTCGAAAAAATTTTCACAAAAATTCCAAGTTCTTACCCAAAAAACTCTTACCATCGACTTACCATATATCAAAAATTTAATTGAAAGCCCTTCATTACACAACCTACTCGTAATTAAACTTTGATATTTAACAATTAGGTAACGGGCGCCGAAATTTTTGCGAAAAAAATTAGAATTTTCCATTCAAAAACCAAAAAAATTACGTTTTTCTTTCTCTTACCATCACACTGAAACCTTACCATCGGTATTCCCTATCTTAATACATTGTAGACTCTATACCCAATCTTAATACATAGCTGGCGGACCGGATGCTCTATTCCCTATCTTAATACATGGAGGTCTGGGTTTAGTTTGTAAAACAGTTTTAATGTTTGGAATTTCAATTTTAACATATTTTTCAAAGCCACCGGGTTTGAACAAAACTTTTTCTAGTTTCGGACTTAAACAGAGCGATTCGGAAGCCGGACAGGGGTATGTCAAGTGAAGTGAGTTTCAAGTTCTAGTCGAGACTGTTACGTAACTGACGTTATTAAGTATTATAGTTTATGAGTACTACCAAGGCTAACGTCATAGATAGCGTTGTGTTAACTTATCGCAAGTTGCAACCGTGATCGATTAGAAATAAAGTTAGTTCTTTTACCTCTCGATGTAAGATTTTTATACCTTACATCTTCTTTTATTTCTTTCACTTCTGTTGTTATATCTCTATATCTCTAATATAGAGATATTTATACCTTCTCTTTTATATCTCTAATATACTCTCTTTTATATATCTAACTTCTTTTGTTACGAGTTCACTTAGTATTTTTCTACATGGCGCAGTCACAAATGAAATCGGTACTTTGGGAGGATTGGGCACAGTAAATTTAAATTAATAACCCAACCAAAAAATCAGCGATATTAATTTCACGGAGCTGTGGAAATTTATGACCGCATTTCAAGGAGATTCGGTTGCTCTCAATTACAAGTTTATAGTGTTTGGACGAAAACAACGAGATAATGAAGCAATGGAACAATTTTTTGGCGCCGTGATTGACTTGTCCCGAGGGTGCAATTTTTGCACAAAAGCGGAATCGATAGTTTGGGATATCTTAACAATGAATATGCCAAACAAGGAAATTCGAAAACACTTATGCATGGAAACATTAAGTCCGGCAGATGCAGTTCAGTTTGCTGTGGTTAAAGAAAGGTGAAATGATGTATACACGGGCGAGTCGAGGACTACCCAAAATTGGGCGTAACCAATATAGAACTAGGCGCCAGAATTCCGCGGACAGCTATCAGTCAGGATACATCAAAAGAGAACCAGTGAATGATGCCTCAATTGTTTTAAAACAGACTCGTGATAATTCGTGATAAATCGAGATAACCGTGAGAGTTCTCATAATTGTGGTTGAAACAGAATCATAGGAAAACTGTGCAGCAAAGCATATTGCTTGCAAAGATGTAGCAGAAGGGACATTTTCTAAATATTGAAAAAAAAGTGGCAATTAACCAAGATGACAAATTCATAAGGGTTCATTCTGTATGGAACGATCGTGATCCGGTAGTTTGAGGAGGAAGAGGGTGTATTCTGAGTGTTTCTGATCAGATCAGTGCAGCATCAGGTAGGCAAAAAAATTGGTAGTTACCCAAGTTAAAAGATAGATAGATTTCAGCGGTGAGATCAGTCCCAAAGCAGATTCAGAGATCAATTTTATAGCGGAATAGACGAAGTTAGAAAGATTTTTGGATGAGTATGTGTCGAGCTCTAATCTGAAGCATGGGTTGCCAAGGGCGCGGCTTTGTTAGTTAAAGAACGATAGTCTTGCCGTTTTTAAGCAATTAAGTGCCTCGAAAGCAAGTGTCAGAAACAGTTAACGAAGTAGTGGGGAACAGTATTCGCCAATTCACCGTAAATATATCGACTGCATTTACTAAAAAGTTTCAGGGATTATTACAAAAAAGAAACTGGGAAATTTAAAAACTGCGAAATTAGAACACATTTTCACGAACCGTTACGACCGATACAAGTAAAAGAAAAACGGTTCCTTACCCATGTGCTACCAAAAGATGATGAAACAATCGAGTGTTTGTTTAAAGAAGGATATTTCATGAGATTGGGGAAGTATACGGAAGATTATTAAATGTTGCACACGGTATTAGCCGCGAAACGAGACAGGTCAATTAAATTAGCGTTAAAGTCAAAATTGAACAAAAAAACAGATTCACCAAAACCTATACCAAACGCGAAAAGAACAAAATAGTCGATAATTTGGCGTTGACCATAATGGAAACAATTGCGATCCAATCTGGCCGATTAAGTCTGAAGTACCCAGAGTCGCAAGTGAAACATAGCGACGCAACGAGTCGTGAATGCCCCTTCAATAACGTCTGAGGGAGCAAAACCAAAACATGTCGCTTTATACTGGTTTCTATGGTTTGGGGATACACGTATACCTCTATTACATCTTGATTGCGACCCTGGGATCCGAGGAACGCCTTTGGCGTAAAATTTGCAATCTTTTGACATTGCTAAATGCAAACATTGCAACTGCTATGTGAAATATATGTACTTTTTATAAGCAAAATAAATAGATTTTTGGCGGTCCAATTTTCTAACAAGTTAACAAGTGCAGCGTACCGGTTGAAAGAAAGGTTGAGTTCAGATTGAAGATGAAACAACTTGAAAATATTAAACATAAGATCATTGATTGGGTCGAATAATCATTTCCTTTATTCAAAATGTAGACGCTACAACTGAACCAATTAAGAACCTGATGAAAAAACGTTCTTGGTTTGAATGAGGACCAACCCATGAGTCAGCATTTGCCAAATTGATGGGGATATTTTAATCGATTTTTTTCCAAAACTGCCATTTTGATGTTGATGACAGACTAGAGTGAAACGAGACGCTCCAAAACAAGGCCTAAGGGGCCTCTTTGGAACAACTGCATACTCATTGTTGGAATCCTATTTCTTACTGAAAAAAGCATCAATGAGCTAGAGTTATTGGCCGTAGTTTTGGCAGTGACTCATTAACAGAACTTTTTATTTGGAGTCCCCTTAAAGATTATTACTGATGATATAGTTCTCTTGTCCTGCTTGTCGGAACAGAAAAACACAGAACAACGCAACACATTAGCGCAATGGGTAGATCGATTAGACCACACCCCGGATGAGATAGACCACACCCCGGAAAAATATATGGGATTGATGGATTATGTATCAAGGTACCCCGTGGAGATGGCTCCTAGATGTTAAAAATTAGAAAACATGTTAGTTGTATGGACTGCAAATTGATAAGCCCGTTAGCAATGAGCGAAAGTTCCAGTGAAAACGCAATTAGCTCACGGGAGGAGACCCAGGTATTGCTAACAATAAGTGTCCATGGGACTAAAGGAATTAGATAGCCTTCGAGTGTTTCGAGAATAAAACCACCGGATTTTGATGCGGAATTTATCGCTTTCCTTACTAAAGCTGATGAAATTTTCAATTGATTAGTTGAATCGTTCATAGCAAGGAACTGTCTGCAACTTAAGAACTTAAACCCGCAATTCAATCATACCTTTTCAAGTTTCTTACTACTAACGGAATCTTATTTGGGTTGAATTGGGTACGAAAATGAAATCGGTCGTTTCGAACGGGATCTCTTAAAGTTGCAAATGTGAGAAGTATCTAATCAAAAACTGCAATTGGACTTACTGGGAGCGCTGCAGTCGGTATGGGGTTCAAATAGATACTTGTGGAAAAACTTAAACTTGCAGAAAAAACTTGAAGAAAAACTCTGCAGAAAAATTTTCAATTTTCCAGTCATTTCAAATCACAACAAAAACCTTGGCATGTCTAATCAATAATTTCTGGATATCTATAAGGCTGTACACGCCATTCCCAGAGTGATTCGAACAGACCAAAATTTGGGTTTATAGCGAAGTCAATTTGCAATGAAAGCGCCTTATAATTGGTAGAATTTAACTCCCTGTCCCTCCAACATTTATTGTTCCGATTTAGCGATTAGGTTGTTTTCCGATTGTAGCCACTTCACAAAGATATTTTACATGTAATTATTTTCTTGTCAAATTATGACTGGTTGGAAGTTGCAATCTAACACTATTTTAGGACAGTTAACGCGCAATATAATTTTTTTTTTGCGTGAGCAGCTGTTCAACCCGGCTCAAAAGTTGTTCCATTTTGATTTGCGGGAATTTATTTGAAACTTTTAGTCTGTTGCTAGACGCTAATTAAATCACTTTGCACTTAAAAAAGTTTTGCGGCAAAATGGTCTGACAATTTTTTTGTCCTCAAGAACAAATTGTCAACATTAAAATAAATTTAAGCTAAATCAAAAAAAACGAAGTGTGCTTAGTTTTCTAAGTCTAAGTGTTTTCTATTAATGCATTGTAATTGTTCCGACTTTCGAAAAATTGAGGAAAAGGTATGCTTGCTGAGTTCTTGTTTATTAAGAGTATAACTTTTGAACGAAAGTTGAAGAGTTATTAACATCGAACCTGGAATGTTTGCGCTTCAAAGAGGGGCTTCCTACGCACTATCTCCCCCCTCCTTTGCAATAGGGGGGGGGGGGATAGTTAACAAAATCCATTAAACCTATTATTTGAAATCAAAAATATAACGTTTTTTCATTTCTTCCTGATTATAGTTGTTTCATGATGCACATTTTACGTTTTTTTTCACCACCAAAATATCAGCGTGAAGATTTAATTTTATGATTTATATAGAAGAATTATATTTCACCTACCGCGGGGTTCTTTCAACTAACATGAAGGGATCTCTATGAAACTTTTGTTTCGTGGTAAAACTTTGTGTTCAGATGAACCAAAGAAAGCCAATATACCTCTCTTTTAGATAGTTTTGACAGAAAAAAAGGATTATAATCTATTATAATAGATTATAAGAGATTAAAAGAGATTATAGGAGATTTTTGGAAATTATAATCAATTTTAATTGATTATATATTTTTTATAATTTCACGAAAATGTTATCATTATAAAGGATTATAAGTCGTTTAATTATTTAATTTTGGCGCTTATAATTAATAATAATTTTGATAAAAAGTACAATTATAATTGCAATATAATCGATTTTTTTTCTCATTTCCTTGACTGCGGGTGAATAGACATTATCCTTGCATGGAAGAGTAATGAACCGACATGAAAAAATAATCATCGTACATCCTGAGCTTGCTTAAACTTTGCTTACAATATGTTTGCAATAACAATAGTTAGTGCGGTCCGCTTCAAAAGAAAGTTTCTTTTTGAGCAAACTCAATAGTTGCAGTAGCTTCTTAAATGATAGTTTTTATCCTCTTTTAATTTTTATCACAGTTTCTGAAAGTTTTACACCAGCATCTGATTGTAAAAAATTGCTTTGAAATGGTTATTTTTCAACTGGGTTTCAGTCCTTTCCGAGTTTTTTCGGTATATCTAAATTTCAAAAAAAACACGGAAAGGACTGAAATCATGTTGAAAAATAACCCTTTCAAAGCAATTTTTTAATCTACAATTTTAATTTCTCAATTTTGAAATTGTGTCATTTCTATTTGTTTTTTCTTTTTCAGATTATATCTGCGAATTAGAACTAAATCCAGGTGTCGAAAGAATTCTGATTACGTAACAAACCTATCAGTCGGTTGAATCAGTGACACTGCTAAATCAAGAAAACGAAACTGTTGATTCGATTACTTCCCGTGTCGAGGTTTGCGATTTATGTTTCGACCGACTCGACCAAAAATTGGTGCGCTTTCACAGTCTCGACCTAGGCTCGATATGTTTCGACCGACTCGACCCAAGTTGTCTATGTTTCGACTCTGTTCGACCGAGCAAGAACATTTCGATCAAGTTCGACAGGGGAAAAGCATATCGACCAAGTTCGACCGAGGAAAAACGTTTCGAACGAGTTCTACTGAACACTTTTTTCGACCGAGAAAAAATGTTGCACTGTGTTCGATCGAGGAAAAACGTTTGGACCGAGGAATTTTTTCGACCGAGCGATTCGGAAGCGGACGAGGGTATGTCAAGTGAAGTGGAGTTTCAAATTGTAGTCGAGACTTTTACGTAACTGACGTTATTAAATATGATAGTTAATGAGTACTACCAAGTTTAACGTTATAGATAGCGTTGTGTTAACTTATCGCAAGTTGCAACCGTGACCGATTAGAAATAAAGTTAGTTCTTTTACGGCTCGATGTAAGATTTACGTATCTTACATCTTCTTTTATTTCTTACACTTCTTTTGTTATATATCTCTATATCTCTAATATAGAGATATTTATAACTTCTTTTTTATATCTCTAATTTATTTTTCTTTTGTATCTCTAACTTCTTTTGTTACGAGTCCACTGAGTATTTTTCTACATGGCGCAGTCACAAATGAAATCGGTACTTTGGGAGGATTGGGCACAGTAAATTTAAATTAATAACCCAACCAAAAAATCAGCGATATTAATTTCACGGAGCTGTGGAAATTTATGACGCATTTCAAGGAGATTCGGTTGCTACCAATCACAGGTTTGTAGTGTTTAGACGAGAACAACGAGATAATGAAGGAATGGAACAATTTTTTGGCGCCGTGATTGACTTGTCCCGAGGGTGCAATTTTTGCACAAAAGCGGAATCGATAGTTTGGGATATCTTAACAATGAATATGCCAATTAAGGAAATTCGAAAACACTTATGCATGGAAACATTAAGTCCGGCAGATGCACTTCAGTTTGCTGTGGTTAAAGAAAGGTGAAATGATGTATACACGGGCGAGTCGAGGACTACCCAAAATTGGGCGTAACCAATATAGAACTAGGCGCCAGAATTCCGCGGACAGCTATCAGTCAGGATACATCAAAAGAGAACCAGTGAATGATGCCTCAATTGTTTTAAAACAGACTCGTGATAATTCGTGATAAATCGAGATAACCGTGAGAGTTCTCATAATTGTGGTTGAAACAGAATCATAGGAAAACTGTGCAGCAAAGCATATTGCTTGCAAAGATGTAGCAGAAGGGACATTTTCTAAATATTAAAAAAAAAGTGGCAATTAACCAAGATGACAAATTCATAAGGGTTCATTCTGTATGGAACGATCGTGATCCGGTAGTTTGAGGAGGAAGAGGGTGTATTCTGAGTGTTTCTGATCAGATCAGTGCAGCATCAGGTAGGCAAAAAAATTGGTAGTTACCCAAGTTAAAAGATAGATAGATTTCAGCGGTGAGATCAGTCCCAAAGCAGATTCAGAGATCAATTTTATAGCGGAATAGACGAAGTTAGAAAGATTTTTGGATGAGTATGTGTCGAGCTCTAATCTGAAGCATGGGTTGCCAAGGGCGCGGCTTTGTTAGTTAAAGAACGATAGTCTTGCCGTTTTTAAGCAATTAAGTGCCTCGAAAGCAAGTGTCAGAAACAGTTAACGAAGTAGTGGGGAACAGTATTTGCCAATTCACCGTAAATATATCGACTGCATTTACTAAAAAGTTTCAGGGATTATTACAAAAAAGAAACTGGGAAATTTAAAAACTGCGAAATTAGAACACATTTTCACGAACCGTTACGACCGATACAAGTAAAAGAAAAACGGTTCCTTACCCATGTGCTACCAAAAGATGATGAAACAATCGAGTGTTTGTTTAAAGAAGGATATTTCATGAGATTGGGGAAGTATACGGAAGATTATTAAATGTTGCACACGGTATTAGCCGCGAAATGAGACAGGTCAATTAAGTTAGCGTTAAAGTCAAAATTGAACAAAAAAACAGATTCACCAAAATCTATACCAAACGCGAAAAGAACAAAATAGTCGATAATTTGGCGTTGACCATAATGGAAACAATTGCGATCCAATCTGGCCGATTAAGTCTGAAGTACCCAGAGTCGCAAGTGAAACATAGCGACGCAACGAGTCGTGAATGCCCCTTCAATAACGTCTGAGGGAGCAAAACCAAAACATGTCGCTTTATACTGGTTTCTATGGTTTGGGGATACACGTATACCTCTATTACATCTTGATTGCGACCCTGGGATCCGAGGAACGCCTTTGGCGTAAAATTTGCAATCTTTTGACATTGCTAAATGCAAACATTGCAACTGCTATGTGAAATATATGTACTTTTTATAAGCAAAATAAATAGATTTTTGGCGGTCCAATTTTCTAAAAAGTTAACAAGTGCAGCGTACCGGTTGAAAGAAAGTTTGAGTTCAGAGTGAAGATGAAACAACTTGAAAATATTAAACATAAGATCATTGATTGGGTCGAATAATCATTTCCTTTATTCAAAATGTAGACGCTACAACTGAACCAATTAAGAACCTGATGAAAAAACGTTCTTGGTTTGAATGAGGACCAACCCATGAGTCAGCATTTGCCAAATTGATGGGGATATTTTAATCGATTTTTTTCCAAAACTGCCATTTTGATGTTGATGACAGACTAGAGTGAAACGAGACGCTCCAAAACAAGGCCTAAGGGGCCTCTTTGGAACAACTGCATACTCATTGTTGGAATCCTATTTCTTACTGAAAAAAGCATCAATGAGCTAGAGTTATTGGCCGTAGTTTTGGCAGTGACTCATTAACAGAACTTTTTATTTGGAGTCCCCTTAAAGATTATTACTGATGATATAGTTCTCTTGTCCTGCTTGTCGGAACAGAAAAACACAGAACAACGCAACACATTAGCGCAATGGGTAGATCGATTAGACCACACCCCGGATGAGATAGACCACACCCCGGAAAAATATATGGGATTGATGGATTATGTATCAAGGTACCCCGTGGAGATGGCTCCTAGATGTTAAAAATTAGAAAACATGTTAGTTGTATGGACTGCAAATTGATAAGCCCGTTAGCAATGAGCGAAAGTTCCAGTGAAAACGCAATTAGCTCACGGGAGGAGACCCAGGTATTGCTAACAATAAGTGTCCATGGGACTAAAGGAATTAGATAGCCTTCGAGTGTTTCGAGAATAAAACCACCGGATTTTGATGCGGAATTTATCGCTTTCCTTACTAAAGCTGATGAAATTTTCAATTGATTAGTTGAATCGTTCATAGCAAGGAACTGTCTGCAACTTAAGAACTTAAACCCGCAATTCAATCATACCTTTTCAAGTTTCTTACTACTAACGGAATCTTATTTGGGTTGAATTGGGTACGAAAATGAAATCGGTCGTTTCGAACGGGATCTCTTAAAGTTGCAAATGTGAGAAGTATCTAATCAAAAACTGCAATTGGACTTACTGGGAGCGCTGCAGTCGGTATGGGGTTCAAATAGATACTTGTGGAAAAACTTAAACTTGCAGAAAAAACTTGAAGAAAAACTCTGCAGAAAAATTTTCAATTTTCCAGTCATTTCAAATCACAACAAAAACCTTGGCATGTCTAATCAATAATTTCTGGATATCTATAAGGCTGTACACGCCATTCCCAGAGTGATTCGAACAGACCAAAATTTGGGTTTATAGCGAAGTCAATTTGCAATGAAAGCGCCTTATAATTGGTAGAATTTAACTCCCTGTCCCTCCAACATTTATTGTTCCGATTTAGCGATTAGGTTGTTTTCCGATTGTAGCCACTTCACAAAGATATTTTACATGTAATTATTTTCTTGTCAAATTATGACTGGTTGGAAGTTGCAATCTAACACTATTTTAGGACAGTTAACGCGCAATATAATTTTTTTTTTTGCGTGAGCAGCTGTTCAACCCGGCTCAAAAGTTGTTCCATTTTGATTTGCGGGAATTTATTTGAAACTTTTAGTCTGTTGCTAGACGCTAATTAAATCACTTTGCACTTAAAAAAGTTTTGCGGCAAAATGGTCTGACAATTTTTTTGTCCTCAAGAACAAATTGTCAACATTAAAATAAATTTAAGCTAAATCAAAAAAAACGAAGTTTGCTTAGTTTTCTAAGTCTAAGTGTTTTCTATTAATGCATTGTAATTGTTCCGACTTTCGAAAAATTGAGGAAAAGGTATGCTTGCTGAGTTCTTGTTTATTAAGAGTATAACTTTTGAACGAAAGTTGAAGAGTTATTAACATCGAACCTGGAATGTTTGCGCTTCAAAGAGGGGCTTCCTACGCACTATCTCCGCCCTCCTTTGCAATAGGGGGGGGATAGTTAACAAAATCCATTAAACCTATTATTTGAAATCAAAAATATAACGTTTTTTCATTTCTTCCTGATTATAGTTGTTTCATGATGCACATTTTACGTTTTTTTTCACCACCAAAATATCAGCGTGAAGATTTAATTTTATGATTTATATAGAAGAATTATATTTCACCTACCGCGGGGTTCTTTCAACTAACATGAAGGGATCTCTATGAAACTTTTGTTTCGTGGTAAAACTTTGTGTTCAGATGAACCAAAGAAAGCCAATATACCTCTCTTTTAGATAGTTTTGACAGAAAAAAAGGATTATAATCTATTAGAATAGATTATAAGAGATTAAAAGAGATTATAGGAGATTTTTGGAAATTATAATCAATTTTAATTGATTATATATTTTTTATAATTTCACGAAAATGTTATCATTATAAAGGATTATAAGTCGTTTAATTATTTAATTTTGGCGCTTATAATTAATAATAATTTTGATAAAAAGTACAATTATAATTGTAATATAATCGATTTTTTTTTCTCATTTCCTTGAGTGCGGGTGAATAGACATTATCCTTGCATGGAAGAGTATTGAACCGACATGAAAAAATAATCATCGTACATCCTGAGCTTGCTTAAACTTTGCTTACAATATGTTTGCAATAACAATAGTTAGTGCGGTCCGCTTCAAAAGAAAGTTTCTTTTTGAGCAAACTCAATAGTTGCAGTAGCTTCTTAAATGATAGTTTTTATCCTCTTTTAATTTTTATCACAGTTTCTGAAAGTTTTACACCAGCATCTGATTGTAAAAAATTGCTTTGAAATGGTTATTTTTCAACTGGGTTTCAGTCCTTTCCGAGTTTTTTCGGTATATCTAAATTTCAAAAAAAACACGGAAAGGACTGAAATCATGTTGAAAAATACCCCTTTCAAAGCAATTTTTTAATCTACAATTTTAATTTCTCAATTTTGAAATTGTGTCATTTCTATTTGTTTTTTCTTTTTCAGATTATATCTGCGAATTAGAACTAAATCCAGGTGTCGAAAGAATTCTGATTACGTAACAAACCTATCAGTCGGTTGAATCAGTGACACTGCTAAATCAAGAAAACGAAACTGTTGATTCGATTACTTCCCGTGTCGAGGTTTGCGATTTATGTTTCGACCGACTCGACCAAAAATTGGTGCGCTTTCACAGTCTCGACCTAGGCTCGATATGTTTCGACCGACTCGACCCAAGTTGTCTATGTTTCGACTCTGTTCGACCGAGCAAGAACATTTCGATCAAGTTCGACAGGGGAAAAGCATATCGACCAAGTTCGACCGAGGAAAAACGTTTCGAACGAGTTCTACTGAACACTTTTTTCGACCGAGAAAAAATGTTGCACTGTGTTCGATCGAGGAAAAACGTTTGGACCGAGGAATTTTTTCGACCGAGCGATTCGGAAGCGGACGAGGGTATGTCAAGTGAAGTGGAGTTTCAAATTGTAGTCGAGACTTTTACGTAACTGACGTTATTAAATATGATAGTTAATGAGTACTACCAAGTTTAACGTTATAGATAGCGTTGTGTTAACTTATCGCAAGTTGCAACCGTGACCGATTAGAAATAAAGTTAGTTCTTTTACGGCTCGATGTAAGATTTACGTATCTTACATCTTCTTTTATTTCTTACACTTCTTTTGTTATATATCTCTATATCTCTAATATAGAGATATTTATAACTTCTTTTTTATATCTCTAATTTATTTTTCTTTTGTATCTCTAACTTCTTTTGTTACGAGTCCACTGAGTATTTTTCTACATGGCGCAGTCACAAATGAAATCGGTACTTTGGGAGGATTGGGCACAGTAAATTTAAATTAATAACCCAACCAAAAAATCAGCGATATTAATTTCACGGAGCTGTGGAAATTTATGACGCATTTCAAGGAGATTCGGTTGCTACCAATCACAGGTTTGTAGTGTTTAGACGAGAACAACGAGATAATGAAGGAATGGAACAATTTTTTGGCGCCGTGATTGACTTGTCCCGAGGGTGCAATTTTTGCACAAAAGCGGAATCGATAGTTTGGGATATCTTAACAATGAATATGCCAAACAAGGAAATTCGAAAACACTTATGCATGGAAACATTAAGTCCGGCAGATGCACTTCAGTTTGCTGTGGTTAAAGAAAGGTGAAAAGATGTATACACGGGCGAGTGGAGGACTACCCAAATTTGGGCGTAACCAACATAGAACTAGGCGCCAGAATTCCGCGGACAGCTATCAGTTAGGATACATCAAGAGAGAACCAGTGAATGATGCCTTAATTGTTTTAAAACAGACTCGTGATAATTCGTGATAAATTGAGATAACCTTGAGAGTTCTCATAAATGTGGTTGAAATAGAATCATAGGAAAACTGTGCAGCAAAGCATATTGCTTGCAAAAGTTGTAGCAGAAGGGACATTTTCTAAATATTGAAAAAAGTGGCAGTTAACCAAGTTGACCAATTCCTAAGAGTTCACTCTGTATGGAACGATCGTGATCCGGTAGTTTGAGGAGGAAGAGGGTGTATTCTGAGTGTTTCTGATCAGATCAGTGCGGCATCAGGCAGGCAAAAAAAATTGGTAGTTACCCAAGTTAAAAGATAGATAGATTTCAGCGGTGAGATCAGTCCCAAAGCAGATTCAGATCAATTTTATAGCGGAATAGACGAAGTTAGAAAGGTTTTTGGATGAGTATATGTCGACCACTAATCTGAAGCATGGTTTGCCAAGGGCGCGGATTTGTTAGTTACCGACGATAGTCTTGCCGTTTTTAATCAATTAAGTGCCTCAAAAGCAAGTGTCAGAAACAGTTAACGAAGTAGTGGGGAACAGTTTTCATCAATCCAACGTAAATTTATTGACTGAATTTACTAAAAAATTTCAAGGATTATTACAAAAAAGAAACTGGGAAATTTAAAAACTGCGAAATTAGAGCACATTTTCACGAACCGTTACGACCGATACAAGTAAAAGGTAAACGGTTCCTTACCCATGTACTACCAAAAGATGATGAAACAATCGAGTGTTTGTTGAAAGAAGGACAATTCATGAGATTGGGGAAGTGTACGGAAGATTATTAAATGTTGCACACGGTATTAGCCGCGAAACGAGACACGTCAATTAAGTTAGCGTTAAAGTCAAAATTGAACAACAAACAGATTCACCAAAATCTATACCAAACGCGAAAAGAACAAAATAGTCGATAACTTGGCGTTGACCATAATGGAAACAATTCCGATCCAATCTGGCCGATTAAGTCTGAAGTACCCAGAGTCGCAAATGAAACATAGCGACGCAACGAGTCGTGAATGCCCCTTCAATAACGTCTGAGGGATCAAAACCAAAACATGTCGCTTTATACTGGTTTCTATGGTTTAGGGATACACGTATACCTCTATTACATCTTGATTGCGACCCTGGGATCCGAGGAACGCCATTGGCGTAAAATTTGCAATCTTTTGACATTGCTAAATGCAAACATTGCTGCTGCTATGTGAAGTATATCTACTTTTTACAAGCAAAATAAGTAGGTTTTTGGCGGTCCAGTTTTCTTACAAGTTAACAAGTGCAGCGTGCCGGTTGAAAAAAAGGTTGAGTTCAGAGTGAAGATGAAACAACTTGAAAAAATTATAACATAAGATCATTGATTGGGTCGAATAATCATTCCCTTTATTCAAAATGTAGACGCTACAACGAACGGAACCGATTGAGAACCTGATGAAAAAACGTTATTGGTTTGAATGTGGACCAACCCATGAGTCAGCATTTGCCAAAATGATGGGGATATTTTAATCGATTTTTTCCAAAACTGCTATTTTGATGTTGATGACAGACTAGAGTGAAACGAGACGCTCCAAAACAGGGCCTAAGGGGCCTCTTTGGAACAAGTGCATACTCATTGTTGGAATCCTATTTCTTACTGAAAAAAAGCATCAATGAGCAAATGTACTGGCCGTAGTTTTGGCAGTGCTTTATTAACAGAACTTTTTATTTGGAGTACCCTTCAAGATTATTACTGATGATAAAGTTCTCTTGTCCTGCTTGTCCGAACAGAAAAACACAGAACAACGCAACTCATTAGCGCAATGGGTAGATCGATTATTGCTTTTCGACTATGAGATAGACCACACCCCGGAAAAATATATGGGATTGATGGATTATGTATCAAGGTACCCCGTGGAGATGGCTCCTAGAAGTTAAAAATTAGAAAACATGTTAGTTGTATGGACTGCAAATTGATAAGCCCGTTAGCAATGAGCAAAAGTTCCAGTGAAAACGCAATTAGCTCACGGGAGGAGATCCAGGTATTGCTAACATTAAATGTCCATGGGACTAAAGGAATTAAATAGCCTTCGAGTGTTTCGAGAATAAAACCACCGGATTTTGATGCGGAATTTATCGCTATCCTTACTAAAGCTGATGAAATTTTCAATTGAATAATTGAATCGTTCATAGCAAGGAACTGTCTGCAACTTAAGAACTTAAACCCGCAATTCAATCATACCTTTTCAAGTTTCTTACTACTAACGGAATCTTATTCCTCGAAGATAGAAAGATTATGCCACCGAATTTGAGAGCCCGTATCATGATGCGGCTACGCAAGAGAGAGTCAGAGATGTTCAAGATGCGTGGGACGGGTCACACAATTATTTCTGGTGGCCACATATGAATCGCCATATCCAACCAACTGCGGTAAACTGCAAGGAATGCGTTGAATTGGGTACGAAAATGAAATTGGTCATTTCGAACGGGATCTCACAAAGTTGTAAATGTGAGAAGAACCTAATCAAAAACTGCAATTGGACTTACTGGGACCGCTGCAGTCGGTATGGGGTTCAAATAGATACTTGTGGAAAAATTTATACTTGTAGAATATACTTGAAGAAAAACTGTGCAGAAAAGTTTTCAATTTTCCAGTCATTTCAAGTTACAACAAGAACATTGGCATGTCTAATCAAATAATTTCTAGATATCTATAAGGCTGTGCGCGCCATTCCCAGAGTTATTCGAACAGACCAAAAGTTTGGGTTTATAGCGAAGTCCATTGACAAATTTTGTGCTACAAATCATATTCTGCTTATGTTTGCAGTAGTTGGTAATTAACGGTAAGAACGGTTGCTGGCGTATTATTTTCAAACACCCAAGCCATTGTTGAACACCATGCTAAATGATGTTCACTAAACGGACAACAGCGCACCAGTCAATGTTGCGTTCTCCGTTTGAGGCTCGCTTCGATCGCAAATCAAATACGATTTGGCATGATTTCTCAACAGGTGCGTCATCAAGTAATTTATCTTGGAAAAATTTGTTTTGTTGCTTAGATCGAAAAAAGAAGATGATTCCGGTTCAGAAAAAGCAGAAAGACACATGAATGACACAAGGATGAGAATTCATGACAGAAAAAAACATCCATTGGCGATCAATCCGAAGAATGTCGTACGGAGGAAACAAAACAGGACACGAAAAAATTGCTTTGAAATGGTTGTTTTTCAACTGGGTTTCTGTCCTTTCCGAGTTTTTTTGGTATATCTAAATTCCAAAAAAAACTCGGAAAGGATTGAAATCATGTTGAAAAATAACCATTTCAAAGCAGTTTTTTAATCTACAATTTTAATTTCTCTATTTTGAAATTCTGTCATTTCTATTTGTTTTTCCTTTTTCAGATTATATTTGCGAATTAGAACAAAATCCAGGTGTCGAAAGAATTCTGATTTCGTAACAAACCTATCAGTCGATTGGATCAGTGACACTCCTAAATCAAGAAAACGAAACTGTTGAGTCTAATACTTCCCGTGTCGAGGTTTGCGATTTATGTTTCGACCGAGTCTACCAAAAAATGGTACGCTTTCACAGTCTCGACCCAGGCTCGATATGTTTCGACCGACTCGACCCAAGTTGTCTATGTTTCGACTATGTTCGACCGAGCAAGAACATTGCGATCAAGTTCGACAGGGGAAAAGCATATCGACCAAGTTCGACCGAGGAAAAACGTTTCGACCGAGTTCTACTGAACACTTTTTTCGACCGAGAAAAAATGTTGCACGGTGTTCGATCGAGGAAAAACGTTTGGACCGAGGAATTGTTTCGACCGAGAAGAATTTCGACCGAAACAAAAAAACGTTTCGACTGTGTTTGACCGAGGAAAAAAGTTTCGATCGAGTTCGACCGATGAAATTTTTCGACCGAAAAAAAGTTATTACAAGGATCTGGGTTTAGTTTATAAAACAGTCCTAATGTTTGGAGTTTTAATGTTAACATATTTTTCAAAGCCAACGGTTTTGAACAAAACTAATTACTAGTTTCGGACTTAAACAGAGCGATTCGGAAGCGGACGAGGGTATGTCAAGTGAAGTGGAGTTTCAAATTGTAGTCGAGACTTTTACGTAACTGACGTTATTAAATATGATAGTTAATGAGTACTACCAAGTTTAACGTTATAGATAGCGTTGTGTTAACTTATCGCAAGTTGCAACCGTGACCGATTAGAAATAAAGTTAGTTCTTTTACGGCTCGATGTAAGATTTACGTATCTTACACCTTCTTTTATTTCTTACACTTCTTTTGTTATATATCTCTATATCTCTAATATAGAGATATTTATAACTTCTTTTTTATATCTCTAATTTATTTTTCTTTTGTATCTCTAACTTCTTTTGTTACGAGTCCACTGAGTATTTTTCTACATGGCGCAGTCACAAATGAAATCGGTACTTTGGGAGGATTGGGCACAGTAAATTTAAATTAATAACCCAACCAAAAAATCAGCGATATTAATTTCACGGAGCTGTGGAAATTTATGACGCATTTCAAGGAGATTCGGTTGCTACCAATCACAGGTTTGTAGTGTTTAGACGAGAACAACGAGATAATGAAGGAATGGAACAATTTTTTGGCGCCGTGATTGACTTGTCCCGAGGGTGCAATTTTTGCACAAAAGCGGAATCGATAGTTTGGGATATCTTAACAATGAATATGCCAATTAAGGAAATTCGAAAACACTTATGCATGGAAACATTAAGTCCGGCAGATGCAGTTCAGTTTGCTGTGGTTAAAGAAAGGTGAAATGATGTATACACGGGCGAGTCGAGGACTACCCAAAATTGGGCGTAACCAATATAGAACTAGGCGCCAGAATTCCGCGGACAGCTATCAGTCAGGATACATCAAAAGAGAACCAGTGAATGATGCCTCAATTGTTTTAAAACAGACTCGTGATAATTCGTGATAAATCGAGATAACCGTGAGAGTTCTCATAATTGTGGTTGAAACAGAATCATAGGAAAACTGTGCAGCAAAGCATATTGCTTGCAAAGATGTAGCAGAAGGGACATTTTCTAAATATTGAAAAAAAAGTGGCAATTAACCAAGATGACAAATTCATAAGGGTTCATTCTGTATGGAACGATCGTGATCCGGTAGTTTGAGGAGGAAGAGGGTGTATTCTGAGTGTTTCTGATCAGATCAGTGCAGCATCAGGTAGGCAAAAAAATTGGTAGTTACCCAAGTTTAAAGATAGATAGATTTCAGCGGTGAGATCAGTCCCAAAGCAGATTCAGAGATCAATTTTATAGCGGAATAGACGAAGTTAGAAAGATTTTTGGATGAGTATGTGTCGAGCTCTAATCTGAAGCATGGGTTGCCAAGGGCGCGGCTTTGTTAGTTAAAGAACGATAGTCTTGCCGTTTTTAAGCAATTAAGTGCCTCGAAAGCAAGTGTCAGAAACAGTTAACGAAGTAGTGGGGAACAGTATTCGCCAATTCACCGTAAATATATCGACTGCATTTACTAAAAAGTTTCAGGGATTATTACAAAAAAGAAACTGGGAAATTTAAAAACTGCGAAATTAGAACACATTTTCACGAACCGTTACGACCGATACAAGTAAAAGAAAAACGGTTCCTTACCCATGTGCTACCAAAAGATGATGAAACAATCGAGTGTTTGTTTAAAGAAGGATATTTCATGAGATTGGGGAAGTATACGGAAGATTATTAAATGTTGCACACGGTATTAGCCGCGAAATGAGACAGGTCAATTAAGTTAGCGTTAAAGTCAAAATTGAACAAAAAAACAGATTCACCAAAATCTATACCAAACGCGAAAAGAACAAAATAGTCGATAATTTGGCGTTGACCATAATGGAAACAATTGCGATCCAATCTGGCCGATTAAGTCTGAAGTACCCAGAGTCGCAAGTGAAACATAGCGACGCAACGAGTCGTGAATGCCCCTTCAATAACGTCTGAGGGAGCAAAACCAAAACATGTCGCTTTATACTGGTTTCTATGGTTTGGGGATACACGTATACCTCTATTACATCTTGATTGCGACCCTGGGATCCGAGGAACGCCTTTGGCGTAAAATTTGCAATCTTTTGACATTGCTAAATGCAAACATTGCAACTGCTATGTGAAATATATGTACTTTTTATAAGCAAAATAAATAGATTTTTGGCGGTCCAATTTTCTAACAAGTTAACAAGTGCAGCGTACCGGTTGAAAGAAAGGTTGAGTTCAGAGTGAAGATGAAACAACTTGAAAATATTAAACATAAGATCATTGATTGGGTCGAATAATCATTTCCTTTATTCAAAATGTAGACGCTACAACTGAACCAATTAAGAACCTGATGAAAAAACGTTCTTGGTTTGAATGAGGACTAACCCATGAGTCAGCATTTGCCAAATTGATGGGGATATTTTAATCGATTTTTTTCCAAAACTGCCATTTTGATGTTGATGACAGACTAGAGTGAAACGAGACGCTCCAAAACAAGGCCTAAGGGGCCTCTTTGGAACAACTGCATACTCATTGTTGGAATCCTATTTCTTACTGAAAAAAGCATCAATGAGCTAGAGTTATTGGCCGTAGTTTTGGCAGTGACTCATTAACAGAACTTTTTATTTGGAGTCCACTTAAAGATTATTACTGATGATATAGTTCTCTTGTCCTGCTTGTCGGAACAGAAAAACACAGAACAACGCAACACATTAGCGCAATGGGTAGATCGATTAGACCACACCCCGGATGAGATAGACCACACCCCGGAAAAATATATGGGATTGATGGATTATGTATCAAGGTACCCCGTGGAGATGGCTCCTAGATGTTAAAAATTAGAAAACATGTTAGTTGTATGGACTGCAAATTGATAAGCCCGTTAGCAATGAGCGAAAGTTCCAGTGAAAACGCAATTAGCTCACGGGAGGAGACCCAGGTATTGCTAACAATAAGTGTCCATGGGACTAAAGGAATTAGATAGCCTTCGAGTGTTTCGAGAATAAAACCACCGGATTTTGATGCGGAATTTATCGCTTTCCTTACTAAAGCTGATGAAATTTTCAATTGATTAGTTGAATCGTTCATAGCAAGGAACTGTCTGCAACTTAAGAACTTAAACCCGCAATTCAATCATACCTTTTCAAGTTTCTTACTACTAACGGAATCTTATTTGGGTTGAATTGGGTACGAAAATGAAATCGGTCGTTTCGAACGGGATCTCTTAAAGTTGCAAATGTGAGAAGTATCTAATCAAAAACTGCAATTGGACTTACTGGGAGCGCTGCAGTCGGTATGGGGTTCAAATAGATACTTGTGGAAAAACTTAAACTTGCAGAAAAAACTTGAAGAAAAACTCTGCAGAAAAATTTTCAATTTTCCAGTCATTTCAAATCACAACAAAAACCTTGGCATGTCTAATCAATAATTTCTGGATATCTATAAGGCTGTACACGCCATTCCCAGAGTGATTCGAACAGACCAAAATTTGGGTTTATAGCGAAGTCAATTTGCAATGAAAGCGCCTTATAATTGGTAGAATTTAACTCCCTGTCCCTCCAACATTTATTGTTCCGATTTAGCGATTAGGTTGTTTTCCGATTGTAGCCACTTCACAAAGATATTTTACATGTAATTATTTTCTTGTCAAATTATGACTGGTTGGAAGTTGCAATCTAACACTATTTTAGGACAGTTAACGCGCAATATAATTTTTTTTTTTGCGTGAGCAGCTGTTCAACCCGGCTCAAAAGTTGTTCCATTTTGATTTGCGGGAATTTATTTGAAACTTTTAGTCTGTTGCTAGACGCTAATTAAATCACTTTGCACTTAAAAAAGTTTTGCGGCAAAATGGTCTGACAATTTTTTTGTCCTCAAGAACAAATTGTCAACATTAAAATAAATTTAAGCTAAATCAAAAAAAAACGAAGTTTGCTTAGTTTTCTAAGTCTAAGTGTTTTCTATTAATGCATTGTAATTGTTCCGACTTTCGAAAAATTGAGGAAAAGGTATGCTTGCTGAGTTCTTGTTTATTAAGAGTATAACTTTTGAACGAAAGTTGAAGAGTTATTAACATCGAACCTGGAATGTTTGCGCTTCAAAGAGGGGCTTCCTACGCACTATCTCCGCCCTCCTTTGCAATAGGGGGGGGGATAGTTAACAAAATCCATTAAACCTATTATTTGAAATCAAAAATATAACGTTTTTTCATTTCTTCCTGATTATAGTTGTTTCATGATGCACATTTTACGTTTTTTTTCACCACCAAAATATCAGCGTGAAGATTTAATTTTATGATTTATATAGAAGAATTATATTTCACCTACCGCGGGGTTCTTTCAACTAACATGAAGGGATCTCTATGAAACTTTTGTTTCGTGGTAAAACTTTGTGTTCAGATGAACCAAAGAAAGCCAATATACCTCTCTTTTAGATAGTTTTGACAGAAAAAAAGGATTATAATCTATTAGAATAGATTATAAGAGATTAAAAGAGATTATAGGAGATTTTTGGAAATTATAATCAATTTTAATTGATTATATATTTTTTATAATTTCACGAAAATGTTATCATTATAAAGGATTATAAGTCGTTTAATTATTTAATTTTGGCGCTTATAATTAATAATAATTTTGATAAAAAGTACAATTATAATTGTAATATAATCGATTTTTTTTTCTCATTTCCTTGAGTGCGGGTGAATAGACATTATCCTTGCATGGAAGAGTATTGAACCGACATGAAAAAATAATCATCGTACATCCTGAGCTTGCTTAAACTTTGCTTACAATATGTTTGCAATAACAATAGTTAGTGCGGTCCGCTTCAAAAGAAAGTTTCTTTTTGAGCAAACTCAATAGTTGCAGTAGCTTCTTAAATGATAGTTTTTATCCTCTTTTAATTTTTATCACAGTTTCTGAAAGTTTTACACCAGCATCTGATTGTAAAAAATTGCTTTGAAATGGTTATTTTTCAACTGGGTTTCAGTCCTTTCCGAGTTTTTTCGGTATATCTAAATTTCAAAAAAAACACGGAAAGGACTGAAATCATGTTGAAAAATACCCCTTTCAAAGCAATTTTTTAATCTACAATTTTAATTTCTCAATTTTGAAATTGTGTCATTTCTATTTGTTTTTTCTTTTTCAGATTATATCTGCGAATTAGAACTAAATCCAGGTGTCGAAAGAATTCTGATTACGTAACAAACCTATCAGTCGGTTGAATCAGTGACACTGCTAAATCAAGAAAACGAAACTGTTGATTCGATTACTTCCCGTGTCGAGGTTTGCGATTTATGTTTCGACCGACTCGACCAAAAATTGGTGCGCTTTCACAGTCTCGACCTAGGCTCGATATGTTTCGACCGACTCGACCCAAGTTGTCTATGTTTCGACTCTGTTCGACCGAGCAAGAACATTTCGATCAAGTTCGACAGGGGAAAAGCATATCGACCAAGTTCGACCGAGGAAAAACGTTTCGAACGAGTTCTACTGAACACTTTTTTCGACCGAGAAAAAATGTTGCACTGTGTTCGATCGAGGAAAAACGTTTGGACCGAGGAATTTTTTCGACCGAGCGATTCGGAAGCGGACGAGGGTATGTCAAGTGAAGTGGAGTTTCAAATTGTAGTCGAGACTTTTACGTAACTGACGTTATTAAATATGATAGTTAATGAGTACTACCAAGTTTAACGTTATAGATAGCGTTGTGTTAACTTATCGCAAGTTGCAACCGTGACCGATTAGAAATAAAGTTAGTTCTTTTACGGCTCGATGTAAGATTTACGTATCTTACATCTTCTTTTATTTCTTACACTTCTTTTGTTATATATCTCTATATCTCTAATATAGAGATATTTATAACTTCTTTTTTATATCTCTAATTTATTTTTCTTTTGTATCTCTAACTTCTTTTGTTACGAGTCCACTGAGTATTTTTCTACATGGCGCAGTCACAAATGAAATCGGTACTTTGGGAGGATTGGGCACAGTAAATTTAAATTAATAACCCAACCAAAAAATCAGCGATATTAATTTCACGGAGCTGTGGAAATTTATGACGCATTTCAAGGAGATTCGGTTGCTACCAATCACAGGTTTGTAGTGTTTAGACGAGAACAACGAGATAATGAAGGAATGGAACAATTTTTTGGCGCCGTGATTGACTTGTCCCGAGGGTGCAATTTTTGCACAAAAGCGGAATCGATAGTTTGGGATATCTTAACAATGAATATGCCAAACAAGGAAATTCGAAAACACTTATGCATGGAAACATTAAGTCCGGCAGATGCACTTCAGTTTGCTGTGGTTAAAGAAAGGTGAAAAGATGTATACACGGGCGAGTGGAGGACTACCCAAATTTGGGCGTAACCAACATAGAACTAGGCGCCAGAATTCCGCGGACAGCTATCAGTTAGGATACATCAAGAGAGAACCAGTGAATGATGCCTTAATTGTTTTAAAACAGACTCGTGATAATTCGTGATAAATTGAGATAACCTTGAGAGTTCTCATAAATGTGGTTGAAATAGAATCATAGGAAAACTGTGCAGCAAAGCATATTGCTTGCAAAAGTTGTAGCAGAAGGGACATTTTCTAAATATTGAAAAAAGTGGCAGTTAACCAAGTTGACCAATTCCTAAGAGTTCACTCTGTATGGAACGATCGTGATCCGGTAGTTTGAGGAGGAAGAGGGTGTATTCTGAGTGTTTCTGATCAGATCAGTGCGGCATCAGGCAGGCAAAAAAAATTGGTAGTTACCCAAGTTAAAAGATAGATAGATTTCAGCGGTGAGATCAGTCCCAAAGCAGATTCAGATCAATTTTATAGCGGAATAGACGAAGTTAGAAAGATTTTTGGATGAGTATATGTCGACCACTAATCTGAAGCATGGTTTGCCAAGGGCGCGGATTTGTTAGTTACCGACGATAGTCTTGCCGTTTTTAATCAATTAAGTGCCTCAAAAGCAAGTGTCAGAAACAGTTAACGAAGTAGTGGGGAACAGTTTTCATCAATCCAATGTAAATTTATTGACTGAATTTACTAAAAAATTTCAAGGATTATTACAAAAAAGAAACTGGGAAATTTAAAAACTGCGAAATTAGAGCACATTTTCACGAACCGTTACGACCGATACAAGTAAAAGGTAAACGGTTCCTTACCCATGTACTACCAAAAGATGATGAAACAATCGAGTGTTTGTTGAAAGAAGGACAATTCATGAGATTGGGGAAGTGTACGGAAGATTATTAAATGTTGCACACGGTATTAGCCGCGAAACGAGACACGTCAATTAAGTTAGCGTTAAAGTCAAAATTGAACAACAAACAGATTCACCAAAATCTATACCAAACGCGAAAAGAACAAAATAGTCGATAACTTGGCGTTGACCATAATGGAAACAATTCCGATCCAATCTGGCCGATTAAGTCTGAAGTACCCAGAGTCGCAAATGAAACATAGCGACGCAACGAGTCGTGAATGCCCCTTCAATAACGTCTGAGGGATCAAAACCAAAACATGTCGCTTTATACTGGTTTCTATGGTTTAGGGATACACGTATACCTCTATTACATCTTGATTGCGACCCTGGGATCCGAGGAACGCCATTGGCGTAAAATTTGCAATCTTTTGACATTGCTAAATGCAAACATTGCTGCTGCTATGTGAAGTATATGTACTTTTTACAAGCAAAATAAGTAGGTTTTTGGCGGTCCAGTTTTCTTACAAGTTAACAAGTGCAGCGTGCCGGTTGAAAAAAAGGTTGAGTTCAGAGTGAAGATGAAACAACTTGAAAAAATTATAACATAAGATCATTGATTGGGTCGAATAATCATTCCCTTTATTCAAAATGTAGACGTTACAACGAACGGAACCGATTGAGAACCTGATGAAAAAACGTTATTGGTTTGAATGTGGACCAACCCATGAGTCAGCATTTGCCAAAATGATGGGGATATTTTAATCGATTTTTTCCAAAACTGCTATTTTGATGTTGATGACAGACTAGAGTGAAACGAGACGCTCCAAAACAGGGCCTAAGGGGCCTCTTTGGAACAAGTGCATACTCATTGTTGGAATCCTATTTCTTACTGAAAAAAAGCATCAATGAGCAAATGTACTGGCCGTAGTTTTGGCAGTGCTTTATTAACAGAACTTTTTATTTGGAGTACCCTTCAAGATTATTACTGATGATAAAGTTCTCTTGTCCTGCTTGTCCGAACAGAAAAACACAGAACAACGCAACTCATTAGCGCAATGGGTAGATCGATTATTGCTTTTCGACTATGAGATAGACCACACCCCGGAAAAATATATGGGATTGATGGATTATGTATCAAGGTACCCCGTGGAGATGGCTCCTAGAAGTTAAAAATTAGAAAACATGTTAGTTGTATGGACTGCAAATTGATAAGCCCGTTAGCAATGAGCAAAAGTTCCAGTGAAAACGCAATTAGCTCACGGGAGGAGATCCAGGTATTGCTAACATTAAATGTCCATGGGACTAAAGGAATTAAATAGCCTTCGAGTGTTTCGAGAATAAAACCACCGGATATTGATGCGGAATTTATCGCTATCCTTACTAAAGCTGATGAAATTTTCAATTGAATAATTGAATCGTTCATAGCAAGGAACTGTCTGCAACTTAAGAACTTAAACCCGCAATTCAATCATACCTTTTCAAGTTTCTTACTACTAACGGAATCTTATTCCTCGAAGATAGAAAGATTATGCCACCGAATTTGAGAGCCCGTATCATGATGCGGCTACGCAAGAGAGAGTCAGAGATGTTCAAGATGCGTGGGACGGGTCAAACAATTATTTCTGGTGGCCACATATGAATCGCCATATCCAACCAACTGCGGTAAACTGCAAGGAATGCGTTGAATTGGGTACGAAAATGAAATTGGTCATTTCGAACGGGATCTCACAAAGTTGTAAATGTGAGAAGAACCTAATCAAAAACTGCAATTGGACTTACTGGGACCGCTGCAGTCGGTATGGGGTTCAAATAGATACTTGTGGAAAAATTTATACTTGTAGAATATACTTGAAGAAAAACTGTGCAGAAAAGTTTTCAATTTTCCAGTCATTTCAAGTTACAACAAGAACATTGGCATGTCTAATCAAATAATTTCTAGATATCTATAAGGCTGTGCGCGCCATTCCCAGAGTTATTCGAACAGACCAAAAGTTTGGGTTTATAGCGAAGTCCATTGACAAATTTTGTGCTACAAATCATATTCTGCTTATGTTTGCAGTAGTTGGTAATTAACGGTAAGAACGGTTGCTGGCGTATTATTTTCAAACACCCAAGCCATTGTTGAACACCATGCTAAATGATGTTCACTAAACGGACAACAGCGCACCAGTCAATGTTGCGTTCTCCGTTTGAGGCTCGCTTCGATCGCAAATCAAATACGATTTGGCATGATTTCTCAACAGGTGCGTCATCAAGTAATTTATCTTGGAAAAATTTGTTTTGTTGCTTAGATCGAAAAAAGAAGATGATTCCGGTTCAGAAAAAGCAGAAAGACACATGAATGACACAAGGATGAGAATTCATGACAGAAAAAAAACATCCATTGGCGATCAATCCGAAGAATGTCGTACGGAGGAAACAAAACAGGACACGAAAAAATTGCTTTGAAATGGTTGTTTTTCAACTGGGTTTCTGTCCTTTCCGAGTTTTTTTGGTATATCTAAATTCCAAAAAAAACTCGGAAAGGATTGAAATCATGTTGAAAAATAACCATTTCAAAGCAGTTTTTTAATCTACAATTTTAATTTCTCAATTTTGAAATTCTGTCATTTCTATTTGTTTTTCCTTTTTCAGATTATATTTGCGAATTAGAACAAAATCCAGGTGTCGAAAGAATTCTGATTTCGTAACAAACCTATCAGTCGATTGGATCAGTGACACTCCTAAATCAAGAAAACGAAACTGTTGAGTCTAATACTTCCCGTGTCGAGGTTTGCGATTTATGTTTCGACCGAGTCTACCAAAAAATGGTACGCTTTCACAGTCTCGACCCAGGCTCGATATGTTTCGACCGACTCGACCCAAGTTGTCTATGTTTCGACTATGTTCGACCGAGCAAGAACATTGCGATCAAGTTCGACAGGGGAAAAGCATATCGACCAAGTTCGACCGAGGAAAAACGTTTCGACCGAGTTCTACTGAACACTTTTTTCGACCGAGAAAAAATGTTGCACGGTGTTCGATCGAGGAAAAACGTTTGGACCGAGGAATTGTTTCGACCGAGAAGAATTTCGACCGAAACAAAAAAACGTTTCGACTGTGTTTGACCGAGGAAAAAAGTTTCGATCGAGTTCGACCGATGAAATTTTTCGACCGAAAAAAAGTTATTACAAGGATCTGGGTTTAGTTTGTAAAACAGTCCTAATGTTTGGAGTTTTAATGTTAACATATTTTTCAAAGCCAACGGTTTTGAACAAAACTAATTACTAGTTTCGGACTTAAACAGAGCGATTCGGAAGCGGACGAGGGTATGTCAAGTGAAGTGGAGTTTCAAATTGTAGTCGAGACTTTTACGTAACTGACGTTATTAAATATGATAGTTAATGAGTACTACCAAGGCTAACGTCATAGATAGCGTTGTGTTAACTTATCGCAAGTTGCAACCGTGACCGATTAGAAATAAAGTTAGTTCTTTTACCTCTCGATGTAAGATTTTTATACCTTACATCTTCTTTTATTTCTTTCACTTCTGTTGTTATATCTCTATATCTCTAATATAGAGATATTTATACCTTCTCTTTTATATCTCTAATATACTCTCTTTTATATATCTAACTTCTTTTGTTACGAGTTCACTTAGTATTTTTCTACATGGCGCAGTCACAAATGAAATCGGTACTTTGGGAGGATTGGGCACAGTAAATTTAAATTAATAACCCAACCAAAAAATCAGCGATATTAATTTCACGGAGCTGTGGAAATTTATGACCGCATTTCAAGGAGATTCGGTTGCTCTCAATTACAAGTTTATAGTGTTTGGACGAAAACAACGAGATAATGAAGCAATGGAACAATTTTTTGGCGCCGTGATTGAATTGTCCCGAGGGTGCAATTTTTGCACAAAAGCGGATTCGATAGTTCGGGATATCTTCACAATCAATATGCCAAACAAGGAAATTCGAAAACACTTAGGCATGGAAACATTAAGTTCGGCAGATGCACTTCAGTTTGCTGTGGTGAGAGAAAGGAGAAACGTTTTATACACGGGCGCGTGGAGGACTACCTAAATTTGGGCGTAACCAATATATAACTAGGCGCCAGAATGCCGCGGACAGCTATCAGTTAGGAAAAATCAAGAGAGAGAACCAGTGAATGATGCCTTAATTGTTTTAAAACAGACTCGTGATAATTCGTGATAAATCGTGATAACCGTGAGAGTTCTCATAATTGTGGTTGAAACAGAATCATAGGAAAACTGTTCAGCATAGCATATTTCTTGCAAACGTTGTAGCAGAAGGGACCTTTTCTAAATATTGAAAAAAAGTGGCAGTTAACCAAGTTGACCAATTCATAAGAGTTCACTCTGTATGGAACGATCGTGATCCGGTAATTTCAGGAGGAAAAGGGGTGAATTCTGAGTGTTTCCGATCAGATCAGTGCGGCATCAGGCAGGCAAAAAAAATTGGTAGTTACCCAAGTTAAAACATAGATTTCAGCGGTGAAGTCAGTTCCAAAGCAGATTCAAATCAATTTTATAGCAGAACAGACGAAGTTAGAAAATTTTTTGGATGAGTATGTGTCGACATCTAATCTGAAGCATGGGTTGCCAAGGGAGCGGATTTGTTATTTACCGACGATAGTCTTGCCGTTTTTAAGCAATTAAGTGCCTCAAAAGCAAGTGTCAGAAATAGTTAACGAAGTAGTGGGGAACAGTATTCGCCATTTCAAAGTAAATATATTGACTGTATTTTTTAAAAAACATCAGGGATTATTACAAAAAAAGAGTATTTAAAAACTGTGAAATTAGAAAACATTTTCACGAACCGTTACGACCGATACAAGTAAAAAGTAGGCGGTTTCTTACCCATGTACTACCAAAAGATGATGAAACAATCGAGAGTTTGTTGAAAGAAGGACATTTCATGAGATTGGGGAAGTGTATGGAAGATTAATAAATGTTGCCCACGGTATTAGCCGCGAAACGAGACAGGTCAAATAAGTTAGCGCTAAAGTCAAAATTAAACAACCAGCAGATTCATAAAAATCTATTCCAAACGCGAAAAGAACAAAATAGTCAATAATTTGTCGTTGACCATAATGGGAACAATTCCGATCCAATCTGGCCGATTAAGTCTGAAGTACCCAGAGTCGCAAATGAAATATAGCGACGCAACGAGTCGTCAATGCCACTTCAAAAACGTTTGAGGGAAAAAAACCAAAACATGTCGCTTTATACTGGTTTCTTTGGTTTGAGGATACACGTATACCTCTATGACATCTTGATTGCGACCCTGGGATCCGGGGAACGCCATTGGCGTAAAATTTGACATTGCTAAATGCAAACATTGCAGCTGCTATGTGAAGTATATGTACTTTTTTAAAGCAAAATAAATAGATTTTTGGCGTTCTAATTTTCTAACAAGTGCAGCGTACCGGTTAAAAGAAAGGTTGAGTTCAGCGTGAAGATGAAACAACTTGAAAATATTATGTTATAAGATCATTGATTGGGCCGAATAATCATTTCCTTCGGTCTATTCAAAATGTAGCCGCTACAACGGAACCAACTGAGAACCTGATGAAAAAACGTTCTTGGTTTGAATGTGAACTAACCCATGAGTCAGCATTTGCCAAAATGATGGGGATATTTTTATAGATTTTTTCCAAAACTGCCACTTTGATGTTGATGACAGACTAGAGTTAAACGAGACGCTCCAAAAAAGGGCCTAAGGGGCCTCTCTGGAACAACTGAATACTCATTGTTGGAATCCTATTTCATACTGAAAAATAGCATCAATGAGCTAGAGTTATTGGCCGTAGTTTTGGCAGTGACTCATTAACAGAACTTTTTATTTGGAATCCCCTTCAAGATTATTACAGATGATAAAGTTCTCTTGTCCTGCTTGTCGGAACAGAAAAACACAGAACAACGCAAAACATTAGCGCGATGGGTAGATCGATTATTGCTTTTCGACTATGAGATCGACCACACCCCGGAAAAATATATGGGATTGATGGATTATGTTTCAGGGTACCCCTTGGAGATGGCTTCTAGAGGGTACAAATTAGAAATTATGTTAGTAGTTGCGCAAAATAATATAGTGAATAGGCTATTAAACCGTCGGCTACGGTTAGCTTTGGTGTAAAGGACTGGTAAATCTACGTGAAGTGAATCAAAAAAAGCAGAAAAAAAATTTACGTCATCGGATCAAAAGCGCAGCGAAGAAAGCTCTTGACGCGTTTCAGAATTGTCAATTGATTGAAATTTGCTCGTCAAATCATACGCGGTCAGATAGTTGTATGGACTGCAAATTGATAAGCCCGTTAGCAATGAGCGAAAGTTCCAGTGAAAACGCAATTAGCTCACGGGAGGAGACCCAGGTATTGCGTACAATAAACGTCCGAGGGACTAAGAGAATTAGATAGCCTTCGAGTGTTTCGAGAATAAAACCACTGGATTTTGAGGCGGAATTTATCGCTATTCTTACTAAAGCTGATGAAACTTTCAATTGAATAATTGAAGAAATTGTCTGCAACTTAAGAACTTAAGCCCTCAATTCAATCATACCTTGTCAAGTTTCGTACTACTAACGTATCATGATGCGGCTACACAAGAGAGAGTCAAAGATGTTCAAGATGCGTGGGACGGGTCAAACAATTATTTCTTGTGGCCACATACGTATCGCCATATCCAACCAACTGCGGCAAACTGCAAGGAATGCGTTGTTGAATTGGGTACGAAAATGAAATCGGTCAGTTCGAACGGGATTTCACAAAGTTGCAAATGTGAGAAGAACCTGATCAAAAACTGCAGTTGGACTTACTGGGACCGCTGCAGTCGGTATGGGGTTCAAATAGATACTTGTGGAAAAATCTATACAGGTAGAATATACTGGAAGAAAAACTATGCAGAAAACTTTTCAATTTTCCAGTCATTTCAAATCACAACAAGAACATTGGCAGGTCTAATCAAAAATTTTCTAGATATCTATAAGGCTGTACACGCCATTCCCAGAGTGATTCGAACAGACCAAAAGTTTGGGTTTATAGCAAAATCCATTGACAATTTTTGTGCTACAAATAATATTCTGCTTATGTTTGCAGTAGTAGGTAATTAACGGTAAGAACAGTTGCTGGCGTATTAATTTCAAACACCCAAGCCAGCGTTGAACACCATGCTGAATGAAATAATGTTCACTATACGGGCAACAACGGTCACTGTTGTGTTTTCCGTTTGAGGCTTGCTTTGATCGCAAATCAAATACGATTTGGCATGATTTCACAGCAGGTGCGTCATCGAGTAATTTTATCTTGGAAAAATTTGTTCTGTTACTTAGATCGAAAAAAGAAGATGATTCTGGCCCAGAAAAAGCAGGAAGACACATGAATGGCACAAGAATGAGAAATCATGACAGAAAAAAAAATTCATTAGCGATCAATCCGAATGCGGAAACAAAACGTGACACGAAAAAAGCGCCCTTTTTAACCGCGCAACAAAAAGGTTATCAAATAAATCGAAAAAATCAGGATCGGCTAAAATCAAATCCGTATTGTGGGTTGTTAACGGATTGTTGATATGTGAAACTGGTCGTACGATTACATTGGAATCAGAAAAAAAAGTTGATTGAATATAATTTTTCAAAAAGTTGAGGTGGCAAACCGTCAGAATCATCGGAGGTTCACGATAATCAAATAAAAAATTACAATCAACTCATGACACCAATGGATGCTCGGAAAGCCCGCCGCGGAAATATCATAAGATACTGTATCAAAAAGGCCGTTAAATGATCTCACGGGAAAGCCGTCACATTGCTAGTAACCCGATTTCTATAGATAGTTCATCAGATGGCTTGATGTCAGCAGAAAACCTAATAGTATTCCGAACCGTACCTAAGACGGATCAGGAAACACCGGTGACTTCCTATACGGTTGAAGAGCAACCAGTGGAAAGACAGGACAAGAGTGTACTGAATCCACGAACCGGAAAAATTTTCCCCATACTCTAATTCGGAGAAAAACAGTGTCATTAAAATGGACATTACGCCAATTGAGAAACATAACTCTCCGACTACGTTTTCATCGACGGACGAGTCAGACGAAACTCATGGCACGCCAATGTGGCATTCCACGGACATGAAAAAACAGGACGGAACCACATACGGAAATACATCCACAAAGAAGAAGGGGAACTGACGACAACTCCAGAGGCGATCAAAGCGAGACGACATCGGATTTTTCCCGGGGGGATCAGGACACTAGTTGTCCGCTAGTCCGAACCCTTAGGCCTATCCTGCGATATAATAGAAAGCGTCTTCGTCGACGGAAGTCACCAAAATTCCTAGACGAACGATTTTTACAAGCGCTATCACATCCTACATAAATTAAATGAATATGATAACTACGAAAGATTCTTCGGAAGAAGATTGATATTGAGTTATAACCGAGGTGGTTATCTCATAGAGTAATTTCGGATAGGGCACACCGTCTGCTCGTCACGCTATCTTATTTTCGGCCGGATAGATTCGTGCAACTTCTTAGTCTAATACCGATCCTAATCTTACTCTTATACTATCTAGTCTCAGGGTGTTTAACTAGTCTCTGCTAGGCTCAATAGATCTAGGGTATACTGGTTTATTGCGGCTGCTGAAGTCTTCTTGGAGAGTCAACTAATTTCTAAGTTAAATTCAAATCTCTCTGGTGCTGAAATTACAAGTAATTCCAGCACTTACAAATAAGTGGGTTGTTAGTTAGATGGATCATGATTGGTTAATATTAAATACTTTACAGTGGTAAAATATCTAATTTATCCAATCATAAAATGTAGTTTTGATCAGGTTCCACCCATCCGGGTTTTACAGAGTTTTTTAGAATAGTCTTTCTGCAATTCAAAAGATGGATGATGGACGTTGGTATTTGGCGAACATCATATTTCGTCTGGGTTCTCTTGTTAGAGAGTTCCAGATTCAGTCGTTGTGTCTTCTCATGACAACGACTGGGTTTTCGCAACAAACTCAAATCTGATTTCAGAATGGTTTGCTATGACAGGTTTTTTCGTTTCATGTAGAGAACTTCTTTGTGTTTGACCTTGTCTGGGAATGGCGTGGAGATTGTGCGTGGAGGGGATGCTTGGTTACTCGGATCTGTACGTATACTTGAACATCGAGGTGGTCATTGGTCTAGTTCAATGAAGTCCTTTTCTGCGAAGTCAAGTCGTACTCTAAATCCTTCGAGTTGTGATTGTGGGCGGCATATTGATTGTGGTTGGCCATTCTTTTTCGAGTGTAGTGGAGTCATTTTGTCTTTGGATGTTCGTCTTTGGTGTTGTATGCTGATCTATATATACTGCAAGGTATAATTTACATTTTATAAAATTTTTATTAGTTTGGTGTTTTAATTATGATTTTGGTTAGTTGTTTTCACAAAAGCTTTTTGTTTTAGTTCGGTTATTTTGAAGAGTTACTCACCCTTGAGTACCTCTTATTAAAAATAGGAGTGTGGTCACAAAGCGTGGATGTAGCGCGGTGGGTTAGGCCGGCTATAGAGCATGCTCAGGACGTCCTCTCTGGTGGGTTAGGCCAGGAGTGGGAGTATGATTTCGTGCGGTTTCTGTGAGAGGTCCTGTTATGTGATAACGTTTTATGTTGGGTTTATTGTGGTTTTTCTTATGTTTCGTTGGTTGTGTCCTTTTTTCAAAAATCAAATTGTTTTTGGTATGGGTTTGTCTTTTGACTTTTTTGTGTTTTATTATTTCTTTCTTAGACTTTATAATAGTCTTCAAAAGAATAAATTATCCAGTTTTAAACTGGGTTAATCCGGTTTGGGTACCGTTGGTTTCCTTTTCTTAGTCATGCTGTTATTCTATGTGTTGTGGTGTTTAGTAAGCTGCATTGGTTAGTTTTGCTTAGTATATAATTCCTTTCCAACCGGGTTAAAGGAAAGTTTGAAACTTGTTATCGTGTGTTAGAGTTGTTGAGTGTGAAAGCTTGAAACTGAAATTCATTATTTAAACAATTCTTCGTGGGCGAGCTGTGCGAGTTTGGATAGAATTCTTGTGCGAGTGAATGAAAATATCAAAAGGTTAGTACTGCATTTACGTTTTATTAATTTACTACATAGAATTTCAATTTTATTGCTTGTTTTGGGGAAAATTTAAGTTACAAATTTTCATCATTATTAGAATTACTGCTTTTAGGGAAATAATTTATAAATTAATTTATTACATTTGTATGAATTTTATTTAATTTAGCTGGTGCAAAAGATTATTAGAGTTTGGGACAATTTGAAGAAGTTTTCTATTTTTTATTTTTCTTTTGTGTATTTTGCAGATGATCGTGAGATGAAGACTAAAAATCTAAATAAAACATGGATAAAGAATGGTTAGTGTTTTATTTTAAATTTATTAGTATATGTATAAATTATACTTACCTGTTAGTCGTCGGGGAAAAAACCGTGGGGGAAGATGTCGTGAATTATGTCGGAATTTGTTAGTAACTTTGCGAATATGCGAATGACGTTTTTAGTTTGAAGTAGTGGCCAAAGCAATTGAAGTGCTTTAATGGTTTTTAGTTCTTCAGTGCCAACTGCAAAATCATAAGGTGTGTTTTGGATGAGATTATATAATTTGTGGTTATATTTAGTGTTGTGGATGAATTCTAATATGCGGATTTCTATAGGTTGAACAAATTCATGTGGGATAAGGAAGGGTCGGGATTCTTCTGCGTTGAAGGTCTTGGTGATGGGACAAAAAATATACATTTGGGTTATGGGATCATAATTTCGAAGAATACCATGAAAGTTAGTATCTTTAATGCAATATGTGAAGTTAAGAAAGAATGGTGAGGTGTATTTGGAATTGATGAATTGGAAACGGTGGTGTGGTTGTCTGGAGGGAGTGTGTAGGTCGAAGTGATTTTGTATAAAACGATATTATGTATATGTGTGAGTTTGTTTAGTGCGCAACATAATATCGTGTGAGCAGTGCAAATCTCTTTCATGTGGTGCAAGGAAATGAAAGGTTAGTGAAAATATTTGGAAGCTTCTTTAAAACTTTCGTAGGCTTGCGTGTCTGTTAGTGCTTCTGAGATGATGTGGTCAAATTTGCGATCAAAGATATTGAGGGTAAATACATATGGTGTTTTAATGAAAAATTTTTCTGTGATTTGTGGGTTAGCGAAGCGGTCATCGTCTAAGAATTGATCTTGGTTAGTTCGGATGATATTATGATCGTCATATTCTAGCGTATATTCGTTAGCTCGGGGTGCAGTGTATGTTTTTAGTGATTTTTTATATCCAATGTAAGTAAATTGTTTGTGTGTTAGTGGTGTAGTTAGTCGATATAGCATATCTTGATTTCGTTCTATATCGATGTGAGTATTAGATAAAGGTAGGCAAAGGGGGTTAGTAAAATGATAATATGATGTCCAATGAAGTGTAGGCATTAAAAATTGTTCATCTACAAAGCTACGTGTATCGTTAGTATCTGTAGGGGTGTTCAAAGTATATTGTGGAAATGAAGGTAAGGTGATTGCTAAAAATTCTTTCGTGTTAGTGTGATTTGGATGATTTATATATTCACGTGCTGTTCCTGGTTTTGTTGGAAATGGATGGTTTGGGAATTTTCTTTTGAAAGTGCGGTAAGCTCTATTAGTGCTAAGAGATGATTCGGTGGATGTAGATGATGGTGCTAATGATGCGGTATAAGCTGAAGAGGGTGTAGGGGTAGGTGGGTTTGATGATTCTATTGTGGATGAAATCTGATTTATAGTGGGGTTTTCAAGGTGGAAGGGTTGTTGTTGTAAGGTGATAAAATTATCTAGTTCCTGGGAGATTTGGGGAGTATCTGGAGAATTGGATGATTGGTCTGAATGAAATGAGGAGTAGGTCGGGGTAACTTGTGAAGCATAGGATGGTGTAGAAATGGATGGGAGTGGTTGAAAAGGGGGTTTCGAAAAAACTGAGTGATTGGTTTGAAAATTAGTGGATGGAGATGTTTCAGAGTCTGCAAATTTGTCAGGGGTTTCAATATCTGGGTTATTGAGTTGTGAGATGGAGTATAAAACTGAAATGTGTGAATTAGTGTCTGAATTCATGCCTGATGTTATATTACTGGTTGGGAAATCGGGTGGTGGGAAGGCAAAAAGTGGAATTATTGTAATTGGAGTGTTGAGGTTGGTTGGGTGTGAATTTGAGCGGTGTAGGGATCCAAGTTGTCGGCTCATCGTGGGCTAAAAAAATTATTATTTTGAGACTGAAAAGCGGTGGTATGGGGTTGTTCTATAATTTGTTCATATGTATTTTCATCTAGGGGATGGTGTGTCATTATATGTTGAATGGGACTTTGTGATATGGTTGGTCTAAAATTTGGATTATTTGTTATTGCTAAATTTCGAAAATTTTGTGGGACTAGTGATAATGGATGGTTATGTGGTAGTGGTGGTAACTGTGGTGCTGTAGGCGTAATGTCTACATTGTTATGTTCTTCGCCGTATGTGTTCTGTCTTGTTGCTATTTTTGTGTTGTATTCCTTTATTTGTGCATCTAATAGAATTTTGTTTATGGATGATGAAAAAATTCCAAAAAATCCTGCAAATAGTATGCGTGCTACACTTGCTTGTCTATTTACTTGTGTGTGTATAGCGCATGTATTATAGATTCCTTTTAAAAGCGAAAAAAGAAATCCTATAAAGTTAAACATTGCGTATAAAATAGTCAATTTTTCTAAGATGTAGTAGGGCCATCCTAGAAAATCGAGAATTTCATTTTTTAGTGTAACAAAGCTAAAAATATTTATAGGTGAAATATCTTGTGGTCGGTATTTTTCACCGTTTAGATATATATAGTCTTTAATGTCTTTAAAATATCCGCTATAGTCTTGTGTATAAATATCTGCAAATCCTGCTGTTTCGGCAAGTTTGCGTAAGTTTTGGTCAATTGATTGTCTTTGTATTGTGTCCATTTGTGTTAATAATTCTTGGAATTGTTGTGTTCAAATGTGATGTTGTATATCGGATTTTGAATATATTCCAATTGATTGTAAGTCGATATTTGGGTTTCGAACAATAGCTCTAATGCTTTCAGGTGAAAATTTTTTGAGTGATTGCATTAATGTGGGATATGGAGTAAGAAGATAATATTTATCTTCATCAGGGTTCAGTTGAACTACATTGTGGCTATTTTCTGATCCACATGGGACTGCGGTATCCCAGAAATAGGTTCGTCTTGAAAGTGTGTCAACGAAATGTATTTTATTCTTATAAAAGATAGGGATTCTTTTATAGCATCGTTTACCTTCAAAAACATATAGTGGTGATACTTTTTTGGTACAGGTATAAAACCATAAAATGTTTCCTTCATAATCTAAAAAATTTGATCTATTTCCTGATAGTAAATATCCTGCGTAGGGTATTTTTAATACTGCTAGTGCAAGTGATTGTAGGAATTGTGTCCTTTCTAATTCGCATAGCTGGTGAAGTGTTTCTAATTCAGATAGTGACATTTCTTGAAAAATTCGGCTAATTGTATAGTCTAATTTCATATCTAGGTGAATATCATAGTGGATGTTACCGAAATATGTACTATTCATTAGTGATAATTCTTGTAAACGTGTGCTTCTAGTGTCATGGGGCTTTAGATGTCCACCAGGTTGATTTTTACTTATTTGAAAATCAACTGGTATATATGATGTTCCTTCGTTTATAGGGTGACTTGTGGCGTATGGGTCGATTTTTAATTTTCCAGTGGTCATGTCGAATCCTTTTTCGTATTCAACTAATATCTCGGAGTATTGTGTTTTGTGAAGTGGATTTCTGTATTTACATGCAAGTTCTGTTTCTTGATATATTTGAAAACGTGTCAATTAATTTTCTATATTGTGTATGTTTCTAAAATTAGAACTTTGTCTTCGTGACGGATGGACTTGGTCGTATGGAATTGATTGTATGAAATATTTTTCGTGAATTTTTATCATACGAGCGTGTATTTTTGCTACTTGAAATGTTGTACATGTGTCTTCAGGGAACCAAAAAATTGTTGCTTGTGTTCGTGTTGTAGGGTCACAATAGCCTTGGTCGTTTTTACAAGGTAATCTAATTCCTTGATAGATCATTGTGTTGTCTGATAAATCGCGTGTGAGTTGTATTTTTTCGAGTTGTATTTTCCAATCAAAAAACATGATTTCTTGATATCCTTTATTTTTTGTGTCTGCTTTGCAGTTTGATGGGTCATTTATACCAATGTGTGGTATCCAGTGTTTATAGTGTATATCATAAATTAATCTTCCGTGTGCGCCGTTGTATGAGTATTTTTCATCTAATTTTATATGTCCTTGATATCTTTCAAGTTCTGCTTGATGTACAGAATCTGCAAAAACTTGGAAATATACTAATTTTCTATCAGTGTTTTTATTTCTTGTGATATTGAGTCTTAGTAATTCGTTTTTACAATCTTCGGGATTGAGATGTAGAAGTCGTTCGATATTACTTTGGTAGAATGATTCGTGGTCAAGTCGGTTTTTATTTCCATTTGAGACTTGTAAACAATGTACTTTCTTTTCGGAAAATGTCGCTGTGAATTTATATCCTTTAACTGTTGTTGCTCGGGCTTTTGAATAAAGTGTCGCTATTACATTTGTTGTTTCTATAGCTTGTGGTTCTGTTTCGCATTGTGATACTTGATTTATTGCATATTTGTGTAATGTTTTTTGTTCGTTTTCGTCACAATCGTAATGTGTTACTAATAAATCTTGGGGTCCTGTGCGGGGGGAAGGGTTTATGTTTTCATTTGAGGATATTAGAAAAAGGAGTTGGAGAAAAATTAAAATTTTTAGAATATACATGTGTATGACAATCCTGAATATGGGTTATAAAATGTGATGTAACCAATTGTCTTTTTGGTATATCTGTCGTATTTGTATATTACTTCAGTTGTTATAAATGGTGGTGGTAGGGATTGAGCTGTTATATTTGGTGGATTTAATGGATAGGGATGTTGAGTAATGTTGTTTAATTTAACCGTGATTTCAAATTTTAATTGTAGACTATTCTGTTGGAGTATTTGGATGTTATGAGCACGAATGTCTTCGTGAATGTCTTGTCTATATGGTAGTCTATTTAGTGCCCAACTGTGGAGTCGGTTACTTTCTAGGTGTTGTCCAAATAATGGTGGAGGTGCTGTGAATGTATTCCAGTCCAGTCTTAAATGAATATTTGTTGATGATTGTTCTCGATATCTAGCGTCGAGGTTATTCGGGAAATTTAAGTTAAAAGGTGGTGGTGAAATCTGGCTTATTGATGGTGTTGATGGTAGTGATAATGTTTATGGTAGTGATGAGGATGTTGTTGTATCCGTAGAAATGTCTATTGGATCATTGATTAAATTTGGTTCACCTTGTGTGAATGAATGTGTTGTCCAGTATGGTAGTCGTGATGTTTGGTTTGTAGGGTTGAAGGGATTTTCACGTACTTGTTCAGATGTTGCTGTTGAACCTAAGTAATCTGATGGTAGGCTTGAGGTGCTACGTTGTGAAAGAAGCGTAGGGGGTTCTGGTAATATACCAATGGGATTTTCTGGTGTACTTTGTGATGGGGATTGAGGTATATCAAAATGAACTCGGGGAGGGTGTTTCTGTTTCGTCGAGGGTGTATAATTTGTCTATTTATTTCGACTGTATTTTGGTTTTGACTAGGATTTTTTACTCTACTTAATTCTTGTGGTAGTGTTGGGTATAAGTTATATGTTGGTTCGCTTAGAGGTGCTTGTCGTTGAACTGGTTCTAGTGGTTCTGATAAGCGAGCGTGTCGTTCTTCAAAGGTATATGGGTTATCTTGAAAAGAAATTCGTGTAGATGTTTGAGGGTTTTGGGTAGTTGAAGATGGTGTCGAGTTTTCTTGGGATGATGTCGGTGAAGACTGACTATGTGATTGTTGGTTAGCAATTTTTGATGGTTTTTGATCTATTCTTTTAGTGGAAAAATTTATGTTTATTGTAGTATTCTTCTAGAAAAAGTATTAGGAGGATCGTTGCTAGGGCGAATGTGATAATTGCTTTCTTTATACATTTGCATATTGTCAAGATGAGGGATGATAGAAATGTTATAAAAATTACAAATAGTAAAAAAAATATCTGTTCTACTAAAAATGGCTCGTATCATTTAGAAAAGTTTTGTGAATCGTACCTGTGGATATAATCAATAGCTTTTGAAAGCTGGAGGTATAGTTCAGATATGGAATAGAAAATTAAAAAAATATTTAAAAAAATGATTAAGATTATTAGAAAAGATTCAAAGATATCAAAAAGAAATATGATGAAAGGTTTAAATATTGTGAAAAAGTTTGCGAAAATGTTTAAAATTATGGTAACTGGTCGAGAGAAGAGCATTTAAGAAATGGCTTCTCGATCGAACATTTTTTGTTTTTTGAGGCAATTTTCAAGTGTGGTCGAGTTATTTATTGGTTTTTTGACAAGTGGGTCGAGTTTTATGAAAAATTGTTGGGGGCAAATTTTGTGGTGATCGGGAGGTCTTCTTTGTCTTTATTTTCATTTGTCAAATGATCTGGGGTATTTTTGAGATTTTTATACTCTAGGCTAATTAAAATGGTCGTTCTTTTACTTTAGGCTAATTTAACATATTTGTTTGGGGGGTATTTGAGGTCTAGGTTGGGGAAATATTGTTGATCTTTGGTTTATTAGATAAGGGAGGGTCATGATATTATGGTAATATTTATTTTAGTTGTCAAGTTGGAATGGTTTGCTTATTTTTGACCTGGAGGTCGCAAAGTTATAGTTATAGATATGCCTAGAGTTTAATATCGTTCGTCTAGTTGATCTGTGTTAGAGTTAGAGAAGGTGACGAATTGGATGAATCCTATTGGCTAATTATGAGCTAGAATCGTTGCGTGTTTGTCAGCATGTTATTTTGAAAAAATGAAAGTTCAAAATATTTCAGAGGTGCAAAAATTATTAAATCTAAACTTAAAGCTGTTTTTGAAATTCGACTTTCTTTAAGATTTTAGATTGTGGAATGAATGTTTTATAGTTTTTACGTGGTTGATTTCTAAGTCGTGATGACTCTCTATGTTCTGATTTGTCGATTTGTTCTTGAGGTATTATTTTTTCTGTCAATTTTCTATTTTTTCTTTCTTTTTGATCTAGTTTTTTTGTTGTGGTTGATTTTTTATTTTGGTTTTCGAGATGAACGTCATGTTCTTCCTTTGTTTCATTTTCTGTATGTGGGTTATTTTGAATAACTTTTAAACCTGTGAAAGAATATAATTGAGTTAGTTCGCGTAGTGCGTACTCTTTTGGGTAGTAAGGTAATAGGTTGTTTCGGTGTTGGACAATTTCTTTTTTGTCTGAGTCGGTAATTTTATTTGTGACATCTGTGGGTTTGGCAATTATTTGGTATGGTCCTTTACGAAGGGGTTGTAATTTTTTAGAGATTCCTTTTTGAGTGTTAAAATTGGGTATTAAAACAAATGTTCCAATTTTTAAATCGGAGGCTGGTGTGAAGCGTGAATTTATTTGTTCATTAATGTTTTGTCTTTGTAACAACTTTTTTGTTACTTTTTGGTAAATTTCATTGTGTTTTTTATCTCTATTTAAAATCCATTCGGTGTGTGTGCCGGAGGCTAATTTAAGAATTTGTGGGTGATGAAAATGATCTTCATCGTGTGTGTGTAAAGGTAGGTTATAACAAATTGAGTCTTTATTCGGTTGACAATGACTTTGTGCATTTTTATGAGAATTTGCTGTAAACATAATCGGTTTGCGTGGCTTTTGATTAAAAACCATTTCATATGGTGACATTCCTAGAGTTGTCGTGATTTGTGAATTATATGCTAAGGGAAATAGTTTTACATCTGCTGACCATTCGGTATATCTTGTATCATTTCCATTGATGATACATCTAAGATATTCTTGTAGTGAACGGTTCATACCTTCGACTAAGCCGTTTTTCCAAGGTGCGTGGGATGTACGTGGTTTGTGTTTGATGTTATATAGATGACATAGTGTGATAATTTCATTATTTATGAATTCTGTACCATTATCTGTAACTAGAATTTCTGGTAGTCCGAATTTGGCTATCCAGTGTTCATATAGTGTTGTGTAAGCATAATAAGCGTTACAATGTGGTACTGGGTTAAGTGCTACATAATGTGTAAACGCGTCAACAATTACCATAATGTAGGAATTTCCTTCGGATGAGGGTGAAATTGGTCCTTTTGTATCAAATGAAATACGGTGGTTAAAGTACAAACTTTGTCCTTTAAAATCTTGTTTTTGTGCTATTTGTTTTTGATTTGGATAAGGTTTATTTAGCTGACATACTATACAATCATTGCATAGTACTTTTATCCAAATTGGTGCATTTGGAAAATAAAAGTTTTGAATGAAATTTGAATATGTTTTCTCTGATCCAGAGTGTCCTTTAATGTTTTGTGTATGCGAAATATTAAAAGCTATAAGAATCATACTTAGAGGGAGACAGGGAACTGTAGATTCATTTAATTTGTTTTCTAGAAGGTCTGTGTTTTCATTAATTGTTGTATTATTGAATTTTCGAAAATATCGGAGGAGTGTTTTATTTCCTAAAATAGTTGTATCTGCCTTGACGGGTTTAGTTTTATATTTGTGCCATGATTTTAGTTGTCTAATTACTGGGTCAAGATTTTGATATTGCTTCAAAGTATTAATTGTTATTTTATCTGTTGGGAGGAGAAAAATGTTTTCTATTTCCAATTTAGATAAAGGAATTGTATCAAGTGGGTCATGGAGGTCAAATACTTGATTTATTGTGTATTTTGAATCGTTTGTTTGTGGTCCTGATAAATTTATTTTATCAGTTAGATTTTCTTTTTCAATTAATGGAAAAAGGTCTTTTTTATGCGAGTGTTGTTTTACTCTTTTTTGTTGGGTGTTATTTTTTATCCATTGTGAGTATGGAATTGGTTTGAAAGTTGATGTTCCAAGTAGATCAACTTCGTAGTGATTATTTTGGCAATCTAAATAGAGTGGGAAGTGTTGTAGATTGTTTATCTGTGATTGTTCAACGTCAGTTTTTACTGCATATGTGCATTCTAGTCGGGGTGATGTTTCGTTTTCAGCAAGGTAGAATTTTATATTTTTAGGTATTTCAACTGTAGTTTTACGTGTAAGTAATTCAGGTGGTGTATTTCGACTTAATGTGTCTGGTAATGCAAGATTTTTTCCTGCTGTCCAAACTATATGTAAGTTTGGGAATTTCATTAGAATTAGTTGAAATCTATAAACTCGGTGATTTGGATTAGATTTTTGTGTAAAGAGAAAAATGATTGGTTTGTGATCTGTGAAAAGAACTGTTGGATGTTTTGATCCAAGTATCAGAAAATCATATTCTGTCAGTGTATATATTATAGCTGTACACTCTCTCATTAGAGTTGAGAGTCGTAGCTCTGCTTGAGTGAATAATCGAGAATTTGCTGATATAAGATTCATTTTGTTTGTGCCATTGTGTGATTGTAATAATGCTGCGCCGATGCCAAAATTCGAAGCATCGCACATTGCATAGAATGGTTGATTTGGATCTGGAATTGTATTCGAAATTTGTTCAGTTAGGAGTTTTTTAATTTCTTCAAATCGTGCTTGATGTTCTGTGTTCCATTCAAAATTATTTGGTTGTCTAAGTATATTATAAAATGGTCTTAGGTATAATTGCATTTTATAGACATATTTACTTAAAAAATTTAACATTCCAAGGAATTCTTGGATTTTCTTTTTGTTTGTTGGTGGTTGGAGTTTTTGAATAGCATCAATGCGTGATTTTAATGGGGTGATTGTTTTTCTTTCTATATTATGTCCTAAGAATTTAACTCGTGTTAAAAAGAAGTGTGATTTATCGGGGGCGGCCTTCAGATTTTCGTTCTGAAGTATTTTGTGATAATGTTCTAAAACTTTAAACATTTCTTCTTTTGTCTGTGATTGCATAAAAACATCGTCTAGATAAGTGATTGCGTTTTTCTTGAGTATTAGTGGTCTAAAAATTTTGCTCATAAAAGCTGAAAATGCTGCTGGTCCTATGGATATTCCATAGAATAGGCGGTTGAATTCATATTGCTGATTTCTAATAACAAATTGTGTTAAGCGTCGCGATTGTTCATCTAGTGGCATTTGATTATATGCACTATTCATATCTGCGGTTGTAAAGTATTTTCCGTTTATTTTTGTTAAAATAACTTGTATTGGTTCAATAGGCCAATTGCATTTTGATTCGTCTATTAGTGAATTAAGATATCTAGCGTCTGGAACTATTTTTAATGATTCTCCTTTTGCTAGGATGATAACAGGGTTGATAAATGTGTTACCTTTTGGTTGTTCTTCTTTGTTTACCGGTGAGATTATATTGTATTGTTCTAAAATATCAAGTAATCTGTTCACTTTATCGTGTAAATGAATTGGTACTTTACTTGCTCTTTGTTTTTTGAAAACTGCGTCAGGTTTTAATGGGAGATGTAGCGATGAACTGATTTTGCCAACATCAAATTTAGATGTTGCATAGACTGATGAATATTTTATTAGCTGTTTGGCTAATTTATCAAATTCGTCTTGTGTTATTTGTGAATGTTGAAAGTTAAACATTGTTAAAAACTTCTGTTGAGATTCTGTGTAGTTACTTATGTTGAATGTAGGTTTGAAATATGGAGTTTTTGTGAAATAGTCTGTATTTATTTTTTCATTACTTATTATATTATTTATGGATAATTCTTCATTAAGAATTGTGGATTGACAAATATCTAATAATTGGAGTATATTATTTACGCGGTATGCTTTTTCGTGTACTGGTGATATCGTAGCGTTGGTTTCGCAACAGCCTAAAAGTCCTAAAGGTAGTGTTACTTGATAGGGTGTATTGTTGTATACATGAAGAGAAATAATATCTGAATTCGAGTTTTTCAAATATTTTATGGATGAAATTGTGATTTTGAAAAACTTATGGATAGGTTTGAATTCAAAATCTGACATATAGAGTTGTTGTTTGTTTTGTTTTTTATCATATTGGTGAACTTGTTTTATTGAAAAATTATATATGTTTCCTGATAGTGGTTTCAGGTGTTTTCTTTGTTGATTATATATCGGATAAAATTTTGAAAAGAATGGTGGTTGTTTATTTAATCTTTGAAAAAATGTTAGGGATGTATCTTTTGTTTTTGTGTATTTATCTTTGATTAGTATTTTACTATTCAAAATGTTGATTGTTGGTATATATTTAGAGATAAATGGTATTCCAATGATATTGTGTTTAATATCAGTGATATGGAATATTTGTTTAAATGGTTTATTTAAAATTTTATTTTGTTCTATTGTTCTTGTGGGGAGAAGAAATAATTGAATTTTTCCATAGTTTACTAATGTTGATCCTTGTGCTGTTGCTAGTTTACTGGATGTTTCAAGGGGCGTTAGTTTTGGGTGTAGTGATTTTATCTCATTCCACGTGGGAATGTTTATTATGTTTGATTCTGCTCCTGAATCAATTAAAAAATCAATTTCAAGATCTGGTGGTTGAAATTCTTTGCTTCTTGGACTTTCTAAAAGAAATGGTATTGTCCAAATTTTTTCTTTGGGTTGTTCTTTTTGTATATTTTGATAGATGTGATTTGTATTCAAGCATTTTGTTTTGTCTTTTTCATTGGATTGGTTTGTAGTTTTAATTTCGTTAGTTTCTTGTGCCGTTTGCGTAGAATGGATGGGTTCAATATAATAATTGTGAAAGAGTTCTAATTGATTTTCGTATATATGTGATGAAAATGGTTGTTCATATCTGATAGGTTCATAGTCGTTTTCGACTGCTATCATTTTGATGGAGATAGTGTTTTCTGTATCACTTTCTGAATCTGATGATTCACAGTTTATTTGATTCAGTTGTAGTTCATTATTTCCTGTGTCATCAATACCTGGGGGGTTTGATGTCGTTTCTGGGTTTGATTGTACTTGATTAATATTTCTTTGATGTTTAGGTGTACTACTTCTGTGGCGATTGTTAGAATTATTATAATGGTTATTATTCCTGTGTGGTGATTGGGAATAATTTCTATAACGATTATTATAACTTGAATGTCGATTTTGTGAATTATTTCGTGATCTGTTTTGATAATTATTGTTTGGTCCGTTGTAGTTTGATCTATTATATGAGTTATTCCTTGATCGATTGTTGGGGTAATTCTGGTTTCGATTGTTTGAATAACTTCTATTCCGATTATTGGAATAGTTTCTATTTCTATTGTACGATGAGTTTCGTGATTGATTGTTTGGATAGTAATTATTTCTTGATTGGGAATTAGATCTAGAAACAAATTGTGTTGTATTTGAATTTGATCTGGAGTAGTTATTTCGACTATTTGGTCTATTGTAATGATTTTGTGACGAATTTTGTGTATTTCTTCGTTCTGGTGATCTTCCTCTATAACTTGAGTTATATGGTGATTGATTTCTCGTGTAATTGGTATTGTTCGGAAGTGGTTTTCCTGAACTGTTGTTGCTGTATACATTTTTGTTTGGTAGATTTTGATCTTTCTTCATGTATTGATAGAATGATTTATTTGGTTCTCTATATTTTTGAGGTTTGTTTTGATTGTCCTGTTGTTTTTGTCTACATTCGGAAATACTATGTCCGTATCGTCGGCAATAATTACACTATTTTTTGAAAGATGGTTTGCCTTTAAAGTTTGGGTGTTTTTCATAAATATTGAGTATTTCAGTGATTTTTTCAACGAGGTCTGTATCTGAATCCTGTATATTATTGATATTTGTGGTATTTGTTTCAATTCGATTAACATATTGTAATTTCAGATTTTCTGTTTCTTCAAGTTTCATTGTTATTTCTGCTTGCTCTAGCTTGTCTACTAGTTTTCGAAAATCTAAATCGGGCTCTCGAATTGAGGAGGGATGGGATGCTCTCTTTTTTATTGCTATTTTCCTTAATTGAGGTGTTAAGGTCATCGTTAAGATTTCTGTCATTTTTGTGTTTTTATAATCGTGTGTATTTAATGAATATGCTTTTCGAACTAGTGTTTCGATACGTACTGCTAATTGTTTGATGGTTTCATTTGGTAATCTGCGAATTTCATTACATAAAACTCTTTGTTGTTGTTTGTTTCTTTCGGAGTCAAACATTTTTGAAAATTCTTGTGTAAATCTCTTCCAATTTGATTTTATTTCTATAGGCAATACTGAAAACCATTTTGGGCTGCGCCGTCTAGGGTTGTTTGTATCAACGCTGTGCGTCGATGTATCCAGTTTTGATGTAGTGGCGTATTAATTGGTTCAGGTCCTATATTTAAAATTAAATTTGCTGTTACTGCATTTAAATAATCTTCTACAGAATATTCAGGGTCTGTTCCTGTGAATACCATTAATGGTTTGTTTGATGTTATTGATGATCCACCCATAAGGTATGGATTCATTGTCATTTGTAATGATTCTGCTGCATTTGGCATTTGTGAAAAATTAGAAAGTTGATTTTTTGTTATTTCGTGTTGTTGAAGATAATATGGAAGTGGTATTTCATTTTGCATTTGTGTTGGTTGATATGAGTGTTTAATCATTGGGTTTTGTGGCTGAATTGGTTGAAAAGATTGTGTATTATTTGGGTTTTGCATTTGTATTGGTTGTTGATTTTGTGTATCTATCTGGTGTGGAGAAAAATTTCTATGATGTGTATATGGTTTCTGCATTCCTTGTCCGTGATATTCTTGGGTATATGGTGCAAATATATCTGGTTGTAAATGATCATCATCAGAGGATAGGTAATCCGTTTGATGAGGTGCTTGTTTTTTATTTTTATTCTGTTGAAAGAATGGGTAATTTTCACTATAATCCTGTGGAGGATGTGGATTAGCTTGAAAATTTACTGAATTGGTTGTTGCCATTGGATTATTCCAATATCGAGATCTGATTTGATTATCATTATTATTTCGTGGAGGATAGTTTGTTTTTGATGAATGTGTATAATTATAATTATGTTCTGCAAAATTGTTTCTTGTGAATGTTCTGCGTGTTTTTGACGGTAGTGTCATGGGTCTATATGTTTGGTAATCCATTTGTGAATATTTTGGAGCAACCGAAGGTTTAACGGTTGATTGTAAGGTTACCTGTGCTAGTGAAGTGTTTGTATTTCTTGGTGTTGTTAAATTTGGACGTATTGGTGAAATACTTTGTTGTGTAGTTGTTGTTGTTTGGACAATTTCTTCATTTATGAAGTGTGATGGTGTCTGAATATCTTGTTGAGTGAGATTTCTAGGTCCATTAAGGTTTTCATTGTGTATGACGGTCGAATTTAAACTGTTATTTCGAGTATCAGGTAAAAATGTATTGTAGTTTAATGGTGTTGCGTCAATGGTTAATGGTAATACTCTTACATAATCTCTTATCTAAGATATTGTACTTATTGCTTGGCTTGCAATTGATTGTGGGATATTTATAAATGCATAATGAGACCATTCGGGGTCCCAAACGTAGTCTGACTGTTCTGTGATGGCGGTATCATCGTTTGAATTTTGAGGTCTAAAATTTTTTCTTGCTTGCGAAATTAAATCTAGATTATGTGTGAAATAGTCTATTATAAACCATGCCAAGATTTTTTGTAAGTCATGTTTTGTATGTTGTGAAACATCATCTTTAGTGAAATTTTCTTTAATTATATTTAGGAAAGATGAAAGTAGTGTGATTTCATGTCGTACCCTTATATGTTTGGATGTCTCTGTCGGTGAGACATTTGAGATTGGTATTTCGTTTTCTAATATTGAGATATAACTATATATTATGGCAAAAACTTCATTAGTAAATATGGAGTTTGCTCTTTGTGAGTTATGATATTGTATGCTTTTTATATATTCTGAGAATACTTTTGAAAATTCTAAATCAAGGTCGTCTGTTTGAATTACATATTTGCGGTGATTCGGGTTTGGTGAGGTTAATTCTATGGTGTAGATTCCGTAGTGTTGTGTCAAATTACATATATCTTTCAGATAGTGATCAATAATTTGTCTTTTGATCTTTACATCGGGGAACTCTGCTGTACATGGGCTGATTCCGGGTTCAAATAAATTTAGTAGTAAATTCTTGCAAAGTATATGTTGTCCTCTATCAGTGGGTGCATCTACGATAAAGGGGAAGATATCATCATCATCTGGACTTTCTTCACCTGGGGTGTATGTTGAGCTCATTTTTTTGTTTGATGACTGTTAATATGTAATTATCAATGTGTCTAATTGGTTGATTCCAATTGTATAAATGTACTGGTTTGTGT